>NC_083804.1:24846141-25395063 GCF_015708825.2 Lethenteron reissneri
TCGCGCGCGCGACATGTGACTCGACACGTGCGACCTGAGCCGGGTTGGGGACGGAGGTGAGCGAGCGAACAGCCAAGGGGGAGAGAGAGAGAGTTACAATACAGCACGACTAGTCTACAGCACGACTAGTCTACAGCACGACTAGTCTACAGCACGACTAGTCTACAGCACGACTAGTCTACAGCACGACTAGTCTACAGCACGACTAGTCTACAGCACGACTAGTCTAAGCCGACTAGTCACAGCACGACTAGTCTACAGCACGACTAGTCTACAGCACGACTAGTCTACAGCACGACTAGTCTACAGCACGACTAGTCTACAGCACGACTAGTCTACAGCACGACTAGTCTACAGCACGACTAGTCTACAGCACGACTAGCAACTACAACACCACCACGACTAGTCTACAGCACCACGCCCAGCGACTACAACACCACGACTAGCAACTACAACACCACAACTAGACTACACCACCACGACTAGTCTACAGCACCACGCCGAGCGACTACAACACCACGACTAGTCTACACCACCACAACTAGTCTACAACACCACGCCGAGCGACTACAACACCACAACTAGTCTACAGCACCACGCCGAGCGATTACAACACCACCACTAGTCTACACCACCAACAGACGAGAGACTACGACAACAGCAGCAGCGGCAGCATGTCCAAGAGGCGCGTGCGCTGGATCGCCGAGCTCGCGGAGCGCGTGCGCGAGGTGTGGGCCGTGTCGCGGCGGCAGCCCGACAGCGTCCGCCACGCGCTCGACCCCTCCACGATGCGGCGGCCCCACACGGGCCGGCGGCTCCCGGCGCGCGCCTGGGCGGACGCGGCGCGCGAGTCGCGGCTGCCCGCGCTGCTGGGCGCGGCGCGGCGCACGGGCCTCGGCCGCCTCGCCACGCGCGCCTCGTGGGCGGCGCTGCGCGGGGACGGCGCCGCGTGCTGCTGGCGCGTGACGGCGGTGCGCCTCGACTACACGGCCAGCGTGCGTGAGGCGCCTCGCACTCGCACGCAACACCACCACGCCGCGTGCCACACCACGCCGCGTGCCACACCACGCCGCGTGCCACACCACGCCGCGTGCCACACCACGCCGCGTGCCACACCACGCCGCGTGCCACACCACGCCGCGTGCCACACCACACTGTGTGTGCGTGCCACGCACATCTGTGTGTGCCTATGTGTCGTGCACCGAATACATTCGTAACACAGTTCGTTACGCATAGAGTTGTGGATATAATTTACGTTGCACTTTCGCAGCGTACGTAACCAATCGTGATAATCGGAAGTCTGTGTCATGTATATGCACGCGTAGCACGCATGCACGTGTGTGATGAGATGCACGCATGCACGTGTGTGATGAGATGCACGCATGCACGTGTGTGATGAGATGCACGCATGCACGTGTGTGATGAGATGCGCGCATGCACGTGTGTGATGAGATGCGCGCATGCACGTGTGTGATGAGATGCACGCATGCACGTGTCGGATGAGATGCACGCATGCACGTGTGTGATGAGATGCACGCATGCACGTGTCGGATGAGATGCACGCATGCACGTGTGTGATGAGATGCACGCATGCACGTGTCGAATGAGATGCACGCATGCACGTGTCGGATGAGATGTACGCATGCACGTGTGTGATGAGATGCACGCATGCACGTGTCGGATGAGATGCACGCATGCAAGTGTGGAATGAGATGCACGCATGCACGTGTCGGATGAGATGCACGCATGCACGTGTCGGATGAGATGCACGCATGCACGTGTGTGATGAGATGCACGCATGCACGTGTCGGATGAGATGCACGCATGCACGTGTGTGATGAGATGCACGCATACACGTGTCGGATGAGATGCACGCATGCACGTGTGTGATGAGATGCACGCATACACGTGTCGCATGAGATGCACGCATGCACGTGTCGGATGAGATGCACGTGTCGGATGAGATGCACGCATGCACGTGTGTGATGAGATGCACGCATGCACGTGTTCCATGAGATGCACGCATGCACGTGTGGGATGAGATGCACGCATGCACGTGTGGGGTGCGATGCACGCATGCACGTGTCCGATGAGATGCACGCATGCACGTGTGGGATGAGATGCACGCATTCACGTGTTCCATGAGATGCCTGCATACACGTGTCCGATGAGATGTACGTGTCGCATGTTTCTGTGCAGGATCTGGACCATGGGAAAGCGTGGGGCGTCCTCACCTTCCAGGGTGAGCCGTGCAATGCGGTTGCACAAATCTACCCACGCGCCCAGCCAGTGTTGTTCATCTGCTGCTGGATAATGGTTATTTGACCATACCTCAGTCGGTGAAGGTGGGGGAGGCGAGACTTGGAGCATAGTGCAGGACAACTATGGGTTTGCTGCAAGTACTGCCCTCGAAAGTCGATCCATCCAATGCATGGTGGTCGCTAATAAATGAAAAAAAAACACTTTCCAGACTCAATCTTGCTTAGCCTCAGAGTTTTGCAGAGATCGGGCGCGTTGCGGATGATTTGGCATGCAGACCTGTCACTTGATTTCTCTCGGTCCACATGAAGCCGACGATTTCAAAACAGTCGGCTACATTTGCCCGTCAATGCAAGCATTCTATCCGCACTGGTTGGGTACTGGAGGGGGGAAATGTTCGATCTGTCGACGCTTTGTTTCTATCCTTAGTACATCAAGTCGCTTCTCTTACTGCAAGGGCCTTTTAGTGGTGACGCAAGCGACGTGTGTGTGTGTCAGTGAGTGGTTACCCGTCAGAGGGTAATTTGGGATATTTTCAAAGACCTATTTGGCCCTCGGTGAGGAAAATATGCTCCACCCGAGACGTCCATTATGATGTGTTCGCGCTGTGTGATGTGTTCTCTGTGTGTGACGTGTTCTCTATGTGTGTGTGTGTGTGATGTGTTCTCTATGTGTGTGTGTGATGTGTTCTCTATGTGTGTGTGTGATGTGTTCTCTATGTGTATGTGTGATGTGTTCTCTATGTGTGTGATGTGTTCTCTATGTGTGTGTGTGATGTGTTCTCTATGTGTGTGTGTGATGTGTTCTCTATGTGTGTGTGTGATGTGTTCTCTATGTGTGTGTGTGACGTGTTCTCTATGTGTGTGTGTGATGTGTTCTCTATGTGTGTGTGTGACGTGTTCTCTATGTGTGTGTGTGATGTGTTCTCTATGTGTGTGATGTGTTCTCTATGTGTGTGTGTGACGTGTTCTCTATGTGTGTGTGTGATGTGTTCTCTGTGTGTGTGTGTGACGTGTTCTCTATGTGTGTGTGTGACGTGTTCTCTATGTGTGTGTGTGACGTGTTCTCTATGTGTGTGTGTGATGTGTTCTCTATGTGTGTGATGTGTTCTCTATGTGTGTGTGTGACGTGTTCTCTATGTGTGTGTGTGACGTGTTCTCTATGTGTGTGATGTGTTCTCTATGTGTGTGTGTGATGTGTTCTCTATGTGTGTGTGTGACGTGTTCTCTATGTGTGTGTGTGATGTGTTCTCTATGTGTGTGTGTGATGTGTTCTCTATGTGTGTGTGTGACGTGTTCTCTATGTGTGTGATGTGTTCTCTATGTGTGTGTGTGATGTGTTCTCTATGTGTGTGTGTGACGTGTTCTCTATGTGTGTGTGATGTGTTCTCTATGTGTGTGTGTGACGTGTTCTCTGTGTGTGTGTGATGTGTTCTCTATGTGTGTGTGTGTGATGTGTTCTCTATGTGTGTGTGTGTGATGTGTTCTCTGTGTGTGTGTGTGACGTGTTCTCTATGTGTGTGTGTGTGACGTGTTCTCTATGTGTGTGTGTGTGATGTGTTCTCTATGTGTGTGTGTGATGTGTTCTCTATGTGTGTGTGTGATGTGTTCTCTATGTGTGTGTGTGATGTGTTCTCTATGTGTGTGTGTGATGTGTTCTCTATGTGTGTGTGTGTGATGTGTTCTCTATGTGTGTGTGTGATGTGTTCTCTGTGTGTGTGTGTGACGTGTTCTCTATGTGTGTGTGTGTGACGTGTTCTCTATGTGTGTGTGTGATGTGTTCTCTATGTGTATGTGTGATGTGTTCTCTATGTGTGTGTGTGTGATGTGTTCTCTATGTGTGTGTGTGATGTGTTCTCTATGTGTGTGTGTGATGTGTTCTCTATGCGTGTGTGTGTGTTCTCTATGTGTGTGTGTGATGTGTTCTCTATGTGTGTGTGTGACGTGTTCTCTATGTGTGTGTGTGATGTGTTCTCTATGTGTGTGTGTGATGTGTTCTCTATGTGTGTGTGTGATGTGTTCTCTATGTGTGTGTGTGTGTGTTCTCTATGTGTGTGTGTGATGTGTTCTCTATGTGTGTGTGTGACGTGTTCTCTATGTGTGTGTGTGATGTGTTCTCTATGTGTGTGTGTGATGTGTTCTCTATGTGTGTGTGTGACGTGTTCTCTATGTGTGTGTGTGACGTGTTCTCTATGTGTGTGTGTGACGTGTTCTCTATGTGTGTGTGTGATGTGTTCTCTATGTGTGTGTGTGACGTGTTCTCTATGTGTGTGATGTGTTCTCTATGTGTGTGTGTGTTCTCTATGTGTGTGTGTGTGATGTGTTCTCTATGTGTGTGTGTGACGTGTTCTCTATGTGTGTGTGTGATGTGTTCTCTATGTGTGTGTGTGACGTGTTCTCTATGTGTGTGATGTGTTCTCTATGTGTGTGTGTGTGTTCTCTATGTGTGTGTGTGTGACGTGTTCTCTATGTGTGTGTGTGACGTGTTCTCTATGTGTGTGTGTGACGTGTTCTCTATGTGTGTGTGTGACGTGTTCTCTATGTGTGTGTGTGTGACGTGTTCTCTATGTGTGTGTGTGTGACGTGTTCTCTATGTGTGTGTGTGACGTGTTCTCTATGTGTGTGTGTGACGTGTTCTCTATGTGTGTGTGTGACGTGTTCTCTATGTGTGTGTGTGACGTGTTCTCTATGTGTGTGTGTGTGATGTGTTCTCTATGTGTGTGTGTGTGATGTGTTCTCTATGTGTGTGTGTGACGTGTTCTCTATGTGTGTGTGTGATGTGTTCTCTATGCGTGTGTGTGACATGTTCTCTATGTGTGTGTGTGATGTGTTCTCTATGTGTGTGTGTGACGTGTTCTCTATGCGTGTGTGTGACGTGTTCTCTATGTGTGTGTGTGACGTGTTCTCTATGCGTGTGTGTGACGTGTTCTCTATGTGTGTGTGTGATGTGTTCTCTATGTGTGTGTGTGACGTGTTCTCTATGTGTGTGTGTGATGTGTTCTCTATGTGTGTGTGTGACGTGTTCTCTATGCGTGTGTGTGATGTGTTCTCTATGTGTGTGTGTGTGACGTGTTCTCTATGTGTGTGTGTGACGTGTTCTCTATGTGTGTGTGTGTGTGTTCTCTGTGTGTGTGTGTGACGTGTTCTCTATGCGTGTGTGTGACGTGTTCTCTATGTGTGTGTGTGATGTGTTCTCTATGTGTGTGTGTGACGTGTTCTCTATGTGTGTGTGTGTGTGTTCTCTGTGTGTGTGTGTGACGTGTTCTCTATGCGTGTGTGTGACGTGTTCTCTATGTGTGTGTGTGACGTGTTCTCTATGTGTGTGTGTGTGTGTTCTCTGTGTGTGTGTGTGACGTGTTCTCTGTGTGTGTGTGTGACGTGTTCTCTATGTGTGTGTGTGATGTGTTCTCTATGTGTGTGTGTGACGTGTTCTCTATGTGTGTGTGACGTGTTCTCTATGTGTGTGTGTGTGTGTTCTCTGTGTGTGTGTGTGACGTGTTCTCTATGCGTGTGTGTGACGTGTTCTCTGTGCGTGTGTGTGACGTGTTCTCTATGCGTGTGTGTGACGTGTTCTCTGTGCGTGTGTGTGATGTGTTCTCTATGTTTGTGATGTGTTCTCTATGTGTGTGTGTGACGTGTTCTCTATGTGTGTGTGTGACGTGTTCTCTATGTGTGTGTGTGATGTGTTCTCTATGTGTGTGTGTGATGTGTTCTCTATGTGTGTGTGTGATGTGTTCTCTATGTGTGTGTGTGATGTGTTCTCTATGTGCGTGTGTGATGTGTTCTCTATGTGTGTGTGTGATGTGTTCTCTATGTGTGTGTGTGACGTGTTCTCTGTGTGTGTGTGATGTGTTCTCTATGTGTGTGTGTGATGTGTTCTCTGTGTGTGTGTGATGTGTTCTCTATGTGTGTGTGTGATGTGTTCTCTATGTGTGTGTGTGATGTGTTCTCTATGTGTGTGTGATGTGTTCTCTATGTGTGTGTGTGATGTGTTCTCTATGTGTGTGTGTGACGTGTTCTCTATGTGTGTGTGTGATGTGTTCTCTATGTGTGTGTGTGATGTGTTCTCTATGCGTGTGTGTGATGTGTTCTCTATGTGTGTGTGTGATGTGTTCTCTATGTGTGTGTGTGACGTGTTCTCTATGTGTGTGTGTGATGTGTTCTCTATGTGTGTGTGTGTGTGTTCTCTATGTGTGTGTGTGATGTGTTCTCTATGTGTGTGTGTGTGACGTGTTCTCTATGTGTGTGTGTGTGACGTGTTCTCTATGTGTGTGTGTGTGATGTGTTCTCTATGTGTGTGTGTGACGTGTTCTCTATGTGTGTGTGTGATGTGTTCTCTATGTGTGTGTGTGATGTGTTCTCTATGTGTGTGTGTGATGTGTTCTCTATGTGTGTGTGTGTGTGTTCTCTATGTGTGTGTGTGTGTTCTCTATGTGTGTGTGTGATGTGTTCTCTATGTGTGTGTGTGACGTGTTCTCTATGTGTGTGTATGTGACGTGTTCTCTATGTGTGTGTGTGATGTGTTCTCTATGTGTGTGTGTGACGTGTTCTCTATGTGTGTGTGTGACGTGTTCTCTATGTGTGTGTGTGATGTGTTCTCTATGTGTGTGTGTGTGACGTGTTCTCTATGTGTGTGTGTGACGTGTTCTCTATGTGTATGTGTGATGTGTTCTCTATGTGTGTGTGTGATGTGTTCTCTATGTGTGTGTGTGATGTGTTCTCTATGTGTGTGTGTGTGTTCTCTGTGTGCGTGTGATGTGTTCTCTATGTGTGTGTGTGACGTGTTCTCTATGCGTGTGTGTGATGTGTTCTCTATGTGTGTGTGTGATGTGTTCTCTATGTGTGTGTGTGTTCTCTATGTGTGTGTGTGACGTGTTCTCTATGCGTGTGTGTGATGTGTTCTCTGTGCGTGTGTGATGTGTTCTCTATGTGTGTGTGTGATGTGTTCTCTATGTGTGTGTGTGACGTGTTCTCTATGTGTGTGTGTGACGTGTTCTCTATGTGTGTGTGTGACGTGTTCTCTATGTGTGTGTGTGTGTGATGTGTTCTCTATGTGTGTGTGTGACGTGTTCTCTATGTGTGTGTGTGATGTGTTCTCTATGCGTGTGTGTGACGTGTTCTCTATGTGTGTGTGTGATGTGTTCTCTATGTGTGTGTGTGACGTGTTCTCTATGTGTGTGTGTGACGTGTTCTCTATGTGTGTGTGTGACGTGTTCTCTATGTGTGTGTGTGTGTGACGTGTTCTCTATGTGTGTGTGTGACGTGTTCTCTATGTGTGTGTGTGACGTGTTCTCTATGTGTGTGTGTGTGTGTTTTCTATGTGTGTGATGTGTTCTCTATGTGTGTGTGTGATGTGTTTTCTATGTGTGTGTGTGATGTGTTTTCTATGTGTGTGATGTGTTCTCTATGTGTGTGATGTGTTCTCTATGTGTGTGTGTGATGTGTTCTCTATGTGTGTGTGTGACGTGTTCTCTATGTGTTCGATGTGTTCTCTATGTGTGTGTGTGATGTGTTCTCTATGTGTGTGATGTGTTCTCTATGTGTGTGTTTGATGTGTTCTCTATGTGTGTGATGTGTTCTCTATGTGTGTGTGTGATGTGTTCTCTATGTGTGTGTGTGACGTGTTCTCTATGTGTGTGATGTGTTCTCTATGTGTGTGTGTTCTCTGTGCGTGTGTGTGATGTGTTCTCTGTGCGTGTGTGTGTGATGTGTTCTTTGTGCGTGTGCGTGTGATGTTCTTTATGTGTGTATGTGTGATTTGTTTTCTATGTTTGTGTGTGTGATGTGTTCTCTGTGCATGTGTGTGTGATGTGTTCCCTATGCGTGTGTGATGTGTTCCCTATGCGTGTGTGTGTGACGTGTTCTCTATGCATGTGTGTGTGACATGTTCTCTATGCGTGTGTGTGTGACGTGTTTTCTATGCGTGTGTGTGATGTGTTCTCTATGCGTGTGTGTGACGTGTTCTCTATGCATGTGTGTGTGACATGTTCTCTATGCGTGTGTGTGTGACGTGTTTTCTATGCGTGTGTGTGATGTGTTCTCTATGTGTGTGTGTGACGTGTTCTCTATGTGTGTGTGTGTGATGTGTTCTCTATGTGTGTGTGTGTGATGTGTTCTCTATGTGTGTGTGTGATGTGTTCTCTATGTGTGTGTGATGTGTTCTCTGTGCGTGTGTGTGATGTGTTCTCTATGTGTGTGTGTGATGTGTTCTCTATGTGTGTGTGTGATGTGTTCTCTATGTGTGTGTGTGATGTGTTCTCTATGTGTGTGTGTGTGTGTTCTCTATGTGTGTGTGTTCTCTGTGCGTGTGTGTGTGACGTGTTCTCTATGTGTGTGTGACGTGTTCTCTATGTGTGTGTGTGTGATGTGTTCTCTGTGCGTGTGTGTGTGACGTGTTCTCTATGTGTGTGTGTGACGTGTTCTCTATGTGTGTGTGTGTTCTCTATGTGTGTGTGTTCTCTGTGCGTGTGTGTGTGACGTGTTCTCTATGTGTGTGTGTGATGTGTTCTCTATGTGTGTGTGTGACGTGTTCTCTATGTGTGTGTGTTCTCTGTGCGTGTGTGTGTGACGTGTTCTCTATGTGTGTGTGTGATGTGTTCTCTATGTGTGTGTGTGACGTGTTCTCTATGTGTGTGTGTGACGTGTTCTCTATGTGTGTGTGTGACGTGTTCTCTGTGTGTGTGTGTGATGTGTTCTCTATGTGTGTGTGTGATATGTTCTCTATGTGTGTGTGATGTGTTCTCTATGTGTGTGATGTGTTCTCTATGTGTGTGTGTGACGTGTTCTCTTTGCGTGTGTGTGACGTGTTCTCTATGTGTGTGTGTGACGTGTTCTCTATGCGTGTGTGTGACGTGTTCTCTATGTGTGTGTGTGACGTGTTCTCTATGTGTGTGTGTGACGTGTTCTCTATGTGTGTGTGTGACGTGTTCTCTATGTGTGTGATGTGTTCTCTTTGCGTGTGTGTGATGTGTTCTCTATGTGTGTGATGTGTTCTCTTTGCGTGTGTGTGACGTGTTCTCTATGCGTGTGTGTGACGTGTTCTCTATGTGTGTGATGTGTTCTCTTTGCGTGTATGCTGTAAAATTACCTGGGTGCCTGTGCTTCCATCCTGCAGGCAAGACCGAGGGAGAGGCCCGCGAGATCGAGCAGGCCATGTACCACGACTGGCGGCTCATCCCGCGGCACGAGGAGGCGGCCTTCATGGCGAGATGCGTCCCGGCCCCCCAGGAGGAGGACACGGGCCCCCGGCTGGTCCCCTTCCCGCCGCTGCTGCGAGCCATGGTCCTCGCGCGCGCTGCCAAGGAGGGTCGCGAGCAGAGCGAGCCGATGCTCGATCTCGCTTTGGTGTCGCTCGGCAAGCAGCTGCAGCAGCAGAGGGAGGCCAGGTTGAAAGGCAGATGCCTGTAGGTAGGCGAGGAGCGTCGTCAAATGTGTAGGCATTTTTTAGTTCATCAACGTCATGGTCTTGCCTGAATATTTGTGATTTCCACGAGCCCTCTGGTTAAACGTATGTACTGGATGTCCTCTGATCTGGAAAATAGTCTGGTGTAATATTTTTTAATGAACAAACGTCAATGTTCCTGAGCCTTCTGGTATAATAGTAATAATGTGTGCTTATATGTATGTGCTTGGAATGGTTCAAAATAGGGACATGTTGCACCTATGTAATATACTTTACACTTGAATAAATAGTAACTGAGAAACTGATGTCTTAATAGTATTGTGTTCATTAGCTGATCTCACACGTCGGCATGTGTGGTCAGCCTGAGTGATGATGTGATATAATCTGCCAGTAGGTGGTAGTGTTTGCTTGTTTCATTGATGTGTGTGGTACTGTGTTTAGTCGTTTTCATTCCTTAATACTCTAAAAAAGCATCTTTTTCCCTTTTCTTTAGCTTTTAATTTAGGGATGCTATTTTTTTGAGTAAGCCAGATATGGTCGCTTTATATGTAGTTTTGTATTGGTCTGCATAAAAGGCTAACATCGACTAATCAATACCTTCCAAGTTCATATGGGTAAGGTGTATGGTTAACAGTGTTTAAATGTTGAGTTTATTGAATGTCTACTCTCTCTGAGAGCTGTACTTATTCCCCGAATAGTCGTGCTCAAGCACAAGTCACGTGTCAAAGAACTAAGTGTTGGCTGCAAGTTGCCGAGTCCAGTTGAAGATTGATACGAGAAATGAATGTCATCCATTCGCATTAACTGCAGTGGTATACAACAATCATCGTAGGTGAGAATATCAATGTGGCTTTATATTACAGCTCAAAACTAGTTTTATATTCTGAGTTTTAAGCAGATGCATCTTAAAAGTGCAAGTGGCCCAGCGGGAGAGTGATCGGCTCGCATACAGAGAGTTGCGGGTTCAAATCCTGGTTGGAGGTTGACTCATCCCATCATACCTCTGGGGTCAATAAAATTAGTACCACTTTGTGGGGAAGTCAACAGTAGTTGTCATGGAGGGATGTACCTCTACCGTTGGAATGTGGAGTCTCCACCACTGACTGTAAACAGATGAGCACTGCTTCACTGCTCATATGGGCAGATAATCATGATCTTACGTCTGCACTGTGCGTGGACTGCATGTGCTCATACCTCCTCCTTGGACACCCTGCCGCCACTGATCTGACTTCTGATCAGGCACTTTGAAAGTGTTTTATTGTTACACATGTTTATCTAGGAGACTTCGCTGAGTCTCAAGAATATCTTTAAAGATGTTCGTGCCAAATTGTGCACGAGGCGATGTAGCTATGTGTAAGTCCAAATGAGTAATTTGCAGGAAATTTGTTTCCATTGGGATGTTTGGCAAATGCCGGTTACGTTGATATTTTTTAGCTCTCGCAGGAAACGCAAGCACCCAGAGGAAACCCGTGCAGAACAAGGGAGAACATGCGTACTCCACACAAAGGCAACGGAGGCAGGAGTTTATTGTAGGCCCTTGCTGTGAGGCACAAGTGTTACTGCTGCACCACCCTTCCACTGAAATAATAGCAGCCTTATTGAAATTAACATGGAAAAAGCTGCCCAAAATCTTTCAATGCTGTAACAGTTTATTTTGTCTCATCCTATTCTCGATTTTGTTCAGACGATGTGCAGACAGCATGTTTACTGGGAATGCCAAACATGGGATTCAAGAGACTCGGGACAAAATGTTCGAGTTATGATATTTTGCTTTTCATAATATTATTTGCGTGATATCAAAATACATCCTGAAATGAAATATCATTTAGATGTCATAGACTTTATTTTGGCTATCAAATAGAGTTTTAAAACCTAACTTTAAAGCCATTCCCCAGATGGACTGGTGCATGGGATAATACACATTTCTGGAAGTAGCATTTAAAACATTTCTGGAGTAAAAAAGATTAATTAGTCAGGGTTAGAGTAACCCCTATAGCCCTGGTTCTTCGTCCCTTAAGGATCAAATTTGAAGGCGTAATCTTGCGCCCGTTTTTGTTTCTACTTAGTATTTGTTAAAAATTGCGTACATGGAACATAATTGGAAGTTGATGTGACTTTTTTCCATTCATTGAAGGCATGAAAGAGGGAGCAGTGGCAAAGTGATTAGTACACTGCGCCGCGAACCCGATCTCTGTTCGTTTCTCAGCCACGGCTCACGTCGGTGGTGAGTGAAGTATCTGAACCAGTCCTGGGTTCCTCCCCAACCTTCAATCCCCGCTGACCAGCATGGTGAAGTATGATCACACAACCCCAATGCGGCATGGGGAGGCCTTTATCTAGCAGTAGATTGACAACGAGCTTTATATCAACATTTTTGTGGGGCTCAGTCAAAATAATACTAGACTTTTGTTAATGCCACTCGTTATATTACTCTGTTATGTTAGAGTTTGCCCCCTCCAGTTATTTAATCAACTAGCCTTTTGCCCGTCCAAGGACGGGTGTATTTAAGTAAATCTGAAACTTGCAAATAAAAAGCAGACCGCGACGTGATATTCATTGCATCCATTCGTGTGCGATTTGTAAGGCCGCGGTGACACACACATTTCATTTAAAGGTTATAATCTCTTAGTCATCATGACGTCCTTTTTACTTATATGTCTCAATACCGTTAAGGAGATCGCGTGACGTGAGGGTTCTGCATTTGTCGTGAGGGTTGTAAGTTGACGCCGAGGAGGGGGGAGGAGGCGCCTCGCCCCCCATGTGGAGTGACGTCAGCTGCTAATTATTATTAATGGGGGGTGTCCATTTGGAAGACGTCACCTCTTCATGATTATTAATGAGGGGGGCTGTTCGATGTGGAGTGACGTTACTTGCTCAATATTAATGAGGGGGGGGGGAGTGCTACATGTGGAATGACGTCACCCGCTCATGATTATTAATGAGGGAGGGGATCCATGTGGAGGACGTCACCTGTTCATGATTATTAATGAGGGGGGCTGTTCGATGTGGAGTGACGTTACTTGCTCAATATTAATGAGGGGGGGGGGGGGTGCTACATGAGGAGTGACGTCACCCACTCATGATTATTGAGGGAGGGGATCCATGTGGAGGACGTCACCTGTTCATGATTATTAATGAGGGGGGCTGGCCGACGTGGAGTGACGTCACGCGCGGGACACACAGACATTCTTGGCTCATTATAGTAGTAAATTATTTAGTCTACTGATAGTTGGCTTGACTACATAAATTGTATACCGAAAAGTTGGTCAAAAAAGTCACCTCTTCTCACGTGTGTCGCTGGACGGGAGGTGACGGGTGTTGCTTGGTGAGGTCACCGGTTGGGTCGTGCTGGGTGTGGCCTGAAGGGGGTTACCCACCTTCGGGAGGCAGGATGTGGGGGATGGCCACCATGTTTAAAGGGCCTGGGCAATTGATCACAAGACGTAGTCGATTACAATTTTTAGTCATTTGACTTGATGAATGGTCCCAGCTCTACTCTTTTTTTAAAGTTGAGAATAAATGTCACGTTTGTGTTAGGAGCCTTGAAACAGTACACTATGCCCGACACTTGCAAATACTGGAGTCGTAAACGTATACACTTTTCAGCTTAGACTGTGCTTTGGGAATACCTTGCAGAAGTTGTCAGAGAAGTGCGAATCGGAGTGTGGATTCTTGCGTCTGACGAACCGCACAGATGTGCTGACTGACGCAGAAGAGCGCGCGATCTGACAGCTCACCTGGTTGCCCAGGTGACAGTTTAAGTCAGAGGCTGAATACATGAAAGCCTTAGGTAGGGTAAATATAAAGAATGTAACTATGAAAATGTATTGATATATTAATTGCAATTTAATACATAATGCATTATATGCATGAGAAAATAATCATTAACGTTGAAAACATATTTCTTGTGTGATGGACCGGTTTTGAAATCCAGTATCTCATCAGTGGAGTCAGGCTCACTTGAACCAATGCTAGTGAACTGCCAAATGTTTACAGGTAGCTATGGGTCCTAGTCTTACGCAAAACTACGTCATACATAACATTCCGCGTCAACAAAATATATGTTGAGACAAGGCTCTTGGGAAGGTTTCATCGTCTAATGGGGTTTGCACTTAGAAATAGTTTAAGTTAGACGTGCCATTTTATATATCACATCCTGCTAGGTACTAAGTGATGGCTGCTGCCTTTGCCTTGCTTTTGCTAACAGTTCTTAAATCGACCCATGTTATGTAAATATGTATTTTGGAAGAAGTATATATAAAGGAAATTTAGCAGAATGATGGTGACGAATTCTGTAGCCCTTCTTCACAAGCATTTAACTTGATTGGGGGGGAACCATTAACTAATCTACTTACCTTGATGGGACTAGTGCAAGAAATCAACATGAACATCAATATCTTAGATTTTGTGGGCTTTTTCGCTTTTGTGGATTATTCAGCATAATTATTCAATTTCTGATAGTGTGTTTGTGATGTTCTTGAAAATTATACTTTTTAAAAATACATTCCTGCCCAAATGCATACCCAATCTGTTTAATTTTCTCACCAAATATAGACTCACTGGCCGTGTGCTGTGTAAACTAGTACGCGGTAAAACAGGCGGTTTGAATCCAGATGTGCCCTTAGGTGCTTTGCCATCTTGTGTGGTGAGGAAGCATTATTGCTTTGGATTAGATGGGATACATTAACAATTCCATGCTCATTTTAGCTGAGTGGAAGCTATTTTACCATGTTATAATGTCAAGTTTTTAAATGGAATTTCTCCTCCCTGTAAACACATGTTTTTATATTCGTTACTCAGAGAAGGGTATGACTAAAATGTTTGGTCTTGCATTGTTTGTCTCTAAATATGACACGTGACCAATAAAAGCAGCGATACAAATAACTGCAACCGACCTCTCGTGACGGCAACCCCTGAAGTCCGAAGCCAAGTACATATGCGAGAAACGATTTGGTTCAAAACAAGAATGGGGTCCAACCAATAACTTTGTATTTCTCATCATTTGTGAATCATAAGCCAAAATCGAAACGTTTTTTTCCCCATTTGGGAACGAAAAACTTTTCGGCCACATTTGGAATAGAGACAGAAAAACAGGCACGAAGACGAAGAGATCGAGACACAGACATTGACATTCAGAGCGAGACAAACCGGGATAGAGAGACAGACAGAGGGAGAGAAAGAGATGGAGACAAAGACGGGGGAAATAGATATACCGAGAGATAGATCAAGTCTTTCAGTCAATTTCCCTCCAATGTTGACACTGTGAGCAAAATGTATTTTCAGGGCATTTAAATGCGACTGCATGTCAAGGCACTCTGCAGAACCGTGAGCGTGTTTTTGTAGAGAGGCAGTCATCCTGCCAAACGTTGGAATTTGTGCACAGAAATTAAATTGCGCACAGAATTTTGGTTACGAATGGCCATACGTCCAAAATCAATAAACAAAACAAAGGGAAATACAGTATTCAATATCACAGAGCAGCTCGCTATTACACATTTACACTGGGCAGTTACCGTGTGACTAGTGCTTTAATTTAAAGATGCTTATTTTCCATTGATGAAACAAAGACTTATACCGTCAAGATTCTGAAAAAGTTCCAACATCCTCTGACTGCTAATTAAGTTGAGATTAATCTGAGGAAACCGACTACAGGGGCTGGGATTAATACAGAGTAGTCCATATTAAAAGGAGGTGGGGGTGGTTAAGGGATTGTATAGTTGACTGCCGAGGTCTTGTCTGCTTAATGATGAAAGGCACCGGGAGGAAATGGATTGACGGGACTTGAGTTGTATTCCAGCGCAGCTCTCCGGTGCTCGCGCCTGCCGACCGACCGAGTGTGTGAACAGCTTGCAGGCCAGCCCTCTCGCAGGCCCTCCGCAGCCTCCCGCCTCCCCCTCCATCCCGCTGGCTCGCCCTCCCAGCCACCCGCTCGTTTCCCTCCCTGACAGCAGATCAAAAGCCATCAAGGGCCCACGGCGAGGGAGGTGTCCCCGAGTAAACCGCGGAGCGCGCGACTTGAAAAGGCGATGTCATTCCGCTTGCAATCGGAAACGAGCAGCCGCCCCGTTGCACGTGTCACTACGTTGGGCGGCAGGACGACGCGGCGGTGATGCTCGCGCCTCGCAGCAGAAAGGGCTGGCGTTTGATTCCCGACTCGGGTGCCTCCCCGTGCTGGGTTTGCATGGACTTCTGTTCTGCAATGGGTTCCCTTTGGGGGTTTCTCCTCGCATAGCGCGACACACGCAATGTCAGTGGCATTGGCCAAGTGGTACTCGTGGCAGCACCCCGGGGTAACAAATAATACAAAACGGCTCGAGGCAATTAGATATTTTATTTCTGGGACACTCTTTTTTCCAGGGGTGTGCATAAGGGGCCATCCATTTAGTCGGTACGCAAAAGGCTGTCAAATCTTGACCCCTCCCTGTACTCACGCGTACTTTTTACACCCCCTCACCCCACCTGCGTACGCAAGATTGACGCACCACCCCCCCCCCCCCCCGAATCCTATAGAGCGGCCGATATTTAATCCACGCAGAACGATCAAGGATTAATAATATTAACGTCTTGAAGCAAACAGTCCACCGCCGGACTATCCAACTCATTTGAAGGCCAATGTAGACAAATTATTATTATCGAGGTTTCACACCCCCCCCTCCTCTGTTTCCTATGCGTACTTTGTCAGTAGACCCCTGATACGCAAGCGTACGCATTTGGGCTAACCCCCCTCCATGCCTTCGTACTAAATGGATGGCCCCTAACTACCAATCAATCCGCAATCGGTGCTAACTCCGCGATGTCGAAACGAAGCGGTATGCACCGTAGTGGTGCATCGTGGACACCTCGTCGAGATGAGCCGATTGCCGCATTGCTGACCATCTCGAGACTAAAAACGACTGCATCGCGGACATTATGCGAGAGAACCGGGGTACTATGGTGCCCCAGGCTACCGCCATGAGGTTCAAGTATCGCTGTGTAGCAGGGCCCTCCTGGGAGACAGCGTTCAGGCTCTTCGTGGCTTTCCGGGGTCAATGAGTGATAATTGTGAGTGGCGAGGGCTGCGTTGCTTGCGGGCGTTACCCTGACACTGGCGGTGTCGCGCTCAAAGGAAGGCCACCTCCTGTTGGTTAATACTCATGTGGATACATTTTACACAATCATCTTTAGTTTTATCTTTAAAAATTCGATAGAACACTCGTTCGAAGGAAATCCGTCTTTTGGTCCTTTAATTTGCAAATTAAGTAGCCACCTTTTCCACCGACTAATCCCAGTCATATTTCTCATTATCCAAGGAACAATTGTGAATCGTATGATTGGTTGTGGAAACCTGCGTGATAAGTGAATAGTATCAGTAGTGGATCCAAGGTGGCGGGGCATTTGTCGTCCCTCCTCATTCAGACCCCAAAACATTGTCTTGTATTGATATTTACCAGAGGAAATACGTGGAACGTTTTATTTTTAAATCAACGTAGGGGGCGTTATTTTAAAAGCTTGAAATTTCAGGACCGCTCCTCGTTCGGGGAAGGTCCTAGATCCACCCCTCCGTGGCACAAACTAATGAACAAACGCAGCACACCCCGCCAACAAGCGCGCCACGCAGAGTCCGCGTTACCGCTCACGACGCGAGCGCATCCAGAGCGCGGCTCAGCGCCGCTCCGCAAGCGAACGCGCGGCTCAGCGCCGTGCAACACGTGACAGTGTTTAGAGCACAGCTGGACATCCTCGCGTTTTAACTCCCAAGTCGAATCGGGAAACAATTACGTTCGGTTAGGAAGGAATTTTTTCGTCAAAAAAGAAGGGGGCTGAAGTCAGAAGGGGGCTGAAGTCACCCCTTGGCTGCCAACACGACTCACTGAAGAGAGAGGCGTCCTCCGAGGCTGCCACGCAATTAACTCTCGCGCACATTCGGCACTTGCCGCTTGACCCCCGGTGACAAAGCAGCGGAGGGATCGCGCCGGGCTCGGGGGGGGGGGGGGCGCTGCGTCTGTTTCCTGCCTTTCTGACCCCCCTCGCGGCAAACGCCCGGCGATTTGCTGTCGCGTCTCTACAAGTCCACGGTGACTTCGCCCACAAATTTCGTTTCGCCCCGACGTCTGTTTTGTGACGTCGCAGAGCGTAATCTCTTTTTGGACATTCGAGCCGCTCTGCGTGTCCCTAAACAATTTGTGCAATGTTTGCTGCGCTGTTATGCACACACCGAGAAGAAGATTGTTGCTTTCTTTCTGAGTCGTAGCTCGTTGCGTAGGGTGGAATATACATAACGTACACGCGACCTTGTGAGTCCCGTTAAACCCTCAATACAGAAATACCATTTATTAGACCGGTTATTTTTTGAAAGTATTGCCTAAGACCTTCCTAACATTTCTGATCTTTTATTTTTGACTGTTGTGAAATATTTACCATAATCTCTCTCGAACATCATTGTTCTCATTGGTAAATGAAATGTGTTCGAATATTCCTAAAACATTACAATGGTGCTATTTTTTTTATATCATCACAGCAGGTGCAACGATTCAAACGTGCCCTGTGGTTTCACGAATTGCAAACGACTCCGTGACAATTATATTCAATACTCAATTATTATTTACAATGTCGTGAATACACTGTCGAATAATTCCTGTAAAGGTCATGTGGCCCCAAGTACATACAACAGATACAATTTGCAAAGTGCAGTCTCGTATGCATGCGATCCGATGCAGGGAATGAGAATCGTCATCAAGGAAGCGAATAATCATTCCACCTCCATTAATCGCTACCATTTTAATAAATTTGTCATCGCTGCCTCTATCTCGGCATTATCCCATACGCGATGAGTCACATCTGAAGGCTGTGAAGCCAAGTCAGGGAGCTTGGGCGGGACAAGCAAGTGGAAGGGGTCACGATGGAAGGGGTCACGGTGGAAGGGGTCACGGTGGAAGGGGTTACGGTGGAAGGGGCGAGAGTGGAAGGGACGGCGGTGGAAGGGGTCACGGTGGAAGGGGCTGCAGTTGAAGGGGTCACGGTGGAAGGGGTCACGGTGGAAGAGGTCACGGTGGAAGGGGCTGCAGTTGAAGGGGTCACGGTGGAAGGGGTCACGGTGGAAGGGGCGAGAGTGGAAGGGACGGCGGTGGAAGGGGTCACGGTGGAAGGAGCTGTAGTTGAAGGGGTCACGGTGGAAGGGGTTACGGTGGAAGGGGCGAGAGTGGAAGGGACGGCGGTGGAAGGGGTCACGGTGGAAGGGGCTGCAGTTGAAGGGGTCACGGTGGAAGGGGTCACGGTGGAAGGGGCGAGAGTGGAAGGGGCGGCGGTGGAAGGGGTCACGGTGGAAGGGGTCACGGTGGAAGGGGTCACGGTGGAAGGGGTCACGTGGAAGGGGCGAGAGTGGAAGGGGCGACGGTGGAAGGGGTCACGGTGGAAGGGGTCACGGTGGAAGGGGCGGCGGTGGAAGGGGTCACGGTGGAGGGGGCGAGAGTGGAAGGGGTCACGGTGGAAGGGGTCACGGTGGAAGGGGTTGCGATGGAAGGGCGGCGGTGGAAGGGGCTGCGGTGGAAGTGGTGAAAGCGACTGAGTGGCAGCCGAGGGAGGGATCGCGCCCGGGGCCACGTCCACTACGACAAAGCAGTGCAAGGTGCTGTGCAGATGAATAATGAGAAGCTCGATACCTCGCGCCCACGGAATTCGAACGAGCGCAAGCCAGCCACGGAAACACCACCGGGCCGCGGGAGACGGACGCGGCTTGGTGTGGCCTTCATCTAGCAGTGGATTGATCTTGGCCAGTAATGACGATTCGAACATCTTGCAATGAGCGCTCAAGTGGCTTGCGAGGCGGCCCCCCTCTGCGTGATCAGCGCCCGCTCCCCACGGGGCCCCCGCGAGGCCGAGGGGATGAAGAGCAGAGGCGGCCAGCACACGTGGCGGGTTTCCTCGCACGCGGCGCTCGCACGTGCGCACACCACGCGTGCGTGTGTGTGCACGTGTGTGTGTGTGCACGTGTGCACGTGTGTGTGTGCACGCGTGTGTGCGTGTGTGCACGTGTGCACGTGTGTGTGCACGCGTGTGTGCGTGTGCACGTGTGTGTGTGCACGTGTGTGTCTGTGTGTACGTTTGTGTGTGTTTGTGCACGTGTGTGTGTGTGTACGTGCGTGTGTGTACGTGTGTGTGTACGTGTGTGTGTGTACGTGTGTGTGTGCACGTGTGTGTGTGCACGTGTGTGTGTGTGCACGTGTGTGTGTGCACGTGTGTGCACGTGTGCACGTGTGTGTGTACGTGTGTGTGTGTGCACGTGTGTGTGTGTACGTGTGTGTGTGTGCACGTGTGTGTGCGCGTGTGTGTGTGCACGTGTGTGTGTACGTGTGTGTGTGTGCACGTGTGTGTGTGTGCACTCACGAGGGTGCACGGGGAGCTCGCAGATGTGAGACTGCGACTCTCGCCACTCCTCGTCCTGAAGTTTGCTCTCCAAGAGTGACTCACCGCCACAACCCTGCGCAGACAAGCCGCAGACAAACAACACGTTTAAGCCCTTAATCCGCCGTTGAACGGTGGTCATGGGGGCTGTTTAACCATACTTCACTGCTGTTTGACCATGCATACATCACGCTGGTCGGTGCTGGTTTGTGAATGCAGGAGGGTCCCTGGGCCGGTTTAGATATCGCGCGCCACTCAACGTCTTAGCGGCTGTGAAAAGAAGACATGTCAGCTGAGTTAATTATATTTAAAGGAGGAATGGCTGCAGAATGATAAGCGCAGTCCGCTTAGAATTTGGCAGCGCGGGATCAATTCCTGGCCACCGCTAACAGTGGTGGCGAGTGATAGCTGATCTACCCCTGTGCCCTGCCTGCTGCACTATCCCCACGGACCAGTGTGGTGAAGTATGGTCAAACAACTCCAATGACTGATACGGTGTGGGTCCGCCTTCAGCCAGCAGTGTATTGACAAAGGACTGTAAATAATCAATTCAGGTGGCATATTGTGACAGGCATACTGCACACTTGGGGTTGCCACCTGTCCAGGTTTTACCGTGGGATTGGCATCTGTGTTTTTAGATCTGGTGGTTTTGTTTGAACTTCATTACAGTAAACCGCACAGGTTCCATAGGCCTAAGCTCACTGAGAATTATGGTCGGGTTTGGTCTGCATTGGAAAAAGTGGCAAACCCATGCCCAATTAAACTATTAAACTATTTATTTTTATTTTACTCGGTAAGGGCCACTGCACTTTTGTAGCTCTCTTTCAGAAGCGACCTGGCCACAAATGGTAGTTCGACGAAGTGGCTTATCGCGTGGAAATGTCTCGCAGCCGAATACTCTCAACGCACCGTGATTCTAAATGTGGAGGAGAAACCGGAGAACCCGGAGAAAAATCCACGCGACCACGGGAGCGAACCCACGACCTCCTGGAGCCATGCAAACTCCAAATATACAGCAGGCGTCAGGGTCGGGAGCGAACCCACGACCTCCTGCATACCAGGCGAGGTAGTTAACATCTCCTAGCCACCGTGGCGCCCGATCGTTGCTCTGCAAGCCGTATCAAGTTGCAGTGACCTCTTGTCGTGTTGCAGTGTAGTTATGCAAAGGTTGCCGGGTGACATGTGCCAATGACACCGGAGGGAAAATGCCTGCAGCAGATTCCCAATAGCACAGTCATTTCTGTTGACCGATATCCCCACTTAAGCTCCCGCACAGTGTATAATTAACATTCTCTCCACACAGAATTTTACCAATTCACAGATTAGGCAATCATCTTGTTTCCCCCCTATCAAGACATTTTGTCAAATTTTGTAAATCTCTGTTCTGTGTATGTTGGGTAAAAGGCTCTTGTCCTCATGTCTCTCTGTAGTCCTCCTTGTTACTAATTGACGTGATTTGTGTTTACAAATTCCTATAATTCCAATTCGCTGATATCAATAAAAGGGGTGATTTGCAACAAGCGGTTATTTTTCTATAAAGTGCAGAGTATTCCAGGCATCCACTACAACATCAACTCATTTTGACCTCTACATAAAAAAGCAACTTGTAACCAAGACCACGTTTCAAACAATTAAGGATTGGTATTTAGGAAAATATGTGGATATTGCATGCTTTTGAAAACGCTTTCCAAAATATGAACCCAAAACTCACCACTGTCTAATAACCCACCCTCTGAAGTGACTTCCTCTGGCTCAGTCATCGTTCCTGTGGACATCCAGCCCTCCGCTCGACGCTAAATGCTTCTCTCATCTCTCAGCGAGGCTGTACAGCTGATAAACGGTGCTCCCCTCGCGCTATATTAGTTCTCTAACAGAGCGGCGAACTTTCCGTTTGGACATCAAAAAGATTTAGGCGATAAGATGAGAAGTCATTGTGGGAGACCGGCAGTGCGAGCACACCTGCACATTTGTTTTAGGTAATTGACCGCCCTGGGTCTGCCCAAGGGCCACCTGCAACCTCGGCCATCACTTGGAGTCTCATTATTTGAGAAAGACACGAGAATCATGGGCGAGGATAGTGGATGAGACGAGAGAAGAGACTGGGAAAAAAAACAAATCTGAGCAGCCAATCCCATGCAATGATAATCATCATTGGCGTCATTGTGGAGAGTTTAAGTAATAAAATAAATACGCACAAAATGTCTCCATCACATATCTGTCATTCTTTTACACATCCCATTGGCATAAATCATAATGAGGCTTTTGTGTTACAATAAGGCAAGATTCAGATGTCTCGCTTCACTGATAGGTTGTCACTCAGGAGCTGCAAATGTAAAAGCGTTTCTACGGCAATTCATGCTATTTGTATTTCAGCTTCAGAGGAGACATCAGATCAGACACTTCATATTGAAACCGATCCAGAGTTTGCTTGTACCGCATTACACAATTGGCTGCTGAATAAATCCAGTCCCAGAAGGACGTGTGGCCAATGGGATGTGTAGAAATATAGTTTCGTGTGTTTTTTTACGTGAAACGGCAGATATGGACAGGAGCTGTATTGGCACCATTAGATGGTGAGTGAGCTTAAGTAGAGATTACATTTAAAACAAGTTTTTTTTTTTATCAGATTGTTCGTGTATAATGTGTGTACATGCTTAGATAATTAAGCACGAGGTGGGAGTTTAAAAATACAAGTAGAATGCTAAAATATGAACGGGTATGTTTTTTTACGATTTCAAAACTTTTTTTTTCTTATGATCCATATGCAATTCTGTTAAAATGTGAGACAGTGGTTTCTCTATGGTGGAAGGAATTCTCAGATGTAAAATTGAAATAATCTTTGATACTGCCAAGTTCCAAGAAGGATAAAGGTACCCCGAGCTTTAAAAAATATATATTTTTAATTTATATATATTTTTATGGGATATAAGCCTCCTGCGAAACAGTAAAAAATGCACAAAATTGGAATATTTTGAGCCAAAACTGACACAAGGAGGTCGGGCTGGGCACTGAGGTCCTCCAGGAGTCAATTTTTTTGTATCTTTGTTAGCAAGGTCCCGTGGCTGATGGGATGTGCACAAAATACTTTAATGTGGTGTATTGTCGGCTCACTTACAAGTATTGTAAGGACATTACGAGAAGCCAATCGCAGGTTACGTTTCTACTGAGATATTACATTATTTATATGAACCTTAATCCAAGGGGTATTCATATAGAGGTAATATAGGTCTTTTTTTGGTTCTCAGAAACGTGTTATTTTGGTTTTAAGTCAGCTTTGTGCAGCGTCTTACATTGCGGACACATTGAGACGTTATACACAAGGTGACATTGTATTGTAAATGCATGAAATTATCATCAACGGTGGTTTGAGAAACCAGATGAAACAATGTGCCGTGTGGGTTTAAGTAAACAGTGTTCGTACTCAGTCAAGTCTCAAACAATCAGTGCCACCAATCAATTGGTGGGGTCCGTATTCTTTGAAGGGGCACCCCCAGGTGTTCTGTTAGAGGCAATGTCACTCAAGGCTGATTAAGGGGCTCCCTTTCAAGTTGGCGCTTCTAGAGCCGCCCAGAGCCGTGCACATATTGAGATGTACCCACGTTGGTCGAAACTACGAGGTGGACGTTAAAAAATAATGCACGATACATGGTGTTTAAAAAAATGTTAACACTTATTTGAGACTGTCGTTTTTAATGGAAAAAGAGCGGATAATACACTGTAACATGATAACAAATTTGATTTGAAGCTTTCGTGACTGCAGGAATTACTCTTTGGTTCTTTCGGTAAAGTCACGTAGAAAGAAAATTAATTAAATAATAGTATCCGACGTTTCAATTGAACACAAGCAGTGGTCATCAGGTAGAACTAAGTTTGAGAGAGAGACAAAACACAGACACGGAGACAAACAGACAGACACACAAGCAGAGAGAGACACAACATAAACACACAGAGACCCAATGCCTCATTGACATGCTGATTTCTCTGCTCCAGCAGACCCACCTCTCTCTCTGCCCCCTCCCCCCTCTCTCTCTAATTAAGACCTCGACACAGAGGCATTGGGTCTATGTTGTGTGTCTCTCTCTGCGTATCTCTGTGTTGTGTCTCTCTGCTTGTGTGTCTGTCTGTGTGTCTCCGTGTCTGTGTTTTGTCTCTCTCTCAAATTTAGTTCTACCTGATGACCACTGCTTGTGTTGCAATCAAAACGTCGTTTTCTATTATTTAATTTATTTTCTTTCTACGTGACTTTACCGGAAGAACCAAAGAGTCGAGGTGTACGTTAAAACAATACTGCACGATACATGGTGCTTGTTTTTTTACCACTTATATGAGAATATCGCTTTTAATGGAAAAATAACGGTTAATCCACTGTAACATGATACCACATGTGTAGGACTTGAGAAAACATGCGTCACGCGTTGGGTTGTGATACGGACACTCGGGGGGACAGTGAGGACAAACGGGGACACAGCCAACGGGGCGCCATACTGTTGTTATTGTGCCAATTAAGGTGGTAAGGTAATTAAGGGGGGCCTGCGGGTGTTCGGGGTAATCGAGGACGCAGGCCGGTGATTGGTCGAGAGGTGTGAGTGTCTGAGATTGGCGCTGCGGCGTCTACAACAACAACATCGCGTGACACTGGGGGCCGGGGGCGAGTAGCGAAGCGGGGGATGATCTAATTGATTGGGGCAAATTGGTTTGGGGATAAAGAGAGGGAGCGTGGGGAGAAACGGGAGTTGGTTGGTGCCTGGGACAAGAGACAGATAAAGAGACGGAGCAGCAGAAAAGAAAGTATAGTATACGGTAGCAGTAGACAAGAGAGTATAGTATACGGTAGCAGTAGACAAGAGAGTATAGTATAAGGTAGAAGTCGACAGAGGGAGATAGTGTACGGTAGAAACGGATAAAGAGAATACAGTATAGGATAGCAGCGGAGTAACAGACCTTGGAGGAGAAGCTACGACGGAGTGAGACGGCAGGGGGATAAAGAGCGACCGAGCTGGAGAGAGAGAGCAGAGAGGAGGGTCGCTGGAGGAGAGGAGCAGAGGGAGAGCGAGCGAAGCCAGCGGAGCGAGCGAACGGAGGGACATTGAGGGGTGTGGAGGGGGAGTTGTGCTCTGGAGCGAATGGAGGGACATTGTGCGATGCCGACGGAGGAGATGTGAACTATACACGTTAATAAAGAACCAGGAAAGACAAAGAGACTGTCGCATCAGTACGAGTCCCACACATGTATGTTCATAGCTTCAAAAAGTCAAAGAGTCTCCACTTGTTCGCCGTCATTGTCAACACGTGGCCTGGAATCCTCTCCAGGTGGTTGTGGTGCCACAGCGACGGGGCCGCTCTGCCGAGCCAGGGAGCCGCCCGGCTTCCCCCACCGCACTGCCCCCCATCACCCGCCCCACATAAGCACACACCCACACGCATCCCCCCCCCCCCCCCATAGAGCTGGAAGGGAAGGTTACCTGATCGACCGGTTTTTATCCGAGAGACCCTTATCGGGATTAATTCTCACGGTTTCCGGCGATCAGGGAATTGGATGACCTCCCCCGTGCTACGTGGTACCGCGGCGCTGCTGCCGGCCTTAATATGGTGTGGTCGCGGCGTGGGGCATTCGGCCACCGCGGTTGAGGCGCATTTCCCCCCACACACACCCCCACGAGTCGACGGGGCAAGCAGGGGAGGCACGAGACAGCATGAATAGCGGGGTCACAGGGGCTGTTGCGCATAGTCATGGGGGGTTGGGATAATTGCGCTTGAGCGCGCAGGCCCCATTGTTAGGAAGGGTAAGGGAGTAATTAGGATGTACGCCGCCAACGTCGCTCACTGATTAGCATATCAACAGCGCCTGGGGACTGCCGTGCGCGGGCTTGGGGTGCACGAGCCCATTGTTCAGCGCAGCATTCCCTTTGGAGGTAGGGAGGATAAATAGAGGAGCGCAGAGGGGAAATCGCTCTCTTACTCCAGCGCCAGGCGACCAGACGCAGCTCCAGCCAGCGACCCGGACGTCCGTGCGACGCACCGAGGCGCGCGGTGAGCACCGGGATCAGCGGACCGCCGTGGACACTTAACAGTGAGTAAGAAGGGGAATTAGAATCATAGCAGATAAATAGGGAATAGGTACAGGTTTAGTGGAATAGGCCAGCCTCGTCGACTCACTGATTCAACATCAATTCGCAGGTGGCATATAATAAATCATTAATAGCGAAGCGTGGTCTCGCGTGATCTTGTCGTGCAGTGTGAGCGTGTGGGTGCGCTGTGTGCACAGTGGTTCGCCACGTGAGTGAGCGCTGCGCGGAGCTGAGCGCGCGGGTTGCGCGTGGGTACGCAGTGATTCTGTGGTGCTGCGGCTCGCCTCGGGGGAGCGCTGCGCAGAGCGGTGCGAGAGTGGGTGTCGCGTGTGTTCACTCCGTGTGTGATACAGGTGCGCGAGTATAACGTGAGTTGAGTTGGAGTGCGCGGAGCGGCGTGTGGGTGGGCGTGCGTGCGTAATCGGCGTCCCCCAGGTGCGCGCTCATAACGTAAGCGGCCAGCAGGCGGCGAGCGCTGCGCAGAGCGGCGCAAGAGTGCGTATCGCGTGTGGAGCTGTATGCGTGTGTGCGCGCACGTTCACTACGTGTATAATACGGATGCGCATTGGTAACGTGCCGCACAGGGCTATACTGCGAGCACGGCGTTTGATTGACGATGATGTGCGCACGTATGCTCGCAGCGTGGGAGCGCGGCGCGAGGCTGTAACAGTAGGGGCATCGCGTTCGAATGCCGGCGAAACCGTAGCGGGTAATAGGGAGGTGGGGTAACGTAAACGGAATAGGGGATGCAGGCGGGAGGGACCCCGGGGGCCGACGGCCCCCACAAAATGGTGTCAGAAGCGGTACGGACCCCCGCGTTACCTCACGCTAAAATAAGACTAATATTTACCGGCCGGGGGGCCCCTTCGTGGAAGGCATTCGCCCGCAATCTCTTAGGGGCCAAGGAAATTAATGGGTGGACGGACGCGCAGGCAGTACGTCAACTTAATATGAATCTTGATGGGCGGGCAGCCGATTTTGTAGAAGCGTTACCCGCGAGCGCACAGACACAGCTAGAGGAGCTGATGCGCCGACTCGATCAGCGGTTTGGCACGCGTGACGAGGAGGAAGCAAAATCGGCCTTAGAGGCGCGCCGGCGCCAACCTGGCGAAGATCTACGTGATTACGCCGAGGATGTGCGCGAGTTAACAAAGATCGCACGCCCGGGGTACGCAACTGATGTTATTGAGGAACTGGCCGCCGAGAAAATCCAGCGGTACCTGTCTCGCATGGCGTGGTGGCAGCCAGACATAAGCTGCCCACGTCTTCCCTTTAACACCCTTGTCGAGCGCGCACGTAAGTGTGAAAGAATTCACAGCGAACGCGCGCAGCTCCGGGGGCTGGGACGAGAGCGCGCCATTGCGAGCCTGCTCTCGGAAGACGAGGAGGAGGAACAGGAGCTCGCGAGGACGGTAAGGGGCCGGGAAAGAGAGCCTCCAGTGTCCCGCGAGACAACCCCGGGATGGGTTGCCGGTATACAAACGGGTATAAAGGATGTCTCCGGCCAGGTAACCCAGATAGACGACAAGGTAAACCAGGTACGCGAGGACGCAAATAAAAATATGAAGACCCTCCAGTCTGAGATGGGTGAACTACGCTCGACAGTAGGGGGACTAGCCGGGAGGGTGTCCCAATTAGAGTCCGATTTGGGACAACTGCGTACTGGGAGAGGGAGCGGACAGGGGACCCGCTACGGAGCCGCCCCCCCTCCCCGGGCATGTTATATGTGCGATCGCCGAGGGCATCTAGTGAGGGATTGTCCTGAAATCACCCGAGCTAGGCAGGCGCGGGGGGTTAAACTCCAACGCCTCCTAGTGAGCGGACCAACTAGGGGTGCAATCGACGCGGTCCCGATACAAATAGACGATAATGAGAATAATGGCGAGCGAGTGATCTCCACACAGGTTCCAGCAACAACGCCCACGGAAACGGTGACTCCTGGCGACTGGCTACGGGAGCTGGTGGCGGGGATCACGGGGGCCACGTCGCTGGTGGAAGGGGAGGTTAACGGAGTGCGTACCCGAATCCTGCTGGACACGGGGGCGGTGGCCTCGCTCGTGAGCGCAGCGCACTGCAGCGCGATCGGGGTCGACGTGCGTCACCTGCAGGCACCGGACCGCGCGCTGCACACGGCGAGCGGAGCCGGAATGGGGCTGCTGGGGAGAGCCACCCTAGAGGTCCGCATAGGCAGTCAGGTGTGCACCCAGGAGTTCTACGTGTCGAGTGCGTTGTGTCACGAGTGTATCGCAGGTACCGACCTCTTAGAACGGCTGGGACTCAACGTGCAACCCCGCCAGCGATGCGCCACCATGGAGAGCAACGGCGAGCGGATACCGTTCCTGGGACGAGAACCGACGCGCCCCCGTTTCGCACCTGTGGCCGCTATCCTGGCAACGGCAGTCACCATCGGGCCGCTCACCGAGATGCTGGTGCCGGTGGCAACATCCTCCACCGACCCCGCGCTCCGACCATCAGGAGAGGTAATGCTAACTCCTCACCCGGAGTTGGCAAAACGGTATGGGATAGTGGGATCCGCCACGTTGGTAAACGCAGATGGGGACCGATTGTTTATGCGGATGTTTAACCCCCACAATACCCCAGCGAATCTGCGACGGCGCACCCCGATAGCCACCGTACACCCCCTGCACGCACGCCACTCTAACGACTCGGTGTTCGCACTCTGGGCTGAAGACCCCGGTCGTCCTGAGGGTGACCAGGACCTGGCCTGGCGAGTCGGCCCGACTCCCCGAGCCGAGGTCGTTCCCCTGCTCGACGCGTTACATGTACCATGGGCGGATTTACCTAAGGGAGAGGGCGATCGGCTGCGCGAGTTACTGCGGGAGTATGCCGACGTATTCAGTGAACACGACTCGGACGTGGGTCGGACCGATCTTGTTAAGCACCAAATTGACACCGGTGCAGCCCGACCCATCAAACTCCCTGCGTACCGAGTGGGCGCACCCGAACGCGCCCAAATCAAAGAGGCAGTTGGGGACATGCTTCGCGATAACATAATTCAGCCCTCGGCGAGCCCCTGGTCAGCCCCAGTGGTACTAGTAACGAAAAAGGATGGGTCAACCCGGTTCTGCGTCGATTACCGTAAACTAAATGCAGTCACGCTCGGCGATGCATTTCCCATACCCCGCATCGACGACACATTCGACAGCCTCGCCGGAGCGCGATATTTTTCCACCCTCGATCTCGCGTCCGGGTACTGGCAGGTGGAGATGGCGGAGGAGGATCGGCCGAAAACCGCATTCACCACCCCGATGGGGCTATTTGAGTTTCGAGTACTCCCGTTCGGACTCACCAATGCGCCCGCGACGTTCCAGCGGCTGATGGAGTTGGTGATGCGGGGCTTGCAATGGGAACAGTGCCTGATTTACTTGGACGATGTGATAGTGTTCAGTAGATCTTTGTCTGAGCATTGGTCCAGGCTTCGAGAGGTGTTCCAGCGACTGCGAGCGGCTCATCTCAAGCTCAAGCCACGTAAGTGTTACATCGCACAACGCGAGGTGGGGTACCTCGGGCATCGCGTCAGCGAGGCAGGCGTGCACACCGATCCGGAGAAGGTACGCGCCGTAGTGGAGTGGCCACGGCCAAGGAATCTGACGGAGATCAGATCATTTTTGGGGCTTGCCACCTATTATCGTCGATTTGTAAAGGGATTCAGCGAGATTGCACGCCCTCTCACCCAACTCACCTCCCCTAAGCACCCCTACCAGTGGACGGGGACCTGCCAGACGGCCTTCACCACTCTCAAAGATCACCTCACCCACGCCCCCACCCTCGCTTTCCCCGATTTTACCACCGATTTTATTTTGGACACCGACGCCTGCAGCAGCGGGCTGGGCGCGGTGTTGTCACAGGTACAGGATGGAACGGAACGAGTCATCGCGTACGCCAGCCGGACCTTGAGTGGGGCCGAGCTGAACTATTGCGTGACCCGCCAAGAGTTGTACGCCGTGATTTTCGCATGCAAACAGTTCCGGCCGTATTTGTACGGCAGGAGATGTCGCGTCCGCACTGACCATTATGCTCTGCAGTTTCTTCTTACATTCAAGGAGCCGCGGGGGCAGATGGCCCGGTGGTTGGCGCAGTTGCAGGAGTACAACCTGCAAATCGAGTATCGGGCTGGCCGGACGCATGCAAACGCGGACGCCTTGTCGAGGCGACCCACGGTGTACGCCGAGACGCGGGCGGAGGAGGCCTGCCCGTGTTTCACGGGGAGACGCTGCCGGCAGGCAACGGACCCCCGAGAGGCCGCGGCCACTGACCCCCCCCCAGCGAGAGAGAGTGCAGTGTGCGCCACGGAAACCCTCACAGGTGGCACTGAGGATCCCGTCGACCGCCCGGCAAGCGCGGGACCCGCGGCTCGGGACCCGATTGGACGGATCCAGGAGGACGTCGGCTGCGCCTTCCCGGGCCTAAACGACGAGCAGCTGAGACAGACCCAGCAGCGAGATCCGGATCTGGCGGCAGTGGAGGCGGCACTGCGGGAGGAAAAGAGCGCCCTACCAGGACCCTGGAGCGGTTTGTATGCCCGGTTGTGTGTGCGGAACGGAGTGGTACGGGAGTTAACCGAGGCCGGCCAGCCGGGGTGCATCTGTGTTCCTGCCCAGGTGCGACCCCAGCTGCTACGGCTGGTGCATGACCACCCACTCGGGGGCCACGATGGGGAACGACGTACTCGAGAGACCCTGCGTCGCCAGTATCTCTGGCCCAAATTGGCACAAGACGTGGCGGCCTGGGTACAGGGCTGCCGCGCCTGTCAGCAGTGCGGGCCGAAACCGGCACGATACCAGGTACCCTAAGGCCGTTCCGCGTCAGCCGCACGAATCAGCTGGTCGGGATCGACCTACAGGGGCCATTCCCGCGATCCCATCGAGGCAACCGATATATCCTAGTCGCAGTAGAGTATTTCACCCGCTACCCCGTGGCAGTGGCCATCCCTGATAAAACGGCCTTGGTGGTGGCCCGGGCATTTGTGGAACACTACGTACTTAAGCACGGGATCCCAGAACGAGTCCTCACCGACCAGGGTAGCGAGTTCGAGGCCGAGTTGTTCCAGGCACTGTGCCGAGAGTTCGGAATCCAGAAGGACCGAACCACAGCGTACCACCCCCAGGCGAACGGTATGGTGGAGCGCATGAATCAGACCTTAGCGGGGAAACTCAAACGTATGGCGGCCGCAAATCAACGGGATTGGGATGAACACCTCCCCTACGCCCTTTTCGCCTACGCCACCACCGTACACACGTCGACGGGACAAACCCCGTTTTTAATGATGTTCGGCCGTGAGTCTCGTTTACCCGCAGATCTGCTATTCGGCGTCCCTTCCCCCCAGCCGGAGGAGGGAAGCCGCCCCGTGGAACACCTGTTGGAGACCCTACGAGAAGCCCGAGGCCGAGCATACCCGCAAGGGGAAGCCGCGCATCGGCGGCAGGAACAGGGCACCCGACCCCGCATGGAACCCCCCTTATTCCTGACAGGTGCTAAGGTGTGGCTACACACCCCTCGCGTCGGGGCCGGGCAGGTGGGGAAACTGACGACCTACTGGCGGGGACCCTGGACCGTGGTGCGACAGATCTCCCCCTGGACGGTACTAATTGATGGCGGGGAGAGGGGTCGAGAGACGGTGGTCAATGTCCGCCGCTTAAAACCGTGGAAAGCGGCCCCGGCGAGAGAGAACCCCGTCACCTGAAGGCCCCGAAATCCCGGAGTACCCGCATCCCCCGTGCCCGGGGGCCTCGCGCAGTATATGGGCCCCACGGAGCCCAGGGCTCCGAGGGGCCCTGGGCGGGGCCGGGGGCGACGAGGACGGCGACCCTTAAACCCCACCGCTTCTGAGTTTGTTCCCCAGCCCGCAGGTGCCAGAGGCCGAGGGGAGCCGTTGGAATGGAGGAGGAGACCACCGCCGGAGCCCCAGGAGACGGAGCCGCCACCCCCGAGGCCAGCCACAAGGGCCGGGCGAATCCCGCGGACCTCGCGGCGATACCTCGTGGGGGCAACCCAGGCGAGGTGCTCAAGTCAACCCGGGATGGGGACTGGCACCCCGGGGGGCTATGTGGTGCCACAGCGACGGGGCCGCTCTGCCGAGCCAGGGAGCCGCCCGGCTTCCCCCACCGCACTGCCCCCCATCACCCGCCCCACATAAGCACACACCCACACGCATCCCCCCCCCCCCCCCCCATAGAGCTGGAAGGGAAGGTTACCTGATCGACCGGTTTTTATCCGAGAGACCCTTATCGGGATTAATTCTCACGGTTTCCGGCGATCAGGGAATTGGATGACCTCCCCCGTGCTACGTGGTACCGCGGCGCTGCTGCCGGCCTTAATATGGTGTGGTCGCGGCGTGGGGCATTCGGCCACCGCGGTTGAGGCGCATTTCCCCCCACACACACCCCCACGAGTCGACGGGGCAAGCAGGGGAGGCACGAGACAGCATGAATAGCGGGGTCACAGGGGCTGTTGCGCATAGTCATGGGGGGTTGGGATAATTGCGCTTGAGCGCGCAGGCCCCATTGTTAGGAAGGGTAAGGGAGTAATTAGGATGTACGCCGCCAACGTCGCTCACTGATTAGCATATCAACAGCGCCTGGGGACTGCCGTGCGCGGGCTTGGGGTGCACGAGGCCATTGTTCAGCGCAGCATTCCCTTTGGATGTAGGGAGGATAAATAGAGGAGCGCAGAGGGGAAATCGCTCTCTTACTCCAGCGCCAGGCGACCAGACGCAGCTCCAGCCAGCGACCCGGACGTCCGTGCGACGCACCGAGGCGCGCGGTGAGCACCGGGATCAGCGGACCGCCGTGGACACTTAACAGTGAGTAAGAAAGGGAATTAGAATCATAGCAGATAAATAGGGAATAGGTACAGGTTTAGTGGAATAGGCCAGCCTCGTCGACTCACTGATTCAACATCAATTCGCAGGTGGCATATAATAAATCATTAATAGCGAAGCGTGGTCTCGCGTGATCTTGTCGTGCAGTGTGAGCGTGTGGGTGCGCTGTGTGCACAGTGGTTCGCCACGTGAGTGAGCGCTGCGCGGAGCTGAGCGCGCGGGTTGCGCGTGGGTACGCAGTGATTCTGTGGTGCTGCGGCTCGCCTCGGGGGAGCGCTGCGCAAAGCGGTGCGAGAGTGGGTGTCGCGTGTGTTCACTCCGTGTGTGATACAGGTGCGCGAGTATAACGTGAGTTGAGTTGGAGTGCGCGGAGCGGCGTGTGGGTGGGCGTGCGTGCGTAATCGGCGTCCCCCAGGTGCGCGCTCATAACGTAAGCGGCCAGCAGGCGGCGAGCGCTGCGCAGAGCGGCGCAAGAGTGCGTATCGCGTGTGGAGCTGTATGCGTGTGTGCGCGCACGTTCACTACGTGTATAATACGGATGCGCATTGGTAACGTGCCGCACAGGGCTATACTGCGAGCACGGCGTTTGATTGACGATGATGTGCGCACGTATGCTCGCAGCGTGGGAGCGCGGCGCGAGGCTGTAACAGTAGGGGCGTCGCGTTCGAATGCCGGCGAAACCGTAGCGGGTAATAGGGAGGTGGGGTAACGTAAACGGAATAGGGGATGCAGGCGGGAGGGACCCCGGGGGCCGACGGCCCCCACATGGTCTCCAGAGCCCGGAGGCAACATTGCTTGTGGTATTGTTGCAAATTCTCAAAAGTGTTAAACACAAACATTAAGCACCCTGTATTACAAAGGTGCGAGTTCATGCCTTAAATGTCTCATTTTCAAGCACTTTCAACTACCATAAAGAATGACATGCATTTGGAAAATATATTTTCCCTCTAAGATTTGTTTTTATTAATTGGCGTATTAATTGAATAATGGATTATTTCACGAACAAAACATGACATTTGTGCGAGGGGTGGGGAACGAAGCTAGAATTAAATGTTTGAGATTTTAATTCGAAAGACAAGACACGCAGCCAAACTCTCACTCGTGCAAGAATCGACGCAGTCTTATTTTGGCAAATACGCGATGGATTCCAATCACCGCCCACGCAGCCACGAGAGACACTGCCACTCACTACAGACACTGCCACTCACTACAAACACTCACTACAGACACTGCCACTCACCACAGACACTGCCACTCGCTACAGACACTGCCATTCACCACGTTGGCAGACAACAAACAAACGAGCGCTCGAATCGAAGCGTGACAATTCATCAACATCGCCAGAGGGGGGCGGGTCGGGGGTGGATGGTACCACCCGGAGTTTGTGCAATTTGTCAACGTCCCCTCGTCTATGACATTGTCTGTTCGTATTCCCACGTTGTGTGTCCCGCGCACCGAGTTCAGGGGGGGGGGGGTATGACCGTCACGGCACCCAAGCGTGCAGGAATGTTCGCTGTGGGCCACAGCGGGCAGCAGCAGCAGACATGTGTTTCGACTCAGGGAGCCTGTGACCAGCACAATTGCATTGCATCTGGGAATTGAAAACAGTCCCCCAAGTCTTTGTGTATTTGTAAGACGAATGGTACAGAAGTGCGGCACAGTCCTTGTTGTTAATTTGAAGTATCCACTGTGTGAAAGCCAATTTCTCTTTAAGTGCTCCACTACGTTTTTTGGAACAAATAGCAAAAGCAACTTCCACGTGTTGTTCCTGACGCAGGAGGGCATCGAGACAATGATCCGTATTTATTACCAGGCGACTTGAAACTTGGAGTATCCGGCTCACGAGAGACCCGCATAACAGTGCGAGATAAATACAAATCATTGCAAAACACACAAATGAAAACACATACATTCAGTGGGCATAAGTGCACTCTTAAATTAGATGTGATATCGTTGACACATGAGAAAATAGCAACAATACAGGGACTAGCTGAGATAGAAGGGATTGTTTAAAGCATTTAGGCCCGGGCTGCCCAATCAATTAATCCAGTTGGTTGTTAAAAGCTAATAGAGAGGGCACAGTCATTCAATGCGAAAGAGACGTGGTATCGATTCAAGCACGCAGATGCGTGTTCATTGGAGTGATCGAGGTGTTCTTGAAAGAAAATGAAGCTGACGTTATTTGTAGCGACGCGTGCACAGAGACGGGGACTCTTGATTCGTGCGATGACTCAGCTGGCGAACATCGGAGTGCCGCTCTCAGATATTTCTGGCCGCGCCCGCGATCGCGACATTCTGCCGTTAATGAGATCCTCCCGTGTCCGCCGGATCGCGCGCGCCCCTCTCTCCCGCTCTTTCAGCGGCAGATTTTATCTGGACAGCGGGGAAGAATAAGATGTGGAGGAGCAGGAAAGAGGGGGGGGGGAGAGAAAAAGATGATTGTTTCCCGAAAGCAACGGGCGTTTCCCACGAGCGATGCGCAGGTGTGCCCAATTATCCGGAGCGATCGGAATGCACCCGCATGCCGAGAGCTGCTCCGAACGATTCTCAACGCGCGCATTTATCAGCTCGTGAAAACCGTGTCCGGGCCGATCGACATGGGCGCCTCCCGCCCAGGGTCAGGTGCACGCGCGGCAGGAGCCCGTGTTCTTCGTCGTGTTCAAGGCTCTGCGTGGCTCGGGCTCATGGAGACCCTGAGCGTGGGTGAGATCGGACTCAGAGCTGGCTCCATCTCCACCATCGGCACTCGGCAACCGGCTCCGGAGACTTCCTCGAGTGAGTTCGAGAATTGGGCCGCAAGGGGACGTCGCTCGCAAGCAAAGGTCATCGTGTCCCAATGTCATGGCCCGCATACCAAACACAAACAATACCCCACCTGTCGATTACAACAAATTAAGTTAAAGCGATTTCCTGCTCAAATTATCATTCGTGCAGGGCTAATCTGTTTACAGCCTTCAGCCAGTACAGTCGTGGTAATTCCACCTTACTTTTGCAGCGGTCAGTTTATCCATAAGATCATTGGCACTCATTGTATCCAATTCGGAGGGATCATGGGCTGAATTAACCCCCAACCTGAATTTCAACTCGCAACCTTCTGATTTCGAGCCGTTCGCCCCACTGCGAATCCACCTGGCCGGATTATTAGAGAGCATTGGACCTTTTCAAGGACAAACGATGTTTCTCAGGGCTGTACAACAGATGACGAATCTCGCGAGGATCTCACCCGCTGAAATCAAAGCGCGCTGATAGTCGCCGTGCCTGCTCAATGACCGCGTACACGAGTCGCTCTTGGTTGACGTGGACGTGACGGGGTCTCTGTTCTTTTGCGCGAGCGACCGGGGCGTTGACCCGCCACTCTGGCGCGAGGTGGGATGAGGTTTCCGTGCAGGAAACGGGAAGGTGGGGGAGGGCTACGAAGGCATGAGACGGGGGGGGGGGGGGGGGTTACACGGCTGCACGCAGAGAGGTCCTGTCTCCCCGTGTGAAACACTCATCACACAGCCAGCGGTGCCGGTGATTTGAGATATTTTATCTACTCCCGATTGTGAAAACAAATGAAATGTGCACACCTCTGATCTAAGCCTGGAATTTCAAAGAAACAATTTTACTTCTCGGTAGTCGTAACGAGTGTCCTTGGTGATGAAAGGCTCGGGAAAATCTGCCACTCTGTGGTACAATTATTTTTATTTTTGGGTCTGGAGAAGCGAGGCAGAATCGTGAAATAATGTTGTGTTAACCTTTGGGTGTGAAAATAATTAAATGAGAAACACTTGCTTGGGATTTTCGCTGTCTTCGTGGCGCTGTGCTCCAGCTCGTTGACATTTTGAACGTGTGATTGCCGTGTTTGTTGCTGAGCGGAATTAATATTTTCAAGATGTGCGGTGGCCCTGTTTTCTGTAGGTTAGCTCCTAATTTTAAAGCCATTGCAGGATCAAAGGGCGCTGCTGAATAGTTGAAGCTTAAATTAAATGTTTAATATCAATAATTCCCATCAAAAAGCAATAACAGAAGAAGGTCACCGGCGGATAAGAGACGTTACACGCAATATCTTGGCAGTTGACTGGCAGCGTTTAATTTGTATCAGAATTAATTAACGTGGAATATTTACATAGTATATTCGCAAATCTTTAATACATTTAAATTATGTTTTACTGGGGCACAATATAAATGCACTATATTGCTGAATTTCATTTAATGCAACATTGTCTCTTGCTCGTTTAGCTTGATAACAGGGCTGCCCATTAATTAATTACAAAGTAACACAATAAACTTGCGTTCAGACAATGGTATGTGTTGTAAAGAAGGGTTCATTGCCCACAGCGTCGCGGATTAGATTATGTATTTCTATTATTTTAAGGCAGTAGTGTTGACTAGTATATTCAGTGGTGTTGTTAATTGTGAGTATGCACAACTGCCAATACAGCAGCATCAAATAGCGAGTTCAGATAGAATGTACTTTAGGCAAGCTTCACATATTAGTTTTCGTCACCAGGAATTTGTTTTTTTATATTGTTCAATTAGCACGCAACATACACCGTATGTTTCTCCTTTGTTAAAAAGATTACAGGGAGAGGTGATCAGCTGGCTCGGAGGTGAGAGTGGTGAGCCGGCCGCCACCGAGGTCCACGCAGCCACCCGTGATTAAACCGGGGTGTCAAGTGCAGACAGTTGCTGGTCTCACTCTGGTCACTCAAGACTGCACGCACATTTTTTTTCGTAACAATTTGGCGAAATTCTGAGAATTCAAATTTGTATTTCACTGTTATACGACAAGCATTACTCTCATGTGCTGAGCCAGTGGGAAGTGCTGCCCTCTGCTGTGTGTGGACCAGAAGCCACAGACATCTCAGAGGTAGCTCTGTGATATCCGCTTCTGCAAGAGATTCGAAAGGATATTTTATCTCATGACGTGGCGTAACGCCGATAGCACAATCGGAATATAATTGCGGAGAGAGCAGCATTTAGCGCAAGTTGGTGAGAATGGAAAGGCACAGCTGGTCCTGAGCAAGACTCCATCCCGAAGCCACAGCGGTGTGGCAAGTCATCTAATGGACACCGTCAGTGACAAACTTTCACTCGTCGAACGGTGGACCTATTCTAAGAAAATATACTTCTGACATTGTGTCAGTAACTGCTACCAAGTAGAATCAAGGAAAGATGCAACACATGTTCAATCCGTGTGAAGAGTGGGCCATTGATCATTATTGTCAGAACACAGTGATCCTTAATCCTGAGTATTATGACATTCAATTGCACTGTTTCTGATGCTCATGCACGATCTTTGTTGGTGTCAAATATTTTTTTGAGTTTTGTGCATTTATGGACGGACTAATGTCAAGCAAGGATGGAATACATTTTGAGATTATTTTCAGCAATCGTAAAAGCAAACTTAAGGCAATGTAAGTTTTACAATTTTCCATTGGTGAGTCTTTATGCCTCGACTACAATTTCACATGGTTAATACATTTTATATTTACTGTCCTTTGTAAATCCACCCCTGGATGAAAATATGGCCATGCTGTGTTGGAAATGAACAGTACAAATATTTATGGTAGTGAAAGCCAAAAAATGCACCTCTTCAAATGCACCTCCTCGGATGTATATAAATAATCAAGGAATTCTGTTAATTTGTTGAGATTCCTCTTCAAATTTGTGAAAGTGAAAAGCGTCGAGGTCCCTAGTTATCACACATTTGTGCTCGTGTTTCACTTTCAAAGCAATGTCAACAGAGAGGCTCATTGCGAGTCGCTATCAATTTGCCCGCGTGGTGACAATTCGAGCGGGCTTCAATGTCGCACGTGTTTCGCGAACGCGATTTCCCCGCACTCGTGGCTGTTTTTCCATAGAAACGCCGCGCATCGCGTGTCACTGCTGTGCGCACCAGCTGATTGTGAATTCTCTTGTTACGCGAGAGAAATTCTCGCGGAGCTGCTGCCGGATAAGATACAGTGTATCTCCTTACGTGCCGACGTGAGAAAGTAATTCCAAGTGACGCTCCGACAGTGGAATAACAACACCGAGAGCTTAATCTTCGATCGGCATTGGGCTCGCTGTCTTGCGGCACTTTCTTTAGAGTAATATCGGACGTTGTCTTGATTGCTCGCGCGCGGAATCTGATGAATGTAGCAGGGCAACTATAATGCTCTCTCCTTTCATCATTATCATCAGTCATGATCAATCTGCTGCTGGATGAAGGCATCTGCAAGCTGCCGCCACCTCTCGTGATCCTGTGATGGAACAATCCGTCCAGCACCTGCGCATGAACTCATCTCATTGCTCCATCTCCTCATTCCATTCCTTGGCCGCCACTGCGTTATGATTGTGAACCTTCGTTCCGAGCGCCTTCTAGCCGCGAAGTATCCTGCCCAAACCCATACTCAGTTTGGATAATATCATTAACCTGTGTATTTTCTCTAACACATATGTTCCTCATTCTGCCTCTTTAAAAAACATATATATATACTCTAACCATACGCATATTCATAAAAGACAGGGTTTCCATACATGCATCGCCCATTATTAAAGAATTAGAGAATTGAAAGCACTTTGAGCTGGTCCAAAAATGCACACACACGCGTGGTTTGTGTGCCAATGACAGAACCACACACACACACACGTCACGTGGTAGAGCCTCACGCCCCTAAATGTTCACATCGCGGCGATGTGGGGAGGCTTTTTATCGAGAGTAGTGGACAGAAATTGGCTGCTGCTGATGACGATGATGAAGTAGATGATAACATCTTGTTTATTTCACACTGTCGGGGCCTTACCACAGGCCCGGCAGCCATCGATAAGCAATGTATAACACAAACATGGATACGTCCAATTTAAGCCACAGCATTTTTTCATGTTGCCGTGGCAAATGCAATCTTTGGTACCAAGCAGCATCTCCTTGAGTTCTCTTTCCAAGGCCCCGCAAACGCAAACATACGCCTAATTAAACATACAACCTTCAGACATACACGTTATAATTAAACATACACTTAATTACACCGATTGCTGGAGTCTACACTGGAAAATAATGGCAGAACGAGTACGTTCGAAAGTGTGCCTCCTGACATTATATGTGGGTTTTTTTTAATGTTCATGTTTGGATAGGATTGGCTGACTTCTAAGCTGTTTGGCTTTGCGGTAATGCTAGTTAACATTACGTTTTAACATTTGGAAATATATATATACAATGCAGTCCTTTCATACTCTCTCATTTCCACGGTTACTTTATTTGTGTGGAAGAAACTAATTCACTGCAACTGAATGCTGTGAGTTTATTAAACGCTTGCACTCGGTATTTCGCTGAAACTTCCGAGAGGACGGGGGACGGTAGGTTTTGGGCAAAAAATGTTTCACCGAAATGCTTGAAAGATGAAACCAGTTTGGGTTGTACGACAAGCAAACGATTGTTGCATATGTTCATTCAAAATGACTTGGGTAAACGTGCAATGGACAAAAACATATTTTAAAACAATACATGATGCAGTTGACAACACTGATACAAAACAGTGCGTTTTTCTGATTGTCAGTCATAATGACCGCAATTAAACCCGTCCTGCACCCACGCTGTATTACATCTCAGGGGAGTCGCTGCGAGTTAAACCTTCAAAAACTTCACCCTAAACCCCAGCGAGATACACACGCCACATGACGACGATGCAATTGCAAAAATAATACTAAAAAATAATGGGGGCCATTTGACAAAGTGGAGTTCAATTGTTGTGCTCTTCCGGCATCAGTTTATTGCTTGAGCAAAGCAACCGCACCGTGGCTCGGGGAGTGTTTACATCAACACGTGGCGTCATAGTCCACGTTGCCAGGAGGAATGTGCCCTCGTGCCTGCTGGGGGGCCTGGGTTGGGTCGGCTAAGCCTGGGCCTGCTTCCTTGGCACTGTTCCCACCCGTCAAAGCTCCTGCCCGGTTGAAGTCTTTCACTCTTTCAACATCGTGCTTCATTAGCGGTAGAAATTCACCACGAGCGTCGCCGATAATTATCTCCACTTGCATTCATCCTCATCATCACAATCTTCTTTATTATCAGCCATCGGCCATCATCTGGTCAGGTGGCTCAGTGGAAGGAAGAGGTTACAACCTTTCCCGCCGACCAAACCCGGATACATTTGAACCTCAGTCTATTAAAACTTTGCAGTATCCTGTAGTAATAAAGTTAAATACAATACTTGCCACCAGATCTCGATACAAATCAATTGCTATCCCCTGGACACAGATGCCGATTCTCAGACTCTAGCGGCTCAAGCGGATGGCGGCAACCCTGCTCGCCAGTAGAGCGAGCGGCTCACAATGAGAAGGTTGTGAGGTTGTGAGTTCAAATCCCGGTTGGGGGTTGTCTCCGCTTATCACCTCTCCGGCGTTGTGTTGAACAACTGAATTACAATTTTACCGAACAGTTTTGCTGGACCTATAGGCTGACTGAGCGATGTGTTTCAGGCGTTGCCTACGATGGGAAAGGTGGCAGCCCTGGACGGTTGGCGCGTGCGACCACCTCAGTTCGCACGCGCTGTTTTCCCGAGCGTCGTGTTGAAGACGGGAACTCGCGCCGCATTGTCGAGGAGCTTCTCTCGGGAGTCACGGGACCGGTGGCATTCTCACGGCGCAGGGTTCGCGGTCACCCAGTGCCGACGTCGCAATGCCGTGCTTGGCTTGGCATGGGGCCGTTGCTGTCCTTGGCTGCTGCCTGCGTTAGGGTCACACGCTGCGCACCTATCTCGCGTCTACGTCTGCTGCTGCCGCTGCTGCCGCTGTTTGGCCACGTGTGGAAATGATACAGCACGCATATACTTGTAACTTCCGTGCTTACGTCAAATCATTGGGTTCATTCTCAAGTAACAGATTCCCACAGCTCAAGTCCCAAGGTGTAAAGTGCTGTCTACAACTCGTATCCACTCGATCTCGCTGGCCTATTTTGAGTGCTTTTAAAAAGGGCCATTGCCCTTCCCACAAAAAAAATACATATTTTCCCTTTTAAGGCCACAGGGTAATTGAGGAATGCGTTGAGTTGTTCATGTATTGTGAGTCGGGTCGCCACCTGTCCAGGTTGACCCAGCTACTTCCTGGGCTGTCCAGGTTTGACCCAGGTTTGACCTGGACAGTCCAGGAAGTGGCAGGGATTGATTTGTACTCAGATCTGGTCCCTGTATTGCGGTGTTGAGCTTTACTACCATGAACTGCACAGTTTGGTAGGCCAAGGCTACTGAGACCTATGTCTGGGATACTTGATATATGTACAGTTGTACACCATATACCAACACAACCCTTTCAAGTTATTTTAACGAGTTCCGAATGTTATAATGCATAAGTTGTTTTAATCATGAAGCTGTATAATTTATTATTAGAATGTAGTATTATCATATTCACTTCCAGTTCGCCTGTCTGGCTGAACCAATGACATCACCACACCTAAGTAAGATCTGCACCGGTAACAAAAATGTGCAATATATAACTGTAACATTAGCAATACTATTTTAATTGATCCTCTATAAGGTTTTACCCTTTGTTACAGAATCTGCACCTGGAAATGTGAAAATATATACACTCGAAATTAATCTTGCGTCAACATTAAAATCTCTTTTATGCATTTCATTCTCACGAAACGCGCACAATCAATGGAGGGCTGTAATAATGCCGCCACCAAGAAGCCCGTGCAATTCTGCAATATCCCAGTGTCACGCGCGCCTGTTGGTATTTCCTAACAATTATTATGTTTTCAATTTGATTCGTTTTTGTTTCCACACTAACCGGCAACCAATCGCCATACCCAAGCCCCAGCTACTCTGCCAAGTCGCTCGTTTGCTCGTTCATACCAAAGTTATTTTCCGAGCCAATGTGTATAGGGCGGGGGGGTCTCGCAGCTGTCAGCTTTTAAAGGTCACTCGTTTGATGATGCGAGGGTTTGATAGCTGTGGTGGCGGCAGCGGCGGCTCTAATCAAGGGCCGCGCCGTCTCCCCTGAGCCCGGCCACGCGGCGTTCACTCCCCGTTCACTCCCCGCTCATCGACGCCGCTCGCCATCGACTCACCCCGCGTCCTCCCACGTGCGCCGGAGAGGCTCACGGGACAATTGAGGAGCAGAGGCGGCGGCGTTGGGGGGGGGGGTGCAAGACGAAACGAAGTCGTGGTTACGTGAATCTTGACTTAAAGCTTTCGTGACTGCGGTAATTAATATTTTTTGGGTCTTTAGGGAAAGTCACGTAGAAAAAAAATGTTACTTGTGTTGCGATCAAAACGTCGTAGTTTTTTTGTAAACAAAAATGTTTTTGTTCTACGTGACTCTACCGAAAGACCCAAAGAAAATAAATTACGTGAATCTGTTTAGTGTTTGAGTGAGTTGCCAGATTGATGGTTAAATAGAAAGATGGTTCAACGCGCTCGAGGTGTCGTTCATCGCTCAGGGCGACGGATGAATTGTCGCTGTGGTCCAGTGATAGATGCCGCATCTGGAATGAGTGAAGTTAATAATTACAGAACAGAGGGAACAATATAGCGGAGGGTCTCAAGGTTAAATAGACCTCAGCATATTTGGTGTTAATGCCATGAAACATGCATTGAAGTGTCCTGACCCTGTCAAAGGCATGTTTGAGTTAATATGCCGTGCGTAATTTGCACGTGTGAGTACAATACTTGTTGGATTCAAATCCTGGTCGGGGATTGACTCAGCCCATCATCCCTCCACGACGCACCACGTGGAGGGGGCTGTGAAGAGCCGAAGAGCGGCCGGAGAGAAAGCGACGCGTGTCCGATCCCAGACGTTGTTCTAACCCTGCGTGTCCGGCTGCTGCCCTAGAGAGACACGCTGCCCTAGAGAGACACGCTGCTCTCTAGAGACGCAGACAGAAACTCTTCCAAAGAAAGAGCCGCAGAGCTCGTGACAATGCTGTTGACACGGAGTGTGAGACTCACGACCCTGCGGGCTATGGCCCTGCACGTGACCGATAGCCGCCGTGGCTCTGGGCACGTGGTGGGCCCTCCCAGCCGCTGCTCCGTGTGGTCTGCGCGAGGTTTGCGACGTCGTTAAAGTTCTTTTTAACTTGAAAATTTCATGACTGCAGAAATTCATATTATTTTGTTCATTCGGTAAAGTCACGTAGATAAAAAACAAAAATTAAAGTGAGCGTCCTGGCAGTCTATAATGTAGACTGTAGCCTGCAAGACTGTAGCCTGGTTTTTAATCTGGTGAGCGCACTGGCAGTCTATAATGTAGACTGTAGCAATGGTTATTAAACTGAACCTGAGTGAGCGTACTGGCAGTCTATAATGTTAAATTATTCTGTTTTTTTTTTGTAATAAAAAAAATGAACACGACTTTTCACTTGCAACACAAGCGGTCGTCATCAGGAAAAGGGGGGTTAGCCTCTAAAGGCAAACTGTCTGTAAAGGTTTAGAGATGGGCTTAGCCCAAGTGTGTCAGCAGACTGCCAATACGCTCACCAGCTTAAAAACCAGGCTACAGTCTACATTATAGACTTTGATTATTTTTATTATAATGTATTATTTTTTCATTCTTGTTATTATTTTAATTATTACTATTTTTATTATTTTTATTTATTGTTTCTTATATCGACGTGACTTTATACGAAAGAACCAAAGAATATTTGTTTTTTGTTGTTGCCGAGGCGTGCGATGCCACTGCCGCCGCCGTAGCGGTGGGCACGCGTGGCGGGGATCTCGCCGCCTCGTCAAGAAGGCCTTCTGTGATCCGCAGATGTTTTCGATGAAAATTTCTCCCGGTCTTGTCGTGTGAACGCACGGCGGCCTCGTCTGTTGATGGGGAAGAGGAGGTGAAAAAAAACCACCCATCGGGTCGCTGTTACGTGAGCGCGGCCAGCCGCCCGCGCGAAGCATCGACGGCACCGGCTTTCTGCGCGTGGGCTGTGGATGAGTCGTAAATCGGCTTCGCAAGGACAAGTGACTGGACGGGAGGGGCGATGTCCCGTGGTGGTTGAGACCGACGACGGAGTGACAGCCAACAAGGAGGGCAAACACGCCCGAGGAACACGTCCAGCCGCAGAGACGGAGCGATGGACCACTGCTCGCCCACGTGAGCCTGCTGTTGCATCGTGAGACCATGAGCAGCGGTGGCGGCTTGGGGAGGAATTTCATCCAGCAGTGGATAGATAATGCATGATGACGTGTCTCTGGCTGTTGGTGTGCAGTCTCCTGCTGAGTACACACGTGTGTCGCGCTGTGCTGTGTCCACGCATCATGGCACGGATGAGCTGCTGCTGCTGCCAAGGTGAATATATTCTTTTTGGGAGAGCAAGCCGCATCACAAGCAGCAAATGAGCAAGTCTGCCTCTTGCGCGACAGATCCACTGTGCAAACTGCCGTCACTGGGTACCGAAAAAACGGAAGTCAAAATCGTAATTAATAAAAAAAATTGGCGACTCCGTCCCACCGCGCACATAAACGCCGCGACCCACCTGGCGCGGATCATTCTGTTGTCATGTCATGTCCAAGCGTAGCGAGGACGAATTCGCAGAAGAATCAAAACTTTGATTAGCGCATCGTGTAGAGCTCGTCGAGAGGAATAGATCGCCGTATCGTTCGCCTTCAACGGACATAAAATGACGTCGCAACGCAGTTTGTGCGAGAGGCGGCGGCTTATGGGACCCCTGTATGCCACCATAAGTTTCACATGTCACGTGGTATAGTGATGGCGCAGAAATGAGCGGAGTGCACTATAAACCCAACCACCTGAGTTCGGTTCCTGACCCTGGGTAACATTGTCGCCTCGAATTCATAATTAGCATCGATGTGAATAATATAAATAAACTAAATAAGTAGACAATCTTTCTTTACATATCCAACTTTTATACAACCCATCGGCTGCGCGAAACCAATCCAGAGTGTTGCTTGACTCAAATCAACGCTGCTGATATTTATAGAGACGGATATGGGAATGATACCTACTGTCCGCTCATTTATTATTACGTTGTTGACGAGATATGTCTAAACCGGTCCTGAGCTCACCCTTCCCTAACCCGCACCGATCAGAGTGGTGAAGTATGGTCAGACAACCTCATGACTGACGCGGCATCCTGCCGTGGATTGACCAAGGGCTGTAAATGATTATTATCGTTATTGTTGTTAGGTCAACATGGCAGTGGGGATTGTGAGATAGTGTTTGCATCTGCTTGCAATTATTCCATCATCAAATAATTAGTTGAGCTTAGGGTCAGGATCATGTATTTCTTGGGTCCCCGCCCCCCCTTTTTTCAAAAAAGGGAACCTGGAGGAGGATGCCGAGAGAGGCTGCCAGTTCGGGTCATGGCAAAGGATGGCCCTGGGCAGGCCTGACAAGCCGGAGCGACACGAGGAAGCTGCTCGCTTTCCTGAGTCTCGCTGTAGAACGGCAGCTGGAGCTGCTGCTGCTGCTGCTGTGGATAAGCAAGCACATGGCACAATCAAGTCATCACGATGCAGTTTTTTTTATGTGTGGGAGTTTTATTCATTATTTAATTTTTAACGGATGGCTCGAGCATATTTAACCCCGACCTCCCGATCCCGGGTCGTGCTCGCTCTGTTCCGTCGTGTTTTAAATCCGTTTGCAGCAACTCGCGTGGCTTGTGGAGTTCATTTGTGTCACACAAACACGGCTGACAGCCGAGTCGGCACCGTTGTGGTATTGCCCTCCTGTGTTTGCTTTGTCCACAGAGCGGTGGCGCAGCGATTAGCGCACTGCACCGTGAACCCGACGGCCACAGTTTGACTCCCAGCCATGGCTGACGTCAGTAACGAGTGATTACCAAGCGCGCGCCAGCGTGGTGAAGTATGGTCAGACGAACCCCCATGGCCGACGTGGGGTGGTCTTCATCCAGCAGGAGAGTGATACAGGGCTGTAAATTATTCTTATTTTAATAATAGGGTATATAAACTGTCATGAAGTACAGAATTCAAGTATTTTTTTCATTAAGATAACATCCATACCAAGCCCAACTGGTCTGGTAAAATATTACAACTGTTCTTCATTACAATTTATGGCTGGTAACATTTTTACTCTGTTATTTTTATCTGTTATGGGAAATTTCAAATAACCGATCAATGACTCATTTCAAATCGATGTGCCATCCCACAGCACAGTCGAGCCAATAGGACGTTCCGCATGCTCACATAGCCGCGAGAAATTTGCATGCAAGTGAAAAATCTAATTTAACCAGATTTACTTTTTTTTCTTTCGCGAGCGGACGGAATATTTATTTGGAATGAATGTCACCTTGAAATTAATATTTCTTCATAAATGCTGGAAGCGATTACACTTGCCATTTGCCCGCGCTCGGTTGGTTGGGCTAGACAAAGGCTTTGTTAAGTGTAATAAAGGACTTCGCCACGCTTCACTTGGTGTCCGTCCGCTCTTTACTAGGTCAACACCCGCAGCCCGCTGGTCCCAACACCGGACCAGCTGTTCCTCGCGACGCGCCCCGCACACGCTCCTCCGTCAGTTTTTCAGCTCCCCTCGCTCCGCACACCGCTGGCCGACGGTGTGTTGAGCCCGTGCAGCCACGTGGCTGATGGCGCGGAATCCCTCCGGTGTGGTCCCGCTTCTTTACTCCAACAACTGACCCGGAGCCCTTCCGGGCTCCCACCTATATCCCCTTTACCACGTGTCCCTGTCTCCTCCCTCACACCACGTGCCTTCGAACCTTCCAGATCTCGCCCCTCCATTGCGCCCTGCTGGCTCTGCCCCTAGGTTCTGCCCCCACTCACCTCGCTTCCGATTGGCCCCGAGGTAAGCGGGGACCTTCACATACACCCCTATACTGGCTCCGCCCCTCAATACCCCGGCCCATGTGATTGGCCCAAAGGCCAGCAGCGAACCCCGCTTGCATTACATGACCCCCCCCCCCCCCTACTGATGTAAAGGACCAGCCGTCCCGGCTGAATAAGGATGTAATAATGTGAGCGACAGGCCACAATTGACACGACGGAACAACCCAACGACGAATAAAATCAACGAAAGGGAAGGGATCTGGAACGAGTGTGGGCCGCCGGACCCTCCTTCACGAGAACCGGCGCCCTCGGAGACCGCAGTTCGGACGGGGTTTTAGGAGCGACGGAAGCGGAATCAGCCGCCGCTGGTGGAGGCCCGTCCGTTGCAGAATCCCGCTCATCAGACCGGCCCGAAATCGGGGCGTCTCTCAGCCGCAGCCTCGGTGGGGTCGGAGGGGCAGCGGGATCAGGTGCTCCCGTCGCCGTGGTAGGCCCACCTGGTGCAGAAATCCTCGTGTCTGGTAGGATCACCATCGGCCCGTCTACAGGAGGCACGACAGGTGCACTTGCAGGTTGAACAGGCAAGGGCAGTGGCACGTCGGATGCGACAGACACCGGCAAGGTAACGTTAGGAGATGACGCATCGACACAAGGGGCAACGTAGGGCTTCAACCGGGACGTGTGGACATACCAACGGCGCGACCCGACACAAACGCGTGCAGACTGGGGACTAGGAACCGCAATTTAGGGGAGGTCCCCACCGCACCACACCTGTGGACAGTGGAGCCAGGCCATGTCCCCCACCCGCCAAGGGGACACACGATGAGAGCGCCAGGCGCACCGTTCGTTCCGGGCCTGGGTCTTGGCTGTAGCCAATCGGGCCACGTCTCGCGCTTCCGCCACACGCCGAACCGACTCGCGAATATATTCAGGGAGGGTTCTAACAGGACCCTTCGCCCGCGTGTTGAGTTGTACTTCCACAGGCGGCACATTCTCGCGACCGTACATTTAAAAGAAATGTGAATATCCCGTCAACACATGCAGTGCCATCCTGTAAGCGGAGAGCACTCCCGGGATATCCAAGTCCCAATCGGCTTGCTTCTCGCTGACCGTATGGCAGAGCATGGCCGACAAGATCCGGTTCAACCGTTCAACCATCCCATCAGTTTGTGGATGGTATGGTGAGGTCCGAACCTTCTTAATTCCCAATATGTCGCACACATCCCACAGCAGGTTCGAAGAAAAATTTCGCCCCTGGTCCGTGAGCAGTCGTTCCGGCGCCCCCTTGTCCATCACGTACCCGAACAGGAATGCTTCTGTGATAGACGACGCCAACTTGTCAGGCAAAGGCCAAGCCATTGGCCATCGCAAAAGATATTCGACTCCGACAAACAAAAAATTGTTTCCCCGAGCGGACGGGGGAAAGGGCCCCAGAATGTCCAACGCCACCAATTCATTATCCCACGTCACTTTAATCGATTGCACTGGGGGAACATTAGGTTTGTTTGGGCGGCTTCCGCCGGGCACAGTCGGGGCACGACCGAATGTGCCCAACAACGTCAGTCATCATGCAGTGCCAAAAATAATCACGTTGCAACGTCAACATAGTTTTCTGCACCCCGAGATGTAACAACTTCTCAGCGTGCAGAGTCCGAATCAACTTGTATCGCAGCAACAACGGAACGACCAGGCGCCAGCGACCCCGCAAGTACTCTCTCCACATCAACAACCCGTCCCGGAGAACCGCTCCCGGCATCCCCTCAGACGACGGACACCCTTTCGACTTTGCAGCCTGACCCCTCAAGGCTGCAAGCGAGTCATCGAGCAATTGTTCCCGAACCCACACGGAACGTGGCAAATTCAAAACCCCATCAGCCGGCTCCGGACACGTGGAGTCCGCGGGCTTCTCCACAGCGGATATGACCGGCCCCGGCGGCCGTGGAACTCGCGTGCACCTATTCGTGCCCGAGGCACACGCGCAGGCGGACCCATGCGGCAGTCGGGAGAGCTCGTCCGCATTAGCGTGACGCGAACCCCTACGGTAATGAATGTCAAACGAGAACTCCTGCAAATTTTCCAGCCATCGTGCCAGCTGGCCAGATGGCTGGTCAACTTTCAGGGAGTATTGCAAAGCCGCATGGTCCGTGCGTACAATGAATTTGTGGCCATACAGATACGGACGGTATTGGCGGACAAAATGTACGTTAGCCAACAATTCTCGCTGGGTGACGCAATAGCGTGTCTCCGCCAGAGAGAGAATGCGACTCCCGTAAGCCACAACGCGTTCGACGCCCCCCTTACACTGCGATAGGACGGCGCCAATACCCGTGTCACTTGCGTCGGTATCCAAAATGAAGGGCAAAGCGAAATCAGGTTAATCCAGCGTCGGCGCTGAAGCCAATCGATCGCGCAGGCCGCGAAACGCGTCCTCCTCCGGCCCCCATTTGAACCGCTGATTCTTTGCTGTAAAGAGGTGCAGCAGCCTAGCGATCGTAGCGAAATTTGGTACAAATCTGCGGTAATAGGAAGCGAACCCGACAAATCGATGTACGTCCCCCACCGTGGCTGGAGTCGGCCAGTCCCGAACACAGGCTGTCTTGTCCGGGTCTGTGGCCACACCATCAGGACTGACAATGTGACCCAAATAGCGCACAGAGTGTTGCAAAAGGTGACACTTCTTAGGCTTAAATTTCAATTTAGCGGAACGCACCCAAGCGAAAACAGCATACAATCTCTGAAGATGCTCCTCAAACATGCGACTGAACACAATGACGTCGTCCAAATATATCAGGCACGTGTCCCGCTGCAGGCCAGTCAACACGAGTTCCATTAACCTCTGGAACGTAGCAAAAGCGGCGTTCAATCCCATCGGAAGACAATTAAATTGAAAAAGCCCCTGCGGCGTACGGAAAGTCGTCTTTTCCCTCGAGGACTTGTCCAGGGGAAGCTGCCAGAACCCCGAGGAGAGGTCTCGGGCGTCAAAAAAAATTTCGCCCCAGACAAGGCATTGAGGGAATCATCCAGACGCGGCAAGGGGTACGCATCTGCGACCGACACTTTATTCAGCTTCCGAAAATCTACACAAAATCGCAGGCTACCATCCTTCTTCTTCACCAGAACAACCGGAGCACCCCATGGGCTATTGGACGGAGAGATATCAGTGGCAATCATATCATCCACTGCGCCGCGAACGTGATTCCTCTCCGAGGGGCTGAACCGATGCGGATTCATACGTATGGGACTAGCATCCCCGGTATCAATGTGATGGAAAAGCAGTGAGGTGCGTCCCAGATCAAAATCATCCTTGCTAAAGACGTCGTAATATTTGGACAGCAACGCGCGAAGCACAGACCGCTGGTGCGTAGTCAAGAACGCATTTTCCTGACACAACCCGGCGATCCATCGATCATCCGGCGAAGTAGAAGCCGAAACCCCCGCCACGAGACCCCGGCAATCCCCTTCAGCGTGGCCTGTAAAAGTGGTAGTGGCATGGGCCAAGACTGTACCGGCAGGCACCACAACATTATCCGCGCCCCCGTTCAAAACTTGCAAAAACGGAGGCTGACCTGGCCGAACAATCGTCCGGGCTGCGACTAGCGCCAAGCCGCCCGTAACGGCACGACCAGGGTGACCAAGTCCAGCAAAACGGCCCGTAGCAAATCAATCTGCTCCGCCATGAGCCGCCAGCCATCCTCGGCGCCAGGAGATGCAGACGGGCCGACTCCCACGATGACATCTTGCACACCCGCAGCGTCGCCTGCCGCCGACCCTTCCGCGCCTTCCGTGTCCGGGACCGCCACCGCTGGAGGAAGTTCTCCGTCGTCATCCGAAGAAGGCGTTGGTTGATTCTTCCTTTTGAGATGCTTTGACATCTCGAACCACTTCTTGCACCAGTGTAATAAAGGACTTCGCCACGCTTCACTCGGTCTCCGTCCACTCTTTATTAGGTCAACACCCGCAGCCCTCTGGTCCCAACACCGGACCAGCTGTTCCTCGTGACGCGCCCCGCATGTGGTCCTCCGTCAGTCTTTCAGCTCCCCTCGCTCTGCACACCGCTGGCCGACGGTGTGCTGAGCCCGTGCAGCCACGTGGCTGATGGCGCGGAATCCCTCCGGCCACCCAACGTGGACCCGCTTCTTTACTCCAACAACTCACCCGGAGCCCTTCCGGGCTCCCACCTATATCCCCTTTACCACGTGACCCTGTCTCCTCCCTCACACCACGTGCCTTCGAACCTTCCAGATCTCGCCCCTCCATCGCGCCCTGCTGGCTCCGCCCCTAGGTTCCGCCCCCACTCACCTCGCTTCCAATTGGACCCGAGGTAAGCGGGGACCTTCACATACGCCCCTATACTGGCTCCGCCCCTCAATACCCCGGCCCATGTGATTGGCCCAAAGGCCAGCAGCGAACCCCGCTTGCGCTCGCATTACACAAGGACTGAAAGATGACTCGGGAAGACGGGTAACGCATTGCTGCCTCGCGGCCAGTGCTGGGTGAGACGGAACGCTGTGCGCTCCAACCTCACATTCAGCTTCATGCGGAGCTCCCTCTTTAAAGACGGACAATAATAATACTAATAGCATAGCGAGTGCAATGTGGAAGATTTATTGGTAAAGTGTGGCACAATATCCTTCGCATCGTCTTATGTGCCATGGATTGTGTTGTAACCTCGTTCGATGCAAGACACGTGTTTTTTCGCGCCGTTTGTTGCTGGTCACTTGCCGTTTTGGGACCGTGCTCAACACCGGTGTTGAAGTAAATAAATAATAAATACGTATTTGTGCGATCCAATACTCTTTCACTTTTTTTACACACACCAATGGTGCTCTTCGTTTATACGAATTAAATGATTACACAGTCAACATCCTGAAACGTATATCCTAAGGCTGGTTTTAAAATAATTTTCTTTGTTTTATATCCCGTGAAATTAATTTCAAATTGAAATGGCTGCATGGCTGGGCTTGCTGGGCTCTGGTTTAAAGTAAATGAAGATTTGAACGAGGTTGGATTGCAATGCAGGCACCAGCATCAGCAGCACACTTTAAGTGAAGGCTGATTTCTACTCTGCGAGCATGCACATACGTGTGTGTACCGCGGCTGTGTGTATTTATATACACGTGTGTGTATTTATATCACGTGTGTGTGTGTATACTGTTTGTGTATGTTTATATACACGTGTGTGTATTTATATCATGTGTGTGTGTATACTGTGTGTATATTGATATACACGTGTGTGTGCCGTGTGTGTGTATACTGTGTGTATTTATATCACGTGTGTGTGTATACTGTGTGTGTATGTTGATATACACGTGTGTGTGTGTGTGTACCGCGTGTGTGTGTATTTATATACCCGAAATCTTGGCAGCTTTAGGAAATAGACTCTTGCAACTAAGTTATCAAACCAACAGTGCCACTTATTCCTTCTCCTCCTCTGCTACCAAAGCTGCATGTGTTTCCTTTTTCATTAGCAAACATCCCCCCCCACCCCATAAATCGCGCGACGCCTCTGGCTTGCGACGCTCTGTACCGCCGAGATGCAAGACCCTCTTCTGTCTCAGAGCCGACCGATGTCCACCATCAGTGCCCCGGTCACTGGCATGAACCGCAGCTGTGATGTTCGCGACACATCACAGCTCAGAGGCGACAAGGTCGCGGCCGATTCTTTCACCGCCATCATCGTCGCGCGTTCGCGGAGGCTCTCGACGAACGCCGCGGATGGTTTTGTCTTCAGCTGCGGTCGACAATAACGGGGTCTCTGAAATTTCCTGCCATTTACACGGCGACTGATGCGTTAAAGCAAACAGCGGGGGGGGGGGGGGGGTGCGGAAAAGCACGAATGGGGGGCGGGGGGTGTGGCTGGAAAACAATCGCCGAAGAAATTGTAAACAACGAGGCAGACGAGGGCGGTCGCCCATCTCACGGCGCTCGCGCTGGGACTCCGGTGCCGCGCGCTTTAAACTCCCCGCGCCGCTGCCAAACGCGCGGAGGTGGCGCATTGGGTCACGGCTGGCGCATAACGGATGAGCCCAATGTACTTGCGTACGAATACCTTTGGCATCTAGAAGGCCGCCACCCCCCACCAACCTCGTACCGTCACTGCTGTCCCCCTGTAATTTTTGCAAGCCAGCTTTTGTGACAGGAGCAATGCCATAATATTGTAGTAGCACAAGTAGCTACAAATGCTCCGGGCCCCGCACTTTCAAGGGCCCCGCGCAAAACGCTTTCAAGCTATCAATTCTGTTTTCTTGGTTCTTTCGGTAAAGTCACGTAGAAGGGAAGTATTAAAATAATAAAAATAAAACATAATAAAATAATTCTCACGACGTTTCGGCCACAACGCAAGCAGCCGTCCTCAGGTGAAGAACATGTCTGTCGATAAGACAGAGTCTAAATGACACGTCTTAGGCTTGGAGTGTCTATTTAAGCTGTGAGGGAGGAGGAAGAGAGCCTTGACAAAAGAATTTGCATTTGAAGAGGAATTTAGCATATTTATGGGAAATGCAGGAATGCGAATAGTGCTAATTGTGAAATGCGTGGGAGATGGGCGGGGGGTTTTCAAAGTCATATTATGCCCATGCATTATGCAGGATTAGCAGCATCAAAGGGAGGGGGCAGGGGCAGGGGCAGCACCAACAAAGGGAAAGAATGTGAATAGTATGCAGCTGCAGCAACCAAACAACCACGTAAAAAACTAAAGTATAAACTTCATAGTATCATCAGTATACTAAATGTACTCTCCAATAAACTGAGCTACTAACAGTAAGTAATACATTACAATTCTATGTCGCAAAAAATATAATATGCTTCCAGCTAAACCTTTTTCCCTTACATCAAACAGGTCTTCCCCGTACTATATGCCGCCATAGACAAACCCAACATTAAATTATATACTGTATTACTATACACCACCCTATACCTTATACATTGTTATATTACACTATGTATTATTCTACCCACCCTAATGTATATCACACTGCTATATATTCACTATACAATTACGATACTATATATTACTTTGTACATTGTATTAAGCATATAAATGTTATACTATTTGTTATTATACACTGTACCATTGACCGTCGTGTGAAAGATACTTAGAGGCAGCAACGAAATATGAGAATGGGAGAGTAGCAGAGCAAAGAATCCATTCCCTGCGGAGAATACAATGCCAGTGAGTGGAACGCGGTCTGAGAGTCACCGTAAACACAATCAGTTAAGATCCGAAATGGTTTATTACGTCCTTCCAATGATTGCTAAGCCAGAATCCATCTTCTCGGTTGAAATTTTCTCTGTGTTTGTATATGTGGATCGCCTCATGAACGAATCTCCCATGATAGCCAGATGGCTTGCAAAGAACCTCTGTCTTGGAGAAGTCAATGTCATGTGAGCCCACTGAATTGTAACAGTGATCTACCACGGCTGAGGAGTTTGTCCTACCGTGTTTCAGGTCTGCTTTATGTTCACGGATGCGGTCCGAGACATGTCGTTTGGTTTCTCCAATGTAACTGCTACCACAGAGGCAACTTAGTTTGTAGACGCCAGGGTACTGTATGTCTGGAACCACATCTTTTACAGACGGGACCAGATCACGGTGGTGTATAGTAATACAGTATATAATTTAATGTTGGGTTTGTCTATGGCAGCATATAGTACGGGGTAGACCTGTTTGATGTAAGGGAAAAAAGTTTAGCTGGAAGCATATTATATTTTTTGCGACATACACTTGTAATGTATTACTTACTGTTAGTAGCTCAGTTTATTGGAGAGTATATTTAGTATACTGATGATACTATGAAGTTTATACTTTAGTTTGTTACGTGGTTGTTTGGTTGCTGCAGCTGCATACTATTCACATTCCTTCCCTTTGTTGGTGCTGCCCCTGCCCCCTCCCTTTGATGCTGCTAATCCTGCATAATGCATGGGCATAATATGACTTTGAAAACCCCCCGCCCACCTCCCACGCATTTCACAATTAGCACTATTCGCATTCCTGCATTTCCCATAAATATGCTAAATTCCTCTTCAAATGCAAATTCTTTTGTCAAGGCTCTCTTCCTCCTCCCTCACAGCTTAAATAGACACTCCAAGCCTAAGACGTGTCATTTAGACTCTGTCTTATCGACAGACATGTTCTTCACCTGAGGACGGCTGCTTGCGTTGTGGCCGAAACGTCGTGAGAATTATTTTATTATGTTTTATTTTTATGATTTTAATACTTCCCTTCTACGTGACTTCACCGAAAGAACCAAGAAGATGAATTCCTGCAGTCACGAAAGCTTTAAATCGAAATCTATCAATTCTGGTTAAGTGATTCTGCACTTGCTTTATTACTATAGTACTATACTGCCTTCGACTTTTATGAACGACTGGGTGTTTAATGTTGGCGATTTGTCGTATTATCTGGCTGTATAGCAAATGAAAAAATTAAATGTATTTACTATGCAAGTAAAACATTTATGTGTTTTCATATTTACGCGTGTTTTTTTAAGGCGCTTTAATAACACATGTTACAGGCCCCGCACTAGCTTAGTCCGGCACTGGACGGGAGCTGTGTTTAAGGTAACACTGATTGTGTTTGTGCACTGTTGTTATGCGGTGATTTATATTTTGTTGTTTCTGCGCTCGCTCCTGTTTACTTCCTTGCGGTACTATGTTGTTGTTGTTGTTTGTGTGATAGCATTGCTCACATTGGTCACTCGCGGTCACTTTTGCAAATGAGACCGTTCTAGTCTCTTGACTACTCACCTGGTTAAACAAAAATAAATAAACGTGAAATTTGAGATCGAATGAGATCAGGTAAATTGAAATAATAATTTGCAAGATATGTTTTGTTTACGCTCAAGTGAGCAATTGTGGACAGCACACACACAACCTGTCCTTAAATTTAATTCCAGGAGATTCGTATCAAGTCGCGTTTATCTTCAGTAAACAGGAAGCCCAATGTTGTGCACAGTTCGTGTTATTTGGCACAATGGTGGACTACGATGTGGCTTGGCTGATATTGCAGCTAAAGGGGACACAGACAATTTGTTTTATGTTTTTGAATCTCCAGCAGAGGGCTCCCTCGACTTGCCACATTTCAAACGAAACGCTCTTCTCGCGCGTGGCCTGGTAAACCATAAAAAAAACTAACTTTAATCTTTTCATTTCTGCCCGTGAAAGCAATCACACACATCGTCGTCTGTGAAGACGGTCTGTGCACGAGCATGAATTGCATGTTATTAAGGGAGAATGATGAGACTGTAATCTGCTGTAAATTCACATGCCCATAAGCTTTGCAGTAATAAAATGAAAATTGCTGCAGTATTTCCACCCGGAGGGACAAGTGAGGTGCATGGGAACAGCTCGTGGGATGATGATGATGATGATTTGAAGCTGCTCGTGCTAAATGGAGACCAGTATGTGCAGCCAATTTCTGTCGCTGATGGTCAGCGATACTGACAAAAGTCCACGGAGTTTTATCCCCGGCTAGAACACGTGCGTTAATTATTGCGTGACTTTCAGCAGAAGTAAATGTAAATAAAATAGGTGAAATGTAATATGCAGAACATTTTAATATGAGCGGTAAGACATTTTTTTTATTAATTCAACCTTATTATTTCCTGAAGCAGGCCAGTTGTGTCGAAAGTTGAGATATATATTTTTTTTCAGTGGCAGAAAGAAATGCTTTGGTAATTGTTTATTCAGTTTTATATTTACCTATAAATAATATATGACGGTTCTTGCATATTTGAGTTACGTAACATTGTAAGAAATATACGTTGTGCCCCATGCTTTGCACACTGTGCTATGATCCAAACAACCTGAGTGTGATTTCCAGCCATAGCTAATATCAATGATATTTTAACCGGTTTTGGAAGCCCTCCTTCACCAATCTACAATGACAAGCGTGGTGAAGTATGGTCAAACGACCCCCATAGCAGTGTGGGCAGTATTTTAACGAATAAATCCACTGCTAAATGAGGCCATCACCATGCTACGTTGTATGTGGGGGATGTTTGATCATACTCCACCACGCCAGTCGGTGTGGGTTGGTAAAAGGGACTGGCACAGATGTCGCTCGTCCCTTATGCCCGGCAGTCTTTGTCTCCCCCGTGCTGATGCTCACGGACAGCACCAGGTATTTGTTTAAGGCTGAGTCGACCGAGGAGGGCCCCAGGACCAATTTAAGATATTTATCACCAATATTGGTTGTGAGGGTTACTGGGTTCATAGTGCAGTGCGCTAATAACGACACCACCGCTCCCCACAACTGTTCCGATTTTGTTTTATATATACACACAGCACACGTGTACGCAAACATCTTACACATCTGTGTAATCTTCCGTCGCTGTGAGTGGGGATGCGGCTGCTGTGCTTGGGCAGCGCGACGCTGCCACGGCGCTCAGAGGCAGCTCCATCGGAGCCACGCAAACTTTTGGATATCAGGGGGGGGGGGGGGTAAAGAAAATCCGCACGAATATTTAGATTTGTGTTGCTTGCTTTTGTAATTGCTATTCGACGCGACGGTCTCACGTTACGCGGAATGCGCAGGAAGCAAACTATATATTATACACACGGCAGATTTTGTGAGAATAAACTGCGCATTATTATTTTTAAAAATATATATACTTTATGGAAAAATATCGAAGAAAACGGGGGAAATATGTAAGAACACTTGATCAGAGGCGTGCAAGCTGTTTCTAATATATTTTAGGGATGTCCAGTTACGATGGGGCGCCCTGGTGGAGGCTGGGAAACGAAGGAGTTTGGCCAGATGTCCCTCGGAACGACGTCCAAGGAATATGGAAACAGTTGGGGGGCACAGAAGGGGCTCCTCATTATTTTAGAACGTGCTCCCCCACCACAGGCCAGTCAAGAAACACATTTTCGCTTGCACTCGAGCTGTGGTGAGAGGAGAGCGTGGAGCGAACCAACACGAGGGGAGTGGATTTAGGTCATGTGCCGGAGATGGGAAGAATGCCCCTTGAGGACAGGCCACAAATTCCGGATCCGGAATGGCAACGTCGCGTCGCGTCCCCCACGACCACTGTTATCCACACACCGATCAGAAATATTGGACATTAAAGAAAGACAAATTGAGTTAACAGTGAAATTGCGCAAAGATGCACGCTCCCAATTGCACCGACAGACAGAACGATGACCACGGTGCATTAGGGAACACACGTGGACTAGAGACGACATTTCGCCCGTTAAGGATGAACGGCGGCTTTGGCAGACGTGGCGCTCCGCTCGCAGAAGCGATGGCCGATGATAGCCAAGGCAGGAAACCTGCCGGAGAGTGTACGTCTCACCGAGGAGCTGAAGCGATGGAATGGGCTCGTGTGCCGGTGCTATATGGTGAATTACATCGCAGAATTGAGCGAGCATGGCTGGTGATGCCAGTGTTTGTTTAGAGCCACTTAGCCGCTCGTGTTCGCATGCGCCCTGCTCCACACCTGAGCTAACGCGGGTTCCTCGTGGCCTACGTACTAAGTCGTCTGTTTGGGGGAGAAGGCCGCAAAAGATGCGTTTTTGTACTTCATTGATTATTTGTGTGACTGATAAATTATTCTTTTGGCGAACTTCTGAACTCATTATCCGTGGCCATCCGATGCAAGAAGCGAATCAAACACAAAGTGTCGCTCACAAAGCGCAACGGCAGCTCGGACCATCGGTCCCTGGCGCTTAACGCCGACTCCGCACCAAGTGAATAGCCGTGGCTATCAAGGGCTGGGGGTCCCTCTGAGATGTCCGTACTGCACTGGGCCCCTCTGAACCGGGGGAGCACTTTAAGTAATTATTTTACGGAGGATATAATTTCAGTTAATGAACGTAAAAAAAATATACAATACTATTATTTTGAGCAAATGTTTAGTGGAATGTAATTAGACGCCGCAATCACTTGTCATAATCTGAAACAAACGGTGCCTTTGGTGCGTGTGTATACCCTTTAATTGCCCCTTCAGGAGCCAAACTGGAAACATCTAAAATAGTTTTAACTGTGTTTCAAATTAAGTGAACTCGGAAAAGTTTCAGCAATTCGGAGCAACCTAATTCATTCTGCGTGTTAATAGGCACGCCAATCAAAGTTAAACGAATTTCAACTCATTTCAGTGGCCAGTACAATACTGGCACTTTCTGGACATTGCCGTTTCAGAGCCGTCATCACTACTACCACGGTCACTGTTCCTGTGAACATCACTCATTGATTCCTCCACGAAAAAACACGGTCTGTTTCATCTCATCCACTACACTTGTGTCCAACCGCCACCACCACACTGCAGGTCACAACAACACTCACTCATTCCTTCCCTCCCTCCACCATAGTGTCGGTCACGATAACGCACTCACCACTCGCCCACCCAATCACCACGCTGCAGGTCACAACAACGCTCACCACTCGCCCACCCACTCACCACGCTGCAGGTCACAACAACGCTCACCACTCGCCCACCCACTCACCACGCTGCAGGTCACAACAACACTCACCACTCGCCCACCCACTCACCACGCTGCAGGTCACAACAACACTCACCACTCGCCCACCCACTCACCACGCTGCAGGTCACAACATCACTTTCCACTCGCCCACCCACTCATCACGCTGCAGGTCACAACAACGCTCACCACTCGCCCACCCACTCACCACGCTGCAGGTCACAACATCACTTTCCACTCGCCCACCCACTCACCACGCTGCAGGTCACAACAACACTCACCACTCGCCCACCCACTCACCACGCTGCAGGTCACAACATCACTTTCCACTCGCCCACCCACTCTCCACGCTGCAGGTCACAACAACGCTCACCACTCGCCCACCCACTCACCACGCTGCAGGTCACAACAACGCTCACCACTCGCCCACCCACTCACCACGCTGCAGGTCACAACAACGCTCACCACTCGCCCACCCACTCACCACGCTGCAGGTCACAACAACACTCACCACTCGCCCACCCACTCACCACGCTGCAGGTCACAACAACACTCACCACTCGCCCACCCACTCTTCACGCTGCAGGTCACAACATCACTTTCCACTCGCCCACCCACTCACCACGCTGCAGGTCACAACAACACTCACCACTCGCCCACCCACTCACCACGCTGCAGGTCACAACAACGCTCACCACTCGCCCACCCACTCACCACGCTGCAGGTCACAACAACGCTCACCACTCGCCCACCCACTCACCACGCTGCAGGTCACAACAACACTCACCACTCGCCCACCCACTCACCACGCTGCAGGTCACAACAACACTCACCACTCGCCCACCCACTCACCACGCTGCAGGTCACAACAACACTCACCACTCGCCCACCCACTCTTCACGCTGCAGGTCACAACATCACTTTCCACTCGCCCACCCACTCACCACGCTGCAGGTCACAACAACACTCACCACTCGCCCACCCACTCTTCACGCTGCAGGTCACAACAGCACTTTCCACTCGCCCACCCACTCACCACGCTGCAGGTCACAACAACACTCACCACTCGCCCACCCACTCACCATGCTGCAGGTCACAACAACACTCACCACTCGCCCACCCACTCTTCACGCTGCAGGTCACAACAGCACTTTCCACTCGCCCACCCACTCACCACGCTGCAGGTCACAACAACACTCACCACTCGCCCACCCACTCACCACGCTGCAGGTCACAACAACACTCACCACTCGCCCACCCACTCTTCACGCTGCAGGTCACAACAACGCTCACCACTCGCCCACCCACTCACCACGCTGCAGGTCACAACAGCACTTTCCACTCGCCCACCCACTCACCACGCTGCAGGTCACAACAGCACTTTCCACTCGCCCACCCACTCACCACGCTGCAGGTCACCTCGCTTCTCTTGCTCCGTCTTCGCTCGCACCGCTCCACTTTGCGCTGCCCTCCTCCCGTCGTCTCTCTTCCCCAAGCTCGCACAATAATAACAATAACCTTGCTCAATGCAAGAAACGTGTTACACTTTTACTGAGTGCAACTTTGAGAGTGTCGTTTGTTGCTGGCTGCTAGACGTTTTGTGCATTTTGGGCCCTGTGCTCAGCGGCTCTGTTTTAAAAAGAATAATGTTGGCACGTTCTTGTTAATCGTTGGGGAGTGATGCGTACAATATCTCAGCTGCAGCTCATTACTGATCTGGCCGCCCAGAAAACGGCATGGCACCACCACCACCCACACCACCACCACCCACACCACCACTCACACCACCACCCACACCACCACCAACCACACCACCACCACCTACAACACCACCACCCACACCACCACCACCCACACCACCACCCACCCCACCCACCCCACCACCACAACCCACACCACCACTACCACCCACACCACCACCAATCACACCACTACCACCCACACCACCACCACCACCCACAGCACCACCACCCACACTACCTACACCACCACCACCACGAGCACCACCACCACCCACTCCACCACCACCCACACCACCAACACCCACTCCACCACCACCCACACTACCTACACCACCACCACCACCACCCACACCACCACCACCCACAACCACCACCACGAGCACCACCACCACCCACTCAACCACCATCCACATCACCACCACGAGCACCACCACCCATACTTCCACTTTCTTCTCCCTATCGAGCACCACGGTTGTAATTTCACATCCTCCCTGCTTTCGTTCGAGATATTCAGCGCAACACTCGTAACCGAGTCCCGCTGATTGTTAAACGCTGATGGGCGCGTCTCGTTCACGCGCATGCCGAGGAGGCGAAAATAATAAGAATCTGATGACGATGCACCTGGAAACCTTGAAAAAGAACCTCCTTTCCGACCGAACAATGAAGCCAAAGGAGGGTAGACGTTGCTTTTAGAGTTGACAAAAAAGCGCGGGCGGTGATGAAAGGCGCAACATCACGTGTCGACCGCATGTCCAGACCGGGCGACAATTGACTTGAGCTGGAAATGCAACTGATGCCGTGTCTCAGGCGCTGTGCCGTAATTGTCTGTCGGCTTTTGCTCTTTTTCACGACGCGGAAATACACTTCTACTAGAGCTTTTGATATATATATATTTCTGGCAGTGTAATTACATTTGGTGGTCCTGTCAGCGTTAAAAACTAAAATTGTAAGGGCACCAACTGCACCTCATGAAAGTAAATGTAAAGCAGTCATGGTGACCTGCGATCCAGCACTCGCCGATTCATCCCAGTCACTCGCTCACCGGCAGTCCGTCGCCTCCTTGTCACTCTTTTATCGCTACTACCATTATTACCGTCCCCGTGAACTTCACTCGTTGATTCCTCCACCCATGTTGAGAACTTAATCTGCCAGACACCGCTTAATCTCATTCACACTGTGCTCAACCATCACACTGCACGTCACGGAAACTCATCCACTCACCCACTCACCCACTCACCACCCTGCAAGTCACAGCAACTCACATACTCACCACACTGCAGGTCACAACACATTTATTCTTCTCTCACACTGCACCAGTTTGGAAATCTCTCCCATCATCTCTTTCCCAAAGCTCTTGCAATCATAACAACCTTGCTCAATTCACTCTTATCTATTGCAACTTTGGTCGTGCTGTTTGTTTCTGCCTGCTTGATGGTTTGGACCTTCGGCCCGGTGCTCAGCAAGCACTTTTTTTTTCTAAAGTGCCAAAACATAACATGAGTGGGGGACTGAACGCCCCTTGGCATCCAGCTGCGTTGAGCAGCAGCAGTAGCAGCAGCAGCAGCCCGCGAGAGGAAGGAATCGACTCGGTCTCGAGCAGCGAGCGCCCTGCCGGGCTCCCACTCGAGCACTCCTGACGGCGGAGATCTGCGGCCAACGTCGCCCTCGCCCGCTCCCCATTCACCTTCCCGGCGTGCGCAGCCTGGGCCCCCCGCCACCGTGAGCAATGGCTCTGCCATGTCTCCACACTCGGGCTCACCCATTTGGAACGTGCAACCGTGAAAGTCGCCGGAGACGTTGCATTCTCCATTTCAAATGTTACGAGGGCACCAACGTTGTTCGCATTCACCACCCACCCCACGATGCACGGCCCTGGGAAATTTGCGCGCGGGCGCGTTGTCTGGCGGCCCCCAATGCCGCTCTATTCCTTCGCCCCCCACCACCAACTCCCCTTCCCCCCCTCCTCCAGCCTCACCTCTTACTCCGCTCCTCACAACACCATCAGCCCAAGTTCCCTCGACTGTGCGCACAGAGTCGGCATGCCTGGCCGCCTGCCTGCCTGCCTGCCGAGTTTGTACTGCCCTAATGTTGCGTGAGCAACGAGACTCCTGGCCGGTGATTATTTGACGGCATTAGGCTCTTAATCCACAGCGAATAGGCCCATAATCTGATGCATGCGTTTATTGTAATTCGCAGAGCAGAATAATTTCAGCGTGCAATACTGTACGAGGTATAAAACAATAACCAGGTGTGTTGTTGACTGTTGTGTTAGCCGACTCTCTGTGTTGTAATAATTAATAGTCAATATAATTTAATTTACTATCCAGTACTCATACAAATTTTGCATAAACAACAACTCTAAGTAATAAAAAAGTAGATTTGCAAGATTGAGGCAATTCTTTCATGCACTTTGAAATGAAACGCATGAGTGCGACTGCGGTGGCTCGGTGGGCAGAGCCAGCGGGTTGGAATCGGAGAGGATCAGCCCATCGTCCTTCCCTCTGGGGTGTTCACAATGAGCACCACTTTGTGAGACGTCAACAGTCGTTGTCCTATGAGTAGACTCAGCTCCACCATGGGAACGTGGAATTTCCACCACATGCTCAGGGCTCTAAAGAAAAGATGAGCACCGCTGCTTCAATGCTCATTCCACAGCGGGAACCACAAAGTGATTTCTTGATGGTGAATGTATTTGATGGGGAACATTTGGAAACGTCTCAGGAATGGGCAGAAACTGGCACGATGATGTGCTTTCCTGAAGCTTGGGTTACCTACAAATGTGCTGCACATCACAATAGATACCAGCGACATAACTCAACAGCTGCATAACACGTTTAAGTAAAAATAACGTTCGTAAACAAATATGATGAATTGTATAAATATTGGTGATTAATGAGTATGCCGTAAATTAAGTAATAGAGTTTCTTGTGAGTATATTAAGAAAGAGAAAGACATTGGCATGTGCCAGTGGCTTTGTGGTGTCAATGCAGTGAAGTGTGTACTATTATTTGGGATTTTGTGGTAATTAGAATGTCCATGATCCAATAACGTTGAATTGTTAATTGTGAAAACGAAAGCTAATGCTTATTTAATTTTGAAGATCAAATCAAATTATTTTATTGACGCCGATTTCTTTCTCATACTTTGATTCAGATTCATAGTGATGTGATTTTTTGTAGCTGTTATGGTGCACGGGCTTAGAGGCTGGACTATTTGTGGAATTTAGCTTGACAGCTTGAAGAAAACCCAAACATGAGGGGGGGGGGGGCTAATCCAAACGATACCTACAGAGGTTTCACATTTGAAGTAGATTTTGTGTAACCACATGAGACCAGGATGAGTCAAATTTTCAAAAGTGACCTGGGGCACAACAAGAACACAAAGCAAGAACACAAAAACTACACACAAAAATTACACAAAGCAAGAACACAAACACGATGCACAACAATGAAACGAACAGAAATCAGAGTAAAAGCAACTGTAGACCAGATTTGTTTTAAACAGTTCACAAACATGGTCAGTATTAAATTAAATAAATGCGACGTAACCAATATTGGCTCGGACAAATTACGTTTAAAACCTCGAAAATAAAACTTGAATTACAGAAACATGAAAGTGGATGCAGGGTGCAGTGCCGGATTAAGCTAGTGCGGGGCCTGTAGCATCTCATATATGAATGTCATTTCTTTCCTGTCCGTGTGTGTTCACGCGGTGGGGTTTACATCAAAAATGTGCCAGGTACCACGCTGTAAGACCCGCGGTTGGCAAGCGCTATTACTTTTTCCCATCCGTCAACTTTTAATTAGTTTAATTAGTGATTTTGTGAGAGTTTTCTTTCCTTCATTATTTAGTTTCGCCGCTCACGGCGGGACAAAGCACACAATTGCGCATACACGAAACGCTGACTGGGGTTGCCCCTAGCAACACACACACACGATCAGCAAACAATTGCATTCGCTTAAAAATTGCTTTAAAAATACACAGAACACTGACGTTCATTATTCACAGTGTGATGTCCTCTTGTCCCCCCCCCACCCCCACTGCGTCCAGTCACTACTATAGAGTCCGTAGATAGTAATAGTATCGCGCTTAGCATTATTGTAGCGCGGGCCGGGGGAGCGGCCTAGCCCCCCGCCTGCCAAGGTGCCACCTCGGCCGGCTGGGCAATCTAGGCGAAGCCGCGGGCTCTGCACGGGACGAGGCCTCACCACGGCAATGTTAAGTATTAATTTCTTGCTTCGTTCCCTACACTCACGTACATACGTTTGCAAATATTTACATTGCCATGCACTGCCCCCCATCACCCCCCCCACATAAGCACACACCCGCACGCATTCCCCCCCCCCCCCCCCCCCCATAGAGCTGGAAGGGAAGGTTACCTGATCGACCGGTTTTTATCCGAGAGACCCTTATCGGGATTAATTCTCACGGTTTCCGGCGATCAGGGAATTGGATGACCCCCCCCCCCGTGCTACGTGGCACCGCGGCGCTGCGGCCGGCCTTAATATCGTGTGGTCGCGGCGTGGGGCATTCGGCCACCGCGGTTGAGGCGCATTTCCCCCCACACACACTCCCACGGGTCGACGGGGCAAGCAGGGGAGGCACGGGACAGCATGAATAGCGGGGTCACAGGGGCTGAGGGTTGGGATAATTGCGCTTGAGCGCGCAGGCCCCATTGTTAGGAAGGGTAAGGGAGTAATTAGGATATACGCCGCCAACGTCGCGCACTGATTAGCATATCAACAGCGCCCGGGAACCGCCGTGCGCGGGCTTGGGGTGCACGAGCCCATTGTTCAGCGCAGCATCCCCTTTGAGGTAGGGAGGATAAATAGAGGAGCGGAGAGGGGAAATCGCCCCTTCTCTCCAGGCCAGCGGACCAGCAGGAGTTCCAGCCAGCGACCCGGACGTCCGTGCGATGCATCGAGGTACGCTGTTAGCGCAGAGAGCAGCGAACCTCCGCGGGCACCAAACAGTGAGTGGGGAGGTGAAGTAGGGTATCGTAAGCCGATAAATAGGGAATAGGTACAGGTTTAGTGGAATAGGCCAGCCTCGTCGACTCACTGATTCAACATCAATTCGCAGGTGGCATATAATAAATCATTAATAGCGAAGCGTGGTCTCGCGTGATCTTGTCGTGCAGTGTGAGCGTGTGGGTGCGCTGTGTGCACAGTGGTTCGCCACGTGAGTGAGCGCTGCCCGGAGCTGAGCGCGCGGGTTGCGCGTGGGTACGCAGTGATTCTGTGGTGCTGCGGCTCGCCTCGGGGGAGCGCTGCGCAGAGCGGTGCGAGAGTGGGTGTCGCGTGTGTTCACTCCGTGTGTGATACAGGTGCGCGAGTATAACGTGAGTTGAGTTGGAGTGCGCGGAGCGGCGTGTGTGTGGGCGTGCGTGCGTTCGCTCCGCGTGGGTTGCAGGCGCGCGATTAGGAAAGGGAAGTATCGTAGTAGAGAGGGGCAGAATACTAATCGGTAATTAACCATGCCCATTACGCGGACCCGCGGTGGAGGGGAATCCGCGGGCGACGGCTCCCACACCATAGGTGAGGAACTTAGCAGCGGTTCGCTTAGCAGCGGGGGGGCGATTGATGATGCTAGCCCGGCCGTTAGCATTATCGAGGGAGGGATCTCGGGGGCTAGCGACCCCCACAAGCGTGCTGGCAGTCTATAATATAGACTGTAGCCTGCTTCCTAACTTACCTGTGCGTACTGCTGCTCTATAATGTAGACTTATTCTAGCTTCTTTCTTCAATGCGTTGCTATTGTTTCGATTGCTCCCGTCACACTATTTACTGATATGTAGAACTGCGATGCTTATTACTATGTTATACTGCTAAATACGTTGGACTTTCTTAGCTACAGCCGATGACATTTCATCTATAATTTTGTTACATTGGTGCGGAAATCAACCATTTGAAATTTGGCATACTGCACCTTTTCTTTCCACCCAAGCAGGCAGCACGCAGGGAGGTTCAATGCCCCAACTTTTGTTGAGGTTGCTGTTCTTACGGTGGGTGAGGAACATGGTAAGAGAGAAATTGTGCTTCTAGACCAAGACAACACCATCAAACGATTTCCTGAGACAAACAGAGCATATGATGCCCTACAATACCACATTTTACTGTCGCAAGGCCAAGATGGGTACCACCTCCAGATTCCTCAAATTATCAAAGCTACAGGACAAAGACATCCTCACAAAACTGTCTCCTCTAAAGACTTTTATTCCTTCGTGATCATGGACAGAGAAGGAGGAAACCACATATTACGGTGCGCCAACCTCTTTTACCAGTATGTTGTCGATGACAATGCCAAAATTGAGAGTGAGCCCCTTCTTTACATTCAACTGAATCAAAAACGCCTGCATGTGAACAGTATGCTCATCTCAGGGATGCTATCAATGCTGACGGATATGCAAACGCTCTTCATGTGGGCAGATTAGTTATTTTGCCTTCATCCTTCACAGCTGGACCAAGATGCATGCATGAGAAGACTCAGGATGCCATGGCGTACATCAGCCACAATGGCAGGCCCGATTACTCTTTATCACCTTCACATGCAATCCGAGATGGAAGGAGATCCAGGTTGAGCTTTATCCAAACCAAAAGCCAAGGGTCTTTAAACTCAAAGTTAATGTCCTCATTAGGTGTATTATGACTAATGAAGGCAGCGTCTTTGGAAAGACAAGCAGTAACTTGCACACCATTGAGTGCCAAAAACGTCGTCTTCCTCATGCTCACATTTTGCTATGGCTGAGGGAAGACATTCATGCAAGTGACATTGACACATTTAACAGTGCTGAGCTACCTGACCCCCATCAAGACCCTGCCCTATTTGATGTGGTCTGTAAGCAAATGGTCCATGGCCCATGTGGACAGTTCAATCCAAATTTGCCATCTATGCAAGACCGCAGGTGTACCAAGAGGTATCCACAAAACTTCTTGATAGACACTCAGTCGGGCCAGGATGCCTATCTTCTATATCGTCGCACAAATACTGAGGATGTTGGATTTGAAACAACGCTCAGACCTGGCACTAACTCTGAAGTGAAGGTTGACAACCAGTGGATCATTCGCTACTGTCCTCTTCTGTGCAAGATCTTCGAGGCCCATTATATTGTGGAATTCTGCAATTCTATGAAAGCCATCACATATGTTTGCTAATACATCATCAAAGGCTCTGACATGCCTGTCTTTGCCTTACTAAACAGAGGGGCAAAGTGTAAATGAGGTTAAACATTTTGTCCAAGGAAGATACATCAGCAGCAATGAGCCCATTTGGAGAAATCTTGCCTTCCCCATCTATGAGCGTTCCCCCACAGTTGTCCATTTGGCAGTTCACCTCGAAAAAGATCAACGCATCTACTTCACTGAAGGAAATGCCCAACAGCAAGCCCTGGCTCCACTACATACCACCCTGATGGCGTTCTTTGGTGAGTGCCAAAGTGACCCATTTGCTGCCAGCCTGCTGTACCAAGTTCTCTCCTACTATATATGGACTGCTAAAAAAAAATGGAAGCGACGTGCTGCTGATGGTCAATCTGATGCCTTACGAAGAGTCTATACAGTTCATCCCAACAATCAGGAGTGCTACTTTCTCCGAATGCTTCTCCATGTTGTCAAAGGGTCCAAATCTTTCCAAGACCTCAAAACAGTGCAATGAGTTGTCTGTCAAACATACAGGGGAGCTTGCAATCTTTGTGGAATTCTTGACGATGGTCAGCATCTTGATTACGCTATGACAGAAGCGTCTGTTAGTCCCACTTCTCAACTGAGATTGCTCTTCTGCATACATCTTCAAGTTTGCAGCCCATTTAACCCCATGGGACTCTGGCAAAAATACAAAGAGGGCATAAGTGGGGACATCCTCCACAGAGCTCAACGAGAAAATCTTAACCTCGACGTCAACTTTTATTATGTCATCTTCAACCAGGCCCTCATCCTCCTTCAGGACAAACTACACTCCATTGGTGGAAAAGACCTCACGTCTATGGGACTACCAACACCACACAGGGACAACCTGCATGCCCTTGCTCAAGAGATCCTACGTGAAATATTCTATGATGTTTTACAGCTTCTTAAATTTATTAAGGAAAATGAAACAAAGCTGATGGATGCACAAAGAGAAGCCTACACGAAAATTTTGGAAGTCATTGAGACTAAAAATGGAGGCATGTTTTCCCTTGATGCACCTTCTGGTACTGGGAAGATCTTTGTTCTGAACCTGCTCCTGGCTAAGGTTCGCCAGAGGGAGAAAATTGCTCTAGCTGTGGCATCATCGGGTATTGCTGTGTAAGTGGATGTGTGTGTGAGTCCATGTGTGTGTTTGAGTCCATATGTGTGTGGGTGTAGGTCGAAGTGTGTGTGGGTCGATGTCTGTGTGTGTGTCTAAGTCAAGTTTCAAGTTTTCAAGTTTCATTTATTAGGTATAGCCCTGTGAGCAATTCGGCTCTTGAATCGGGTGCAACCGCAACAAACTAAAAAACAAAAACATGAACAAGAAAACATCTTAAAGTGACTATGTGCAAACAGAAAATCCAAGAAAAAACAGCAAAATATTGCAGAAAAAGCACTGTACACCAACACTGTGTGCAAAAATCCCAGTGGGATGCAAGTCAAACAACAACAACCACAAGACAACTTAGATTAAGGCCATCAGTCTAACTCTGTACTACAACAAACAAACATGGCCAAACCGAAAAACTTTTCAAAAATCACCAAAATAAAGCCATAAAAGCAATGAAACAGTGATCATAGGAACTGTGACCGAATTTTCACAATAAACGACGTGAACAACATGTATTACCAAACTCTGGAGCCATAGCTGGCTGCATGAGTCACTCCACAACAGCAGGAGCATCAGTCGGAGTGTCAACATTTTTCAATGCACCTTTAAGATCAGCACACTAAATCAAAACACAGATCATACTTTGCAGCGATCATCAAGTCGATGTGTGTGTCTTTTTCGCCCGGGCAACGCCGGCTACTTCCCGCTAGTATGTTATAAAGGAGCCCTAAATAAAAAAAAAACACGCAAATATTAAAACACACAAAAAAAAATGTATTTGCTATACAGCCAGATAATACGACAAATCGCTAACCTTCGTAAAAGTTGAAGGCAGTATAGTACTATAGTAATAGAGCAAGTGCAGAATCACTGAACCGTAGTTGACAACTTTAAAGCATTTAGCACGGGGCCCTTGAAAGTGCGGGGCCCGTAGCATATGTAGCTACTTTTCCCACTAGGATAGTCCGGCACTGGCAGGGTGATTATTACACTGACGAGGACATGCGCCGACTACACCCACAGTCGTTCTCCAGCACCGCACCGGCGAGCCGGTTACATGAGCGCAGTACCATGAGCCCCCCCCCCCCCCCCCACGGTGCAGGATCACTCATCGGGGGGATGTCCCGAGGCCCGGCCCACCAGAGTATTCCACGTCAAAGCGATGTCCTAATCAAATGAGCATTGAGGCGGTGCCTATCGCCTGTGGACAGCCCTGAGCCAGCAGTAAAATGTCCTCAGTGCTATGACGGGGGGGGGGGGGGGGGTGAGTCTATTCATAGGACAACCGCTGTTGACTACCCCACAAAGGGGTTCTCGTTGTATTGACCGTTCGGGGAACCGCTCGCTGTACCGCTGAGCCACCTGGCTAGTTTAAATCTTACATTCTCAAAAAGTGTTGACCACTTCGCATAAAGAAAAAAAACCGATTTAATTAAAAAAAGTTCTCATACACAAAGTGGAATTGTAGTGTCACTCTGTAAAATTACGTAGGAAGCAACACAGCCCTGTTTGTATGAATTACACATCGGAATTGTTTATACAGTCATCGCCGTGCACGAGCATATTTATGGAATTACGCATGGAGCACTCGTGCCAAACGTTCCAGTGTTTATATAATATGTATATAATATGGCAACACGGAATTTGGCAAACAGGTATTTTATGAAAGTTCGGGGTTTGAAGGATCCTGCTAATTTAGCGAGTGGAGGCGATGCAGTGACACGTGGCACAGGCGCCAGTTGCGGGCCAACGTGGATTGCAACCTCCGCGCATCGACAACGGATGTGGTTTGGCTTTCACCAAATTCGTTTATCAACTTGATACTATTTTCGTGGTGTAATTATTATGATTACGCGTGTTTACCCAGGAAAGCCTCCACTGAGTCTCAAGACTCTTGTTCAGTCGGAGGGCGATGTCGCTGCTGTGTGTGTAATCCCAGTCGAGTAATTCGCAGGTGATTTATCAGCATTGAGACGTTTTGGCCAATAGCAGTTACATTGTATGTTTTCTTTTAGCTAAGGGAGGAAACCGGAGGACCCGGAGGAAACCCTGCAGAACAGGAGGAAAGAGAGAACACACAAACTGCACAGAGAGGGGCCCGAGTCGGGAATCGAACCCAGGCAGAGCCATGCGTGTTACTACTGCGCTACCACCCTGCTGCCCAAATGGTTCGGACACTGGACTCATTGTGTTTGGCGTTAAACGTTTGTTTAACGCGGACCGCGTCGTGCCGGTGAACTACACTCTCTTGAATTTAGCATGCAGCGCTTGCAGATTTACAAACAAACCAAATAGCTGTGGCATTTAAATCACAATATAAATCAACTGCAGAATAAATACAAGTTGGGGCTTGTTGGGGGGGGGGGGGAAATGTGACCTATGAAATAATTTGCAATTCGAGACATCTTGCGTTTGATTGATGCTGGACTACACAGTTTAATGACATTTCGATTTTTAAATCACGAAGCAACGAGGATTAAATAATGACTCGATGGCAGAGGCATTCGTCGGTGTAAAACGCAGCACAATTATCCCGCGGAATGTCGTCTTCATTTCCAGGTTACGCTCGTTTGGCTGATCTCGTTTCGCTCGGAAAATTTACGCAACCGGTTGGGTTTTTTTTGGTTGGTGTTTGTGTGGTTTCGTGCTCCACAGCGCACATTTGTGAGCCAGTTTGTTTTGGAAGGGAATTGGTTGACATACATTGTATCGGCGGTGATGATACATTGTATATGTGCTGGTAATACATGTTTAATCCCAAACATAAGAAAAATACACAGTCGTTTATAAATCTGCTTCTGTATGAAGGCCTCCCCCATGCCTTTCTATCACGGTGGATGTTGACCATACTTCACCACGCTGGCCAGCGTGTGTTGGTGAAGAGCACTCCCAGGACTTGTTCGGATATCACTCGCCACCGATGTTGGCCGTGACTGTCAATTTCACTCAAGTTAAGGCGAGTCCAGAGAGCTGCCGCAGCGGTGCAGTGGGTAGCGCACCGCAATCGAACTCCAGAAGTCGTCAGCTCGATTCAATCTCCAGATGTGGCAGCCGAAACAACGGGGCAAGTTTCTGGAATCTCCGCCGTGGTTCGTCGATCTCGCGTCTGGTGGGGTGAAGTTGCGGGGGTGCCCCCACATGTTCCAACGCGTGCGGTCAACGTCGAAGAGTGGACCGAACACCAACCTGGAGTTGGCTTGAGTGTAGGCCTCCCGTCCGCCAGCAGTGGCGCGAGCGAGCAGTTGCAGGGCTGCGCCTTCGCCTTTTGCAGGATCGGTCACAGCGCTGGAGCCGCTCCAGCGCTGCGAGTGTGGGGCCGCAGCGCGGTGGCTCTGCTGCAGCAGCGTCGCAGAGCCGCCGCTGCTGCTGCTGCTGCTGCTGCAACTGGGCCAGCAGAACCAGAAACCGGCATGTGGGGCAGGTCTACACTCTTTTCTTACATTTTTACAATTAAAAAAAATCGCAAGTTGCATTTGTTTTAAAATGAAACGCATAAAATTAGCACCTTTGCGGTGCTGTGTGTTTCATTGTAGAGTTGTTGGCTGCTCTCATTATACAGTTAAGAGTATTCCAAATATGAACTTGATTTTGTTATGCAAGCCACTGCTCTAATTGGCTACTACCAAGGCCAACAGAAATCAAACCATAACTACCGTGTAATATATATCCCAGCAACATTCACTCTCAATATGTGCGTGTATGTATGCATTGCATATCCAAAAACACATTATTTTTCGAGGGGTTACGCTTCAGTATGATGTTTTTGGCACAACAAGTAGCCTTTTACAAGTATATGAAACTAATATGGGTACAAAAGGACAGGTTATAAATTACTTTTCATGAAATTGGGCATATGTCGGAAGTGAAGCCTGTGTAGTAGTTTGATGGGTGACCATCATGCACACGCAGGTTGTCATAGGTGGCTACGCGGTGCTCAACACGTCATTAACCCGTATTCAGCTTGGTACAAACACATAGACCATGGCATAGCCATTTTATGAACAATTATTAATTAATGAACAATCATAAAAAATCTTCTTGTTTCTTTCGGTAAAGTCACGTAGAAGGGAAGTAATAAAATAATAAAAATAAAACATAATAAAACAATTCTCACGACGTTTCGGCTACAACGCAAGCAGCCGTCTTCAGGTGAAGAATGAGACACTACCAAACTAGGAGCTTATATATAAGCTGCATTGGGGGTTGAAGAGCGCCTTAACAAAAAGAATGTGCATGTGAAGAGGAATTTAGCATATTCATGGAAAATGCGTAGGCGTTGGGCGGGGGGGTGTCAAAGTCATATTATGCCCATGCATTATGCAGGATCAGCAGCAACCAAGGGGGGTGCAGGGATTAGCAGTAACAAAGGAAAGGAATGTTAATGATATGTAGCTGCAGTTACTCAACAACCACGTAGAAAACTAAAGTATAAACTACATAAAAAACTAAAGTATAAACTGCATCGCACCATCAGTATACTTACTATACTCTATAATAAGCTGAGTTACTAACAGCAAGTAATACATTACAATTCTACCTCGTAAAAATTCTATAATATGCTTCCATCTAAACCTTATTCTCTTATATCACACGAGCATATACCGTACTATATACTGCCATGGATAAACCCAACATTAAATTATATACTGTATTGCTGTAAACCAACCTATATCTTATACATTTAATATAACACTATGTATTATTCTACACACCCTAATGTGTATCGAAATGGTTTATTACGTCCTTCCAATGATTGCTGAGCCAGAATCCATCTTCTCGGTTAAAATTGTCTCTGTGTTTGTATATGTGGATCGCCTCATGAACGAATCTCTCATGATAGCCAGATGGCTTGCAGAGAACCTCTGTCTTGGAGAAGTCGATATCATGTGAGCCCACTGAGTTGTAACAGTGATCTGCCACGGCTGAGGTGTTTGTCCTACCGTGTTTCAGGTCAGCTTTATGTTCACGGATGCGGTCCGAGACATGTCGTTTGGTTTCCCCAATGTAACTGCTACCACAGAGGCAACTTAGTTTGTAGACGCCAGGGTACTGTATGTCTGGAACCACATCTTTTACAGACGGTACCAGATCACGGATTTTATGTACTGTGTTGAATCGGACCTGGATCTTGTGTTTAATCAGGATTTTGGAGATCTTTTTTGTGACCCCAGCAATGTAGGGTAAGGTGATGGTCTTGAAAGGCTCCTCAACAGGATCCTTCTTGATGGTTGAGGAGCCTTTCAAGACCATCACCTTACCCTACATTGCTGGGGTCACAAAAAAGATCTCCAAAATCCTGATTAAACACAAGATCCAGGTCCGATTCAACACAGTACATAAAATCCGTGATCTGGTACCGTCTGTAAAAGATGTGGTTCCAGACATACAGTACCCTGGCGTCTACAAACTAAGTTGCCTCTGTGGTAGCAGTTACATTGGGGAAACCAAACGACATGTCTCGGACCGCATCCGTGAACATAAAGCTGACCTGAAACACGGTAGGACAAACACCTCAGCCGTGGCAGATCACTGTTACAACTCAGTGGGCTCACATGATATCGACTTCTCCAAGACAGAGGTTCTCTGCAAGCCATCTGGCTATCATGAGAGATTCGTTCATGAGGCGATCCACATATACAAACACAGAGACAATTTTAACCGAGAAGATGGATTCTGGCTCAGCAATCATTGGAAGGACGTAATAAACCATTTCGATACACATTAGGGTGTGTAGAATAATACATAGTGTTATATTAAATGTATAAGATATAGGTTGGTTTACAGCAATACAGTATATAATTTAATGTTGGGTTTATCTATGGCAGTATATAGTACGGTATATGCTCGTGTGATATAAGAGAATAAGGTTTAGATGGAAGCATATTATAGAATTTTTACGAGGTAGAATTGTAATGTATTACTTGCTGTTAGTAACTCAGCTTATTATAGAGTATAGTAAGTATACTGATGGTGCGATGCAGTTTATACTTTAGTTTTTTATGTAGTTTATACTTTAGTTTTCTACGTGGTTGTTGAGTAACTGCAGCTACATATCATTAACATTCCTTTCCTTTGTTACTGCTAATCCCTGCACCCCCCTTGGTTGCTGCTGATCCTGCATAATGCATGGGCATAATATGACTTTGACACCCCCCCGCCCAACGCCTACGCATTTTCCATGAATATGCTAAATTCCTCTTCACATGCACATTCTTTTTGTTAAGGCGCTCTTCAACCCCCAATGCAGCTTATATATAAGCTCCTAGTTTGGTAGTGTCTCATTCTTCACCTGAAGACGGCTGCTTGCGTTGTAGCCGAAACGTCGTGAGAATTGTTTTATTATGTTTTATTTTTATTATTTTATTACTTCCCTTCTACGTGACTTTACCGAAAGAAACAAGAAGATGAATCCCTGCAGTCACGAAAGCTTTAAATCGAAAAAAAAACATAAAAAATATATTAAATATATGAATAAATTTTTCGATTTCCCTTCTACGTGACTTTACCGAAAAAAACCAATAATATAAATGAATACAGTAAGAGACAAATGCCAGAGCTATTTCCTCTTCCCATTCAAGACTCTCCCAGCACGATATTTAATATCGACAATGTATTCTGACAATTTCTGCCACCTGTAACACAACAACGACGTAGAATCGACGCTGGGCCAACGTTGGCACGCACGTTTAGAAATCCATTGGTCCAACGTTGCACGTTTACAGAGGACGTATTTGTTTCTGTTACGTCAATACAGTACTTACTTCTTAGAACGAGCTTGTTTGGACTCGAATTCGTGCGTTGTAATCATCAATGTAACCGTCAATGTAATACGATCGCTTGGCCCTGCGAAGCTGTGAAGCGGCTCAAAGCGAACGCCTCCGATTGCCCGAAGCACCCGAGGCTGTGACGTGGGGGTCCGGTACACGTTTCTACCCCACGCACAAAGTACTAAACCCATCTGCGCATTCACCCTCAGTGGTCGCAGTCAGATTTAAGGATTGCTAAACGCAACATTTGTCTCTAAGCCACAACCCAAGACCGTTTTTGCCACGTTTACGAACGTGGCCACGGGACCAGAAGGGAATGTGCTCGGACTGCCATTGGGGTTTCAGGAGTATTACAGAAATACAGAGCTCACGTGGCTCATTTCAATTATCATGGCAACATTTTTGTATGTCATAAAAAAAAAGTTTTCATACTTTTTTAGTTGCAGCGTTTATCTGTGTATTGCGTGCCACCCCCCCCCCCCATTCGGTGGCTCTGGATCGCTTTGACCATTCTTCGTCGTTACATCGTCGGGATTTGTTTACTCGTAAGTTCTTGATGGATTCAGAAAATACAAAACACAAGACAAACATAGGTATCTGCACGATTTTGCAATTCTACGATGTATGTTGAACTTCTTTCGCACTGTACGAAGCCAACCGTGCTCAGCGGAGGTGCGGGGGAAGGACAGCAAACTAAACCTCAAAAAAGTAGTTCTAAAGAAATTAGTTTTCAATCTAGATGATTTAAACGTGCATAGCTCCAGTGGCTTCCTAATATCAGAAGGAAGACCGTTCCAGACTACTGCAGAAGCCCGTCTGAAAGCGCACGATGCAGTGGCCGTCTTTCTTCGATGGTTAGCCAAAACAATAATCGTGTGACCTTAAAATTGCTCAGAGAAGTGAAGGGTAATGATGTGATAACATTTACAAACATGCAGATTAACACCGTATTTCTCATGCCCTATCCTGTACTGGTTGTCAAACCTGTCACGTGGAAGTAATTGTGTCTCTGAGAACCCCCCCCCCCACCAAAAACTAAAACAAAAGTTCGATTTTTTTTACTTAAAACTTTTGTGACTGCAGGAATTCATATTCTTTGGTTCTTTCGGTAAAGTCACGTAGATATAAAAATAATAAATCAAGTTAATTAAAATACAAATTATAAAAATATAATAAAAATTATTATTAAAAAAAAACACTAATGTAGACTGTAGCATGGTTCTTAATTGGAGTGAGTGTAGTGGCAATCTATAATGTAGCCTGGTTATTAAGTTTGGTGAGTGTGTATACATCGTGAGGTTGTCTCTTCTCCGACATCAACCGAGAGCACTAAGGGCAGTGGCCGGGGTTACGGGTGCCTCCAAATGGGGTGCCGATGCAACGGGACGCTCATTTACTGACACGCGGCGTCGGCCTGCGGGTCTCGCCCCACAGGCAAGGCGGGTCACGGGGACCTACCCCGGGTCGCCACCCTTTCTACCACACGACAAACCCGGATGCAGTTCTCACTCAGCCTCGGTCTATGAGCGACACTGTTCAGTTTCATGATGAAGTTCAACGTATTAGCGGTACATGACAATTCCTGCCGCCCGGACACAGATGCTGATACTGTGTCAAATCTTGCACAGGTGGCAACCCTCGTTCTGTGTGCTTCGCTTGTACACTGATGTCACGGTGATCTCACTCAGTGCAAAGTAATTAAGCAGACAATACCCCTCCTTACCATATTTGTCTATCCGCACAACAAACATTTTTTGACACATTCCATCAGCTACTCAGCCTTCTTGGAGTGCACGATTGCAGCAGTATCGGTTCAACACAAGAACAATCTGCGTCAGTTTCGACGTTCAGTGTCTCATCAGTGGAGTCACTCCGAAAATGTACAATGTGTACACTTGTGATATGCTTCATTTCAATACACCCAACAAGCGGCACCCGCCTCTGCGAAAACTTGGCAGGACCCTCCAGAGTCTCGAGACTCGGCGAGACTTTGCTGGTTAAACACGCGGAGTCGTCGTAGTAGGAGCACGGCAAGAGAGACAATGGGAGGGCGGCTGCCACGTTGAGTCGCTCTGCAGGAGGCGCGCGCGCCCTTAGGTGCCAGCTTTGCGCTCGCGCAGGTGCAAGTCATGAAATCCTCCGCGGCACGAAGCGCCAATTAGGGAAAGCCAAGCCGGTGAGTAACATTAAACCGCTACAATGCCGATACCACGTTTCAGACATAATGTGCAGCTGATGATGATGACGATGCCCCTCGCAAGCATCTGAGCGGGTGCGTCGGTACAATACAACATTGTCTCGCAAAGAGGCCGGTGCCGAACATTCCTGGACCAAAAACACGCACGCGATGCCCTCTTGGCAGGAGCCACTTCTGATGTTAAGCAAGATACACGGACACATCAGCCGAGACATGAAATCAGGAACTGTTGTCGCATTGGCTGCTGTTGGTGATTGGGGTGGGTAGTAGGCATGATTGATTTACCTGTTGTGTAAATCATTCGTGCCAGGTGGCTAAGTGGCAGAGCCAGCAAGCGGAATGTTGAGAGTCGTGGTTGGAGAGTTGACTTCGCCTAGAATTCCTCTTGGGTTGATGACATGAGCAGTACTTTGTCGTGGACAAGTCAACATTGGTTGGCCTATGGATAGACTCACCCCTGTCATAGGAATGTGGAATTTACACCATTGGCTCAAAGTTGTAAACAGAACATCAACACCAATGCTTCAATTGTCATTTGAGCAGGAAATGACACTGACATTGACTTTTTAACTAAATAAAAAATGACGTTTGCCTTTCTGCCAAATTTTATGTACTTCCTGTTTCCGTGACCCCTTTCTAAAGTGCCTTTTGTGATTCTTGTTCCACTCTTTCAAGTATAAATATTTAATGACTACTTTAAATTAAATACTTTCATTAATAACTGCGAGATAAAAAATAATTACTCTAAGGCTATTGTGCTCCGCTGATATGTTAATGTCCCGAGTTAAATATGAGATTCTGTCTGTTGAAGCTCAGTCCAAAAAATAATTGTTAATATTTAACGGCTTCTCGACGTGAGTCTGCATGTCAATAGACAATGAAAGGCACGTTTGTTATTAATACATGCCATAATGAAATTTTACAATTGTGTAATATACTTAAGCAATCTGCATGTTACTCAAATACATGCATTGCCAGCACTCAAGTGCTCGCTTTATAAAAGGCAAGGGCGCAGCCCTGCAATTGCTCACGCCACTGCTGGCGGAAGGGGCTCCACTAAAGGAAATTCTAGATGGTATTTTATCTACTCATCCACGCCGACCAGACGTCTTGGAAGAGGTGGGTGTACCCACACTTTGCCCCACCACACGTGGTGACACGTGGTGACACGTGGTGACCTACTCACTGTGGTGAACCCACTCACTGCCACTGTGTGGACACAGGCGGTGTGATTGAAGAAACGTCTCCATTGTTGAAAGGGTGACGGCTGAACTTCTCAACCATCAGTGGATTGACGAAGGGCTGTAAATAATAATAATAACTATAATTAATTATACTCATTATTTATAATAATTCATAATTGTATTATTTTTTTCTCTGTGTATTGTAATTCTCGTATGCTGAGCATCACACCAGCAGCAGCATAGGGTGATAGAAAATCGATTCTCCAGGCACTGCAGGTCTCTATTAATGTCATGTTGAGAATTTAACTTTTCAAACGCTTGTCTTCAGGTAACGGGTGCTGCAGATGGTAACGATATCAGCTCAGTTGATTTGATCTGTCAGCAGCATGACATTCCATAACACTATGTTCATGCGTTGGGTTATTCAATATTTTTTTTCTAAAAACAATTCTCATCTCATATGATATTTTTAAATTACTGTGTGGAAGCTGACCCGTTATTCTAATTAGAGGCTGCCAGCATCTGTAGTTTTAGAACTGCACTTCAACACGTGGTAACATCAATACGAATGATTCTGAAGACTGCACGAACCTTGGGAATGGCTCGTATGCTACGCACGATGCTGAGTCAAAGGAAGGGCTTCAAACACACCACGAGTTAACGCTGCAGACCTTCCGAAAGCCACTATCCCTTCTCACGATCCTGCGAAGCAACGATCCGCCCAGCACCTGCGCATAGACAGATTCCATCGCTCCATCTTACAAAACTCGACTCAACTCTTTCGTTTATTTTACTAGGTAAGGCCCACTGAGTTATATAGCTATTTTTCAAAAGTGACCCGGCCACAAATGATACCCCAATAAAGCGGATTATCATGTGCAAATTTATAGCAGCCAAATACTCTAAACGCGTGTTCTAAATGTGGAGGGAAAAACCAGAGGGCCCAGAAAATATCAACGCGACCACGGGGGGAGAGACACGCAAACTCAAAAATACAGGCATAAAGGTCAGGGATCGAACCCACGACCTCCTGTATAGCAGGCGAGGGAGTTACCGCCTCGCCACCGTGGACGGCCTTCCAGACGCGTTCCACTGCTCGGCCATCGCTCATCGCCCCCCCTCTCTCGCCGTGTCGCGTCCTGCCCAAGCACCCTTCCTTTTCTTAACGGTTTGCACGGTGCCGTTACCCTGCGTGTGTTCTCTACGTCGTCACTCTAAGCATTCGCAAGTCGTGTACTGGGTCTGAAGTATCCACACACAGAAGCACTGCATACCATCCCCAATAATGTAACACATTAATTAAAATCAGATTTGTTGACGTAGGTAAACATGACGGCAATGAAGTTCAGGTCTCACGCCGAGCAGCTGTACGTGCCTGCGGAGTCAGGGTGAAGGGCAGGAAGGATCTACTGCAATCAAGACAAAGCTATGGGGAGGACCATATCTCTCTTACCTGGAATCATCTGGCAGTTCGCCAGTATTGGTTCAAGTAAGCCTGACTGTTGATGAGACACTGCATGTCGTAACCATTCCAGAATTGTACTCGTGGTTGAACCAATACTGTTGAATGCATGCCCTCCCGGGAGGCCTCGCGGCTGATGGGATGTTTAAAAAATACTTCAGTTGTATTACGTGGAAGGACGGGCACGTGAAGGAGGATTGTGCTCAAATCTTTTCCAAGCTCTGTCAGACGCCGTGAGGCAATCTGGGCAGAGGCGGTGTTATAAGCAGTTCTACAGACCCGACAGGAGAACAGAACGCAATCTGTCAGCTTCTTGAAGAGAGAGAGATGCATTTTGGCATCCGTCCTATTGAGTCAGGAAGCATCTGGCGGCCGGCACCAACCTCAAACTCAGACCGTTGATGCGCACGCGTCCAGCTCCACCAATCACAGAGCTTGCACTCGCAAACATAAACGGTCTCAAAGATGTTGTGATTCACATAATATTAATAATTTTCATGATCATTTACACTCCTTTGCCAATCCACTTCTGGATTAAGGACTCCCCATGCCATGTCAGCCCACGGAGATTGACCCATACTTCATGCTCTGCTGATGAGACACTGAATCAGAAAACCCATCCAGAGTGTTGCTTGTGTTGAACCAATGCAGCTGCAATTAATCAATCGCACAGGGCCGTGTTGCTGATGGGATTTTGACATTTGGTGTCCCATCAGCAGTCAGGCTTGGCTCATGGGATGAATAAAAATACAAGTCATTTTTAGGTGGAGGGAGAAACACGTGGATGAGGTGTATTGTAGACGTCATTTGTGTGGCGCTTATACTCTCCATGACACCGATGATGACTTTGTTCATCTGGTCGGGTGAGAAGCCACTGAGACTGCACGTGTCTATTGCAAGGGTCAGGACGTGTAATCAAATCAAACACACTACTACATCCGTGTATTGACAAAGCGCTATAAATTATTACTATACCACTTTGATGATTTAAACAAAACAAACATTTATGCTTTGAATTCAGATGGAAAATAAAGCACACGCGTAAATGTTAAAGGAGTGATACAATCCAGTTACATATTTTCAAGATGAATAATTTTCAGGAAAAAGACCACACTGTCAATATTTATATTTTATCAGCATAACAAAAACGGTAAACACCGCTTTCCAATTTTCCACGTACGAAAATAAATACTCTGAAAATCCCCTTGGGGGAAAGACCTTTCTCACAGTCCAAAACTCCACCACGCAACAAACCAGCCAGAAAACAACAACGTAATGACGCCAACATCTCTCCGTCGGCATTTGTGGCACAATTCCCTTTCCAGCATCGATGCCCAAAGTGTCGGCCTGGCACCGCACCTGCACACGAGCGAGCCAATCAGTGAGCTGCACGAGGAGACATCCGCAAAGACGTCGCACGCAAACAACAACAATAACAACAATCCACCACCGCCGCCCGCTTCCCAAAGCGGCCGTGTTTACTTTGGCCGAGGTGTCTGTTACGTTGAACTTGTTTCGCACCGTACATAGCCAACCGTGCTAATCAGAGGTGCGAGGGGAAGGAAAAGCTGTCACACCCAGTGCCGGATGAAGCTAGTGCGGGGTCTGTAGCATCTATATATATAAAATCGTGCATGTCTGTCTGTCTGTGTGTGTGTGTGTGGATTTCGGACCATACGCACTTTCATTGGACGGCGGTTGCCCCTGGCAACAGCTAGCGACGCCTTCGCCGCTTTCATTGGACCTGGCAACGGCTAGCGACGCCTTCGCCAAGGGCTGCAGTTTCATTGGACGGCAGTTGCCCCTGCCAACGGCTAGCCACGCCTTCGCCACTTTCATAGGCTCCGTAAATAATTAAATAATAGCCATTACACAGTATTGTTGGAGCGCTGAGGGGGGGGGGGGAAGGCACGCCACCCGTACCCTGCCTTTGCCGGCTGGACAATTTTGGCGAGGCCGCAGGCTCTGCACGCTACTAGGCCTCGACACCCACCACGCCACTCTGAGGTAAATTCATCAAAGTTTATCCTACTATTCACTCCACCCCCACCACAATGTGTGCAATTTATATTACTTTTAAACCCAACGCGCCAACAATCGATTACTTAAATGTTCACTGTACAAATAGTCATTAAGCTGGGTCAGCGTACTGCCAGTCTATCATGTAGACTGTAGCCTGCTTATTAAACTCGGTGAGCGTACTGCCACTCTATCATGTACACTCTAGCCTGCTTATGAAGCTGAGTGCGTGTACTGCCAGTCTATAATGTGGACTGTAGCCTGGTTATTATAATCGATTCTTTATATGTTCTTTGTACAAATAGTCATTAAGCTGGTTGAGCGACCCCAGTTCCATTCCAACTCACGCCCACCACCGCTGACGATTATTTGAAACGGACCTGGGCCTCCCCTAGGTCGACTCAGCCTCAAACGCGTAACTGCTGTCGTGTGTGAACATCGTCACTGGGGAGACAAAGGCGGCCGGCCATCGTGGATCCAAGTCCCGGGCGAAGCCGGGTCATGTGTATGTGTGTATGTGTTTATGTGTATGTCTGTGTGTCTCTATGTATGTGTGTATGTATGTGTGTGTATGTGTTTGTGTGTATGTGTGTGTGTATGTATGTCGGTTTTTTTGTATGTCTTTATGTGTATGTCTGCGTGTCTGTATGTATGTGTGTATGTACGTGTGTGCATGTGTTTGTGTGCATGTATGTGTGTGTATGTATGTGTGTGTATGTGTTTCTGTGTATGTATGCGTGTGTACGTATGTGTGTTATGTGTGTGTCTGTGTGTCTGCATGTATGTGTGTGTGTATTGTGTATGTGTTTGTGTGTATGTATGTGTGTGTTTGTGTGTATGTGTTTGTCTCTGTGTATGTATGTGTGTGTATGTGTTTGTGTGTATGTCTGTGTGTGTATGTATGTGGGTTTTTTTATGTGTTTATGTCTATGTCTGTGTGTCTGTATGTATGTGTGTATGTACGTGTGTGTATGTGTTTGTGTGTATGTATGTGTGTGTATGTATGTGTGTGTATGTGTTTCTGTGTATGTATGTGTGTATATGTATGTGTGTTATGTGTGTCTCTGTGTGTCTGCATGTATGTCTGTGTGTATTGTGTATGTGTTTGTGTGTATGTATGTGTGTGTTTGTGTGTATGTGTATGTCTGTGTGTATGTATGTGTGTGTGTATGTGTTTGTGTGTATGTGTGTGTATGTATGTGTGTGTATGTGTTTGTATGTGTTTGTGTGTTTACGCTCGCATTACACAAATGTCTTGCAGGTCTAAGGCGTTCCTCGCCCAGCATTGCCGCTTTATTATTGCAGTCGTTTACTGCCGTGCGCACCCTGAAAGTCGTGTGTGTCTGCAGCAAGCGCGTGTATGTGTACCTATGGACGCGCGCGCGTGTGTTGTGTAGGGGGAACGGTAGTGTAGTGCTTAGCGTGCTGTCTGTGTCTGTGTGTCTGTGTGTGTGTCTGTGTGTGGTGTGTGGGGAGCGGTAGTGTAGTGCTTAGCGTGCTGTCTGTGTGTCTGTGTGTGTGTGTGTCTGTCTGTGTCTGTCTGTGTGTCTGTGTGTGTGTCTATGTCTGTGTGTGTGTGTGTGTCTGTGTGTGTCTGTGTGTGTGTCTATGTCTGTGTGTGTGTGTGTGTCTGTGTGTGTCTGTGTGTGTGTGTAGGAGTGTGTCTGTGTGTGTGTGTCTGTGTGTCTGTGTGTGTGTCTATGTCTGTGTGTGTCTGTGTGTCTGTGTGTGTGTCTGTGTGTGTGTGTCTGTGTGTGTCTGTCTGTGAGTGTGTCTGTGTGTGTGTCTGTGTGTGTGTGTGTGTGTGTGTCTATGTGTGTGTGTGTGTGTGTATGTGTGTGTGTCTGTGTGTGTGTGTCTGTGTGTGTCTGTCTGTGTGTGTCTGTGTGAGTGTGTCTGTGTGTGTGTCTGTGTGTGTGTGTGTGTCTATGTGTGTCTGTGTGTGTGTCTATGTGTGTGTGTGTGTGTGTCTGTGTGTGTGTGTGTGTCTGTGTGTGTGTGTGTGTCTGTGTGTGTGTGTGTGTCTATGTGTGTGTGTCTGTGTGTGTGTGTGTCTGTGCACAGATGCCATATTTTCTGTCCGTCTGCTACAGCAGAGGTGTAGGGAATTCCAAAAAGACCTACATCTCTGCTTTATTGACCTGGTCAAGGCCTATGATACCATCAGTAGGACTGGACTCTGGGTTGTTCTTCGTGCTTTCGGAGTCCCTGACCCTCTGCTCACGATCATTAAGGACCTTCATGATGGTGAGCGGGCCCGGGTAAAACTACGTGGCCGGGAGTCGGAGCCTTTCCCTGTACACCTTGGGGTGCGACAGGGATGTCCTCTGGCTCCCACATTATTTAACATCTATTTTGACCGCGTAGTTCGTGAAGCCTTCAATAGCTGTACCGGGGGAATTTCCGTTTGGTACAGATATAATGGGAGGCTGATCGACGCCCGGGTGCGATCAAGGGATGGCTCCCTATTGGTCAACCACGTTATGTATGCCGATGATTTGGTAATAGCTGCTCATTCAGAAGAGGAGTTGGAGGCGCTGCTGCTGAGACTGGAGCGTGCCACTAAGAGGTGGGGCCTTACCATCAGCCCCACCAAAACCAAGCACCTGCCTGGGTATTTTGTACCATCGGACACTCCACCCCCACAACTCCCAATTGGTGATGGGGCAGTTGTGGAGAGAGTGGAGAGTTTCCCATACCTGGGCAGTGTGCTTATGACCGGCTCCAGTCTATCAGCAGAGGTCTCACTCCGAATCAGTCGAGCGGCAATATCTTTTCATCGGTTGCGTAACGCTGTGTGGAAGCTACCTGGTCTGTCGCTCCGCACGAAGCTTCAGGTCTTCTCGGCCACGGTCATTCCCTCCCTTCTCTACGCTTGCGGGACGTGGACCCCCCTGGTGGAGCATCTTCGCCGGTTGGAAACATTTAGGCTGGCCTGCCTACGATCCATCCTGGGTTTAACCAGGCTGGATTGTGTGAGGAGCTCACAAATCCTTGAAAGATCTGGGCAAAGTCCCATCAGTGAGCTCCTCCGGCAGGCAAGGCTGCGTTGGCTGGGTCATGTAGCCCGCATGCCCAGCCACCGCATGCCTAAACAGCTTTTGTTCGGCCGGATCGAGGGGGCTAGACGGGCGCGGCACGGGCTGGAGAGGAGATGGAGTGATGTGGTACAGGAGGACGTGGAGCTGAGTGGACTTGCCGATGACTGGTACCAGCGGTGTCAAGATCGGCCTCAGTGGAGGAGGCTCGTGAAGGACGCTACTGGGCAGTTGGAGGCAGTCGCCCTCCAACAACAACGGAGGGCGGAGGAGCGACGCTCACAACAACGAGCGGAGCGCCGGGTGGCTAAAGCACAGCAAGTTGGCACAGTAGGGGGCACAGGTGGTGCATCAGCCAGTCATCTCGGTCATCTCGGTCAGTCGACCCGTGGCACCTGCTGGGTCTGCCCCGTGACCTCCTGCCAGCGGGCTTTCGACACTTCACGTGGCCTCAAGGTGCACTTGGCCTGGCACAAGCATCGTGGTGACGTCACCGCCACTTAGTGGCGAATGGCGGTTGTTGTTGTTGTGTCTGTGTGTGTGTGTGTGTCTGTGTGGCCACTCGGGACAGAGTCATCTTGTTGGGTGACTTCAATGCCCGAGTTGGTCATGATGCTGACACCTGGTCTGGAGTGATTGGAAGGCATGGGCCAGATCAGCTCAATAATAACGGTAGGAGGCTGCTAGATTTTTGTGCAGCCCATGGGCTTGTAATTACCAACACGCTCTTCCGGCATCGGCGCATCCACACAACATCATGGATACATGCCGGGTCCAAGCAAGAACATCTGCTGGACTACATAGTGACGGACCAGCGGATGCGAACCCATGTCCTTGACACCAGGACCTACCGTGGAGCTGATCTGTCCTCTGACCATCGACTAGTCATCTGTAAGATGCGCCTGCCTTTCTTCCACTCCGGTGGTGGGTGTACACCCAGGATCCCATTCCAACCAAAAGTGGCCTGGTCTCAGTTAGCTGATGAAAGTTGCAAGCGAGAATTTCATCATCGCTTGCAGCTGGGGTTGGCATCGTCCCCCACTCCACCTGATGTCGAGGGTAAATGGGCGAGGTTTAGGACTGTGACTCATGCAGCTGCAATGGCTGCTTTGGGTACGCGGTCCAGACCTCCCCAGAAACCCTGGCTGACAGAGGAGGTGTTCAGGTTAATTGAGAAAAAGCGACAGGCCCACTCTCATCGCCTACAGCATCCCACGTCAGAGAATGAGGAGGTTTACCGCAGCCTTCGCTCGGAAGTTCGGAGAGCCGTAAGGCGTTGTAAGGATGGGTGGTGGTCGCGGGTTGCTGAGGAGATGGAGTCTGCCTCAGTGGCCCGTGATCACAAATCACTATTTAACTCCATCAAAAAAGTAACCTGCAGCGCCACACCTATTACCATCATTAGAGGAAAAAACGGTGATCCAATCTCCGACCCCCAGGAACAGGTTTGCAGATTTGCTGAGCATTTCTGTGAGGTCCTGGGGGAGGGAAATTCTCTCAGCCAGGAAAACATCATGGCACAAAGTGGGGATAACCCTGCTGAGGCTGCGGTGCCTCAAATATTGGAAGAGGTCACCCCCTGTGAGTGGCTGGCTGAGGTTCCAGCTGTTGAGGAAGTACTGAGGGCGATCCGGAGTCTGAGACCAGGGAAGGCACCGGGCAGAGATGATCTCCCAAGCGAAATGCTGAGGGAGGGTGGCGTTTGTGCACAGACTGCCCTATATGACATCATAACAACAGTCTGGACCACTGGACGGGTTCCGCAGGACTGGAAGGATGCCCTGGTGGTCCCCCTCTTTAAGAAGGGGGACCGCACAGACTGTAACAACTACAGGGGCATCTCACTCCTCAGTGTGCCGGGTAAGGTCCTGGCAAGGATTATTCAACATCGCCTTGCTAGGCACGCTGAGGAGGGGCTTGCGGAGCCCCAATGCGGTTTCAGGAAAGGGCGGTCCTGCACAGATGCCATATTTTCTGTCCGTCTGCTACAGCAGAGGTGTAGGGAATTCCAAAAAGACCTACATCTCTGCTTTATTGACCTGGTCAAGGCCTATGATACCATCAGTAGGACTGGACTCTGGGTTGTTCTTCGTGCTTTCGGAGTCCCTGACCCTCTGCTCACGATCATTAAGGACCTTCATGATGGTGAGCGGGCCCGGGTAAAACTACGTGGCCGGGAGTCGGAGCCTTTCCCTGTACACCTTGGGGTGCGACAGGGATGTCCTCTGGCTCCCACATTATTTAACATCTATTTTGACCGCGTAGTTCGTGAAGCCTTCAATAGCTGTACCGGGGGAATTTCCGTTTGGTACAGATATAATGGGAGGCTGATCGACGCCCGGGTGCGATCAAGAGATGGCTCCCTATTGGTCAACCACGTTATGTATGCCGATGATTTGGTAATAGCTGCTCATTCAGAAGAGGAGTTGGAGGCGCTGCTGCTGAGACTGGAGCGTGCCACTAAGAGGTGGGGCCTTACCATCAGCCCCACCAAAACCAAGCACCTGCCTGGGTATTTTGTACCATCGGACACTCCACCCCCACAACTCCCAATTGGTGATGGGGCAGTTGTGGAGAGAGTGGAGAGTTTCCCATACCTGGGCAGTGTGCTTATGACCGGCTCCAGTCTATCAGCAGAGGTCTCACTCCGAATCAGTCGAGCGGCAATATCTTTTCATCGGTTGCGTAACGCTGTGTGGAAGCTACCTGGTCTGTCGCTCCGCACGAAGCTTCAGGTCTTCTCGGCCACGGTCATTCCCTCCCTTCTCTACGCTTGCGAGACGTGGACCCCCCTGGTGGAGCATCTTCGCCGGTTGGAAACATTTAGGCTGGCCTGCCTACGATCCATCCTGGGTTTAACCAGGCTGGATTGTGTGAGGAGCTCACAAATCCTTGAAAGATCTGGGCAAAGTCCCATCAGTGAGCTCCTCCGGCAGGCAAGGCTGCGTTGGCTGGGTCATGTAGCCCGCATGCCCAGCCACCGCATGCCTAAACAGCTTTTGTTCGGCCGGATCGAGGGGGCTAGACGGGCGCGGCACGGGCTGGAGAAGAGATGGAGTGATGTGGTACAGGAGGACGTGGAGCTGAGTGGACTTGCCGATGACTGGTACCAGCGGTGTCAAGATCGGCCTCAGTGGAGGAGGCTCGTGAAGGACGCTACTGGGCAGTTGGAGGCAGTCGCCCTCCAACAACAACGGAGGGCGGAGGAGCGACGCTCACAACAACGAGCGGAGCGCCGGGTGGCTAAAGCACAGCAAGTTGGCACAGTAGGGGGCACAGGTGGTGCATCAGCCAGTCATCTCGGTCATCTCGGTCAGTCGACCAGTGGCACCTGGGTCTGCCCCGTGACCTCCTGCCAGCGGGCTTTCGACACTTCACGTGGCCTCAAGGTGCACTTGGCCTGGCACAAGCATCGTGGTGACGTCACCGCCACTTAGTGGCGAATGGCGGTTGTTGTTGTTGTTGTTGTCTGTGCGTGTGTGGTGTGTGAGGAGCGGTGGGTGTAGTGCTTAACGCTACGCTGCGCTACCAACCCGGCGAACCGAGTTCGATTCCCGCTCACGGCCACCACCGGTGACGATTATTTGAACCTCCCCTAGGTCGACTCAGCCTCAAACGAGTAACTGGTGTGGCGTATTAACATCGGCACTGGGGAGACAAAGGCGGCCGGGCGTGGTGGATCCAAGTCCCGGGCGAAGCCGGGTCATGTGTATGTGTGTATATGTTTGTGTATGTCTGTGTGTCTGTATGCATGTGTGTATGTATGTGTGTGTATGAGTTTGTGTGTATGTGTGTGTGTATGTATGTGGGTTTTTTGTATGTGTTTATGTGTATGTCTGCGTGTCTGTATGTATGTGTATATGTACGTCTGTGGATGTGTTTATGTGTATGTATGTGTGTGTATGTATGTGTGTTATGTGTCTGTCTGTGTGTCTGCATGTATGTGTGTGTGTATTGTCTATGTTTTTGTGTGTATGTATGTGTGTGTTTGTGTGTATGTGTATGTGTGTGTATGTGTGTGTATGTGTTTGTGTGTATGTGTGTGTATGTATGTGTGTGTATGTGTTTGTATGTGTTTGTGTGTTTACGCTCGCATTACACAAATGTGTTGCAGGTCTAAGGCGTTCCTCGCGCAGCATTGCCGCTTTCTTTTTTCAGTCGTTTACTGCCGTACGCACCCTGACAGTCGTGTGTGTCTGCAGCAAGCGCGTGTATGTGTACCTATGGACGCGCGCGCGTGTGTTGTGTAGGGGGAACGGTAGTGTAGTGCTTAGCGTGCTGTCTGTGTGTGTGTGTGTGTCTGTGTGTGTGTGTCTGTGTGTGTGTGTCTGTGTGTGTGTCTGTGTGTGTGCGTGTGTGGTGTGTGGGGAGCGGTAGTGTAGTGGTTAGCGTGCTGTCTGTGTGTCTGTGTGTGTGTGTCTGTCTGTGTGTGTCTGCGTGTGTCTGTGTGTGTGTCTGTGTGTGTGTCTGTGCGTGTGTGGTGTGTGAGGAGCGGTGGGTGTAGTGGTTAACGCTACGCTGCGCTACAAACCCGGCGAACCGAGTTCCATTCCCGCTCACGGCCACCACCGGTGACGATTATTTGAACCTCCCCTAGGTCGACTCAGCCTCAAACGAGTAACTGGTGTGGCGTATTAACATCGCCACTGGGGAGACAAAGGCGGCCGTGCGTGAGTGGTGAGGGAGGGAGAGTGGTGAGGGAGGGAGAGTGGTGAGGGAGGGACTCAGCCACAAAACGAGTAACTGGTGTGGCGTATTAACATCGCCACTGGGGAGACAAAGGCGGCCGGCCGTGGTGGATACAAGTCCCGGGCGAAGCCGGGTAGTACAGCTAGTATGTTATAAAGGGGCCCTAAATTAAAACCAAAAACACGTAAATATTAAAACACACATTTTTTACTTGCATAGTAAAGTAATTGTATTTTTGCATTGGATATACAGCCAGATGATACGACAAATCGCTAACCTTAAACACCCAGTCATTCATAAAAGTTGAAGGCGGTATAGTACTATAGTAATAGAGCAAGTGCAGAATCACTGAAGCGGAATTGATAAATTGAAAGCTTTTAGCGCGAGGCCCTTGAAAGTGCGGGGCCCGTAGCTACATATATAGTAGCTACTTTTGTTACTACGATAATCCAGCACTGGTCACGCACCCCGTGCCGAACGCGCCACACCTCTATCCCACTCTTTTGGTTTCTCCCAAATTGAGTTTCTCTTCTACGGCTTGCGCGCAGTCTGCTGCCCGCATTGTGTACCGGACGTGACGTGCAGGGGGCTCCGTGCAATGGGCCTGTGGCGCCGCGTGATCTAATGGATTCAAGAGATGCCGCGATAACAAGGTAATACCCACATCTGCTGCTGTGTCCTCACCGAACTCTAAACAGATTTTATTTAAAGCTAGCCTATCACTAATCTCGGAGAGAATAAGGTTACTCCGATTTGAACTCGATAATTTAGACAAGACTCTCTTACAAACACATTTAATGTTAACACAAAAAATGTCCCCTTCTGATTGGAACCACGTTGACAACATGACTGCTGCTTCTGCTGACTCACTGTCAGCCAAATGCAAAGTCAACCTGATTTCTAAATTCAACCTCCTATCTAAGAAGAAACCAGAGCCACACATCACAAAGCTGGATGTCAACAAGACCGTTATTAATCAGAGTAACATCCCAATTTCTGACAATCTGAAAATGGTACTGGCCAAAGGACTAAATTTCGCTGTCACCCCTAAATATATACCAGTAGAGGGTGTGATTTCTCAGGTTGATGTAGCCCTCAGAGGCATAGGACACATCCATGCGGATGTAGCAAGAGCTGAAATAGCCACTATTCTTAAGAATGCTAAGAAACCCACTAGCAACATTAGCAAAAACGAATGCTCTGAACTCGCGAACCTAAAAAAGAGAGATGATATAGTAATCCTCTCCGCAGACAAGGGCAATGCCATGGTCAGCATGGATAAATAATCATACAACAACAAAATCCTGGACCTACTTAATGATGGGAGTTACTCCAAAATTAAAACGATCCTACTAACAGCCTAACGACAAAAAATAACAAGATCATCATGAGTTCGACGTCCCTAATCGAACCAACCAAACGTCCCTCTCTAAAACCCTCGGCGGCAAGACCTCCCAGACTCTATGGTCTTCCCAAGATCCATAAAGAAGGCACCCCGCTACGACCCATCGTGTCAACGATCAACTCCCCTACGTACAAACTAGCCCGTTTTCTATCAGACACTCTACTTCCCTTCACAGGCAAGACCTCTTCGGCAGTACTCAACTCAACCCAATTAGTCTCTATGGCCAAGGACATGGTACTATCTCCTGATGATATCCTCGTCAGATTTGATGTAGTATCTCTGTTTACCAAAGTCCCAGTGCCTGACACCCTAACAATAATTGAGGACTTGGTCCAACATGGATTGAATTCGGATGTACCTGCGCTGGTTAGGCATTGCCTCACCAACACTTATTTTACCTGGAATGGCACTTTCTACAAACAGAATGAGGGTACCCCTATGGGCTCCCCCTTGTCACCAGTGATAGCCAATATGTTCATGGAAAAGTTTGAATCAGACGCCATCCAGACATCCCCCTTGCATCCTTCCCTGTGGAATAGGTATGTGGATGACACTTTCGTCATTTGGCCACATGGCCTCCCAGCAATGAACCACTTCTTGGACCACATCAATTCCAGACACCCATCCATCAGATTCACCATGGAAGTGGAGAAAGATGGCAAACTACCATTCTTAGATATTCTGTTTGAGAGGAGACCTGACGGATCCTTGGGACATTCTGTCTACAGGAAAGCTACCCACACAGATTCCTACTTGAAACCTGATTCCCACCACCACCCATCTCAAAATAATTATTTCATCAAAACGCTATATCACAGAGCTCATGGCATTTCTGACCAACACCACCTGGCCAGTGAATTAAGACATGTACAGGATGAACGGATACTCTGACCGCACCATCCGCCAAGCTGTTTCTCCCACCATACAGAAACAGCCACTTGAAACTCCGATCAAAACTATCACTTTGCCATACATAGCAGGCGTGACCAAAAAGATCTCCAAAATTCAAAACAAACATAAGATCCAAGTCCGATTCAGTACAGTGCATAAAATCCGTGATCTAATTCCATCTGTGAAGGATGTCATCCCTGACTTGCAATACCCTGGAGTCTATAAACTGAGTTGCAGCTGTGGTGACTGTTACATTGGGGAAACGAAACGTCATGTCTCTGATCGTGTCTGCGAGCACAAGTCAGATCTGAAACACGGCAAAATTGAGTTTTCCGCCGTTGCCGATCATTGATACAACGCTGTGGGCTCTCATGATATTGTTTTTTCCGAGACCAAGGTGCTCTGCAAACCCTCTGGCTACCATCAAAGGTTTGTACACGACGCCATCCAGATATACAAACACAGACATAATTTCAACCGTGATGATGGGTACAAACTGAGTAATCATTAGAAAGATGTTATTAACCATGCAAAATAGATTTAACTGCACATTTTGGACCATCTTATTTGACAGGTACTATTCTACTTCACCGAGTGTTAACATCCCCAGCGTTTAACAGTACTCTCCTTTTTTGTATTTGGGTTGTCACCAACACTGGGTTAAACAACATGCGCAGTGTGGTTCTCTTCTAGCATGTGCACCTTTAGCATGCGCACCTGTTGTTCTCTTTTAGCCCCGCTCCCCCTCCCCCCAATACGTTCCATTCATTGGTTACCTCACTCAGAAAAGCTCCTCCCCCCCCCTCCTCCCCCCCTTAACTTGTATTTAAGAACTTGTATCTTGGAATTTGTTGCCTCACTTGATACAGTAAATCTAGCTGTGACGGTCCCACCTGATGACGGAGACTTGTGTTGCCTCCGAAACGTCGTGATTTATTATTTTATTTTATTTCTATTATTACTTTAATTTTTTACCTACGTGACTTTACCGAAAAAACCTAAGAGTAAGAGTACTAATGGATTCCGTTTGCAATGAAGAAGGGCCTTGCCCGAAACGTCACCTTTTTTCAGGCCAAAGTGTTATTGCCGCACGCTTTGAGTTGTTTGTATTGGAATGACAGCATCCGGGAATGAGTGGCATAGGTAGGACCTGTTGTGTAATGCTGACTAAATTAAAAAAGTTAAAATTATTTCCTACTCAAAAGAGCATCGAGGCAGTGTTAATGTCCTGTTTACAGCCCTGAGTCAGTGGCGAAAATTCCACATTCCTATGACGGGGACGCGTCTATACATAGAACAACCACCGTTGACTTACCTTAATTTAGTCATTAACATTCATATTGTGCCATATGTATAATTGAAGTATAGTATAAACAATATAAAGTATCACAACTCGTAACAGAATCGCTGTGTGGCACGTGCAACGCTCGAGCGAACCCGACACACTGTCACAAAGTGTAATTGAAATACACCCGGAGGCTTATTTGCATTCCACGTAAAGTTGTTTACCAGAATTAAATCATCAGAACTACAGGCAGGGCTGGAAATAATTCAATGTGTGCGCGTACACAGGTGTCCATTTTATTGAGAGTTGTTATATATGTGTGTGTGTATATAAGCACGGTTCAATTAAATTGAGAATCAAGCTGAAGGCGCCCCAGCACTAAAATGACCGTAATAGTTTCCTCACACGCGGCGTTCTGATTCTTGTTGGCACGCGTCCGCCTCACTGCCGGGCTATGAGGCAAAGCGCTGGCAATGTTCTGGCCTCGGCAGGTGCAAATGTGAGCAGCAGCAGCAGCAGCAGCCGCCCCTTAATGAGCTTCCAAGCGAGGCCCTTTCAAGCATTGTTTCCTGCTGCGAGTCTCGGCCCAGCTGCGCGTGCACCAGCAACAACTCGGCGGTGCCATTCTTGGGGGTTCGACTGGAAACGTCTTTCGGGCGGAGACGGCCAAACGAAAGCCACGTGATGAAAAAAAAATTGTTGTGTCATCATCATCATCATCACCAGGTGCCGTCTTTCCTACGTTCATGATCTTCTCTTGATGTCTCCACAGCTATTTGGGCTCTCCCATGATGTCACCCATCCACGTCTATATTTTTGGCCTACCTATTTGCTGTAGTCGAAATGTTATACTTTCAAATCCTGGTTTGTTGGCTGAGTCGGCACATCATCTCTCTGGGGTCGATAAAGTGAGTAGCACTTTGTGGGGAAGTCAACAGAGGTCGTCTTTTGGACTGACTCCTTCCTCACCAGTAGGACGTGTTATTGTTGTTGTTGATAACACCCGAGTCGGGAATCGAACACAGCTTCGTCTTCTTGAGAGGCACTGTGCCTCCCAATATGAAGCCATCTAAAACTTGATTTGCATTCAAATGTGACTGAAATCCGGAGGGAGATAGTGGCTGACAGATGTTAAAGCAATGAAAACACTTTCATTTATAACATTGGTAAAACTGTGGAATGTATTCACCGCGTGGGACATGCTCAGTATTCCACTCTTGCTTAGCTCAGAACAGATTCGTGAAAAACAAACAGCAATTACACCGAGCCACTGAGGCCTCCTGTATGCAGCGCAGACCCAAACAAGCTTCCATTCATCATTTGAAGACCGTTAAGTAGGGAGGGTAAAAAAAACCTGAATATTTGTTTATGTTTGTTCGTATTTTTAGGGGAAAAATCTTATTCTGCCCTGAAAACATCTGTTTTTCCTTGAACACACACACAAAGAGCAAAAAAGAACAGAAATTGAAACTGTGTTGGTGATTGCGTCACCTGCGTCTACTCACCGCAGCTGTAGATGTCACCGGTAGATTGGACTCGAATCTCGGTTTCTATCGCAGCTTCAACGTGGCAGGTGATCGCCACGAGTCACACGATTCAGGCGCACCACGTTCACGGGAAGAGAAGCGGACGAGGACGATTGTCACGTGAGCGGCGTTCCCGCGAGGGCAACAGAGTTCGGTTCCAATAACAAACACTGAGAGGAAAATGTGAAACAAATTAAAGCCCTCGCTGCAAATTGCAATTTATTGGTCAGAAAATGAATTCGGAATGAAATGAAGCTAAGCAGAAGAAACATTTAAAAAATGCAGCCCCGGTCAAAATGAATAAGCGCGTACAATATGACGCGGAATTTTATTTCATTTTACCCAAAGTCCTCCTATATTCCATTAATTATGTTTGTAGCCGGTTAAACTCGTTACAATAAAACATGTTAGCATGTGAAATTAATTAAAAAAAAACGGGATAAAGCATTATTGTGTGTCATCAAAGCAAATGCACACACACACACAAATAAATAGACGATGTAAAGAAAAGTTCGAGAATGGGTGTTAGATTACCGTGTCAGGGGCATGCGCTGGGCATGCCTTCCAGGAATGTCCTGCGAGAAGCAGCAACAGCAGCAGCAGGTGAGCGTGTGAGTGTGTGCATGAGTAAGTGAATGTGTGAGTGAGTGTGAGAGTAAGTGAATGAGTGTGTGAATATGTGATTCAGTGTGTCAGTGAGCGTGTGTGTCGGTGAATGTGTGAGTGAATGTGTTAGCAAGTGAATGTGTGAGTGAGTGAGTGAGTGTGAGAGTAAGTTAATTAGTGAGTGAGTGTGAGAGTAAGTGAATCAGTGTGTCAGTGAGCGTGTGTGTCGGTGAATGTGAGTGAGTGTGAGTAAGTGAATGAGTGAGTGTGTGAGTAAGTGAATTAATGTGTGAGTGAGTGTGTGAGTGCATGTGTGAGTGTGCGAATGAGTGTGTGAGTAAGTGAATGAGTGTGTGAGTGTGTAAGTGAGTGTGAGTAAGTGAATGTGTGAATGAGTTTGTAAGTAAGTGAATTAGTGTGTGAGTGTGTGAGTGGGTGTGTAAATGAATGTGTGAGTGAGTTTGTGAGTAAGTGAATGCATGTGTGAGTGAGTGTGTAAGTGAATGTGTGTGTGAGTAAGTGAATGAGTTTGTGAGTGAGTGTGTGACTGAGTGTGTAAGTGAATGTGTGAGTGAATGTGTAAGTAAATGTGTGAGTGTGCGAGCGAGTGTGTGAGTAAGTGAATGAGTGTGTGAGTGAATGTGTAAGTCAGTGTGTGAATAAGTGAATGTGTGAGTGAGTGTGTAAGTGAATTAGTGTGTGAGTGAGTGAGTGTGTGAGGGAGTGGGTGTGTGAGTGTGTAAGTGAGTGTGTGTGAGTGTGTGTGAGTGTGAGTGAGTGTGTGAGTGTGCGAGTGAGTGTTTGAATGAGTGTGTGAGTGAGTGTGTGAGTCAGTGTGAGTCAGTGTGTGCGTAAGTGAGTATGTGAGTGAATGTGTGAGCGTGTGAGTCAGTGTGTGCGTAAGTGAGTGAGTGTGTGAGTGAGTGTGCGAGGGAGTGTGTGAGTGAGTGTGTGAGTGAGTGTGCGAGGGAGTGAGTGTGTGAGTGAAGGAGCCTCCTGGTAGGGGAGACGCAAACGGTATCAGACCTGTCTCTGCCGAGCGCTGTGCGCTGAAGCCAGACCCTTCCCATACAATGGGCATTGCCTTTCCAGGAACATTCTGTTTTTTAAATAATGGAAAATACTTCACATCAAAGCGGAGGTCTCGAAAGCACCGCTTATGGCAAAACATTGAATTCTCAAGCAGTTATTCCTTCTTTATTTATGTCATTCAAGGGAGATGTTTCCACGTCGGGGATTTAATTGGTGATTGTTGCTGCGCGAAATGCCATTGGATGTGTGTTCATGATACTCACCTGGGGTATCTAAAAATCTGGCATCACCAAGTGGCTCAGCGGTACAGCGGGCAGCTTGCAATCACAAGGTGCTGGCGTTCAAAACCTGGCTTGGGCGTAGACTCAGTCAATCATCCATCCAAGACCGATAAAATTAGTACCACTTTGTGGGAAATGCGGCTGCAAAGTCTCGCCCCCGAAAGTGGAATTTCCACGACCGGGGCAGGGCTGCAGCCGGGAGATGGGCGCCTTCGTGATACTAATTTGAGCAGAAAATCACTTCCTTGATTTTCGCGACTATTTATTTAACAACTGACAAACTGAACACGTAATGCATGGAAAGGAAATGTGTGTTTCACGAATCGCCGCCAAGTTAGGAAAGAAAACGAACATTTTTTGCGCCGTTGCATTTCTGCCGGTCTCTCCAAATACCAGACGCACCGACCAGGAGAACACACGGCGTTCTGTTCCCGACCCCACCACACAGGACGCCGACAATACCTCTGACCCAGCCGTGACATCTGCAGACTTTACGTGGAGGTGGCCTGGAAAGGTATGCACCAAAAACACTGAGACACATGCTCTCACACACACACACAACGCACGCACGCACGCAGGGACACGTGCGGACACACACGTGAATACAGCAGCTGAAAAACAACTGCCGTAAACGCCGGTGATTGATGCCACATCATGGCCCTTGTGCCGGCCTTGCTGCACTTTGAGGCCGTCACGCGAAGTGTGTGGAAGGCTGCGACCAGGAGGTCACGGGAGGGAGCCAGGTGCAGTGCCGGATTATCCTCGTAGCGAGAGTAGCATATGCTACAGGCCCCGCGCTAGCTGAATCCGGCACTGTCCAGGTGCTCTGGGTTCCCTGAATGAGATGGCAGGAAGACGCACCACCCACCCTCCCTATTAACACGTATCAAAACTCGCAGTGTATAATATTAACTTGCAACATTTCTATTACCACATTTGTCAACGTTCACAAAGTGCTATCCAAATAGACGTACCTTTGTCCAAATAGACGTAACGTATTTTTGGTCAACACAAACCTCCCCCCCCTTACAACCGGCCATGTGAACGGAACAAAAGGGGTTTTGTTTTCCCTTTCTTTGCCATGGCGAAGGTGCAGAGTTGAGGCACCGTGTTTTGAATCAGGATGTTGGCCTCACTCTTTGATGGCTCAAACAGTTGCGCATACATCTGCCACCAGCCTGGCTGCTGCTGACCCAGCGCGACACTTGGCAGAGACAACAACGGATTGGAAAAGCATCGCACGTGCGAGACACGTGCTCCTAGCTCGAGCGTGGGTACTATCTAGGGTGGATGCTCTTCAGGGGTGGGTGCCATCCGTGGTGGGCGCTATCCACAGGTGTGGCTACATTTGTGCACAACACGAGCGTTCTTTACACGAATGCAATTCCGTGACGGCTCTCCACTCCAGATTCACGGCAGCAACTTTGTTTTCCGAAGGGCTTCCCCATTGCGTCCGTACCACAACGGTGAATGTTTACTTATTCGTTACAAAACAAAAGTAAAACTTTCTCTCTGCTCACTTGAGTGCAGCCGAGTGCTAATGTCTGGTTTCAGACGATAATCTGTGCAGGAAATTACTAATGTTTTGATGGTGTGGGCTAGTCCTTCCACAAGGTAACCATTGCTGACTTCCCCACAAATTCAACTCACTTTATCACAAGGCCGTAGCCATGGAGTGAACATTGGGGGGGGGGGGGGATCTTCCAGGGTGTCTGGGGGTCCCAACCCAGAAAAATATCTAAATTTGAAAACTCATTTCCTGCCTAAAATATTAAAAAATTCACTAACACATGGGATGGACTTTTTTTTTTACAATAATGTCTAATAGTGTATTATATTACATTCCTCTGTTTTTACCTTTTAACTATTTCTTGTTTCATTTTTTGTAATGGCAGAGATTAGGGATTAATAAAGTACATCCATAACCACAATCATATAAACATAAATCTATGCATTGATTTATATGAAGACAAGTCCAGATATTGTGGCCAAGGTTTATCAAATAGTTTTTTATTTATTTACATAGCATAGCAATTATTATTTTATAGCAATATAGTGGGGGGGGACATTTTTAGCATATTTGAATATTGGCATGTGTCCCCCCCCAATATATATTATAATTACGGCCTTGCTTTATCACCCGCGAAGCATGATGGGTCTCGATTTAACCCACCAACCCTGGTTTGCACTCACAACTGTTCCAGCTGTGGGTGGAGCACTCTCTTCCGCCGCACTGCTCGGCTCGACAAGGGCCGCAGTAGAACCGAGTGTTTGCTCAGCGCCGAGAGACCCGTCGTGCAGAGCGGCACTCTGACGAGCGCAGCACGAAGCCGTGCTCGCAATGAGCCTGCTCGCGCCGGTTCGGGAAGACAGCGACGCGACTGCGGGGACAGCCGTGGCCCCGCCTCATGAGGGCATCGCACCTCGCTGCTCACCTGCTCGGAGCTCCCATGCCCATTAGCACGGATGGCTATGTACGGTGCGAAAGAAGTTCAACACGCATACATTGCATTTCGGGGGTTTTATTATCGTCTGTAAGTTAAAGCTCGCAGCGTATTCACGTCAATTGTAGTGCGGCATCAAAATGTGTTACGCCAAGTACGCGGGCAGTGAGGTGGTGCTTATCTATCGTTTATAGCCCAAAGGTAGTGTTGGAAATTCCACATTTCTCTGCCAGGGACGAATCTACCAATAGGATGCCCACTGTTGAGTTTTTCACGGTGCCCTGTGTGAATGTAGCATCACAGAGATCTGCATTGCACGCGCTGTTGAAGGGTCCAGGGAGCTCACCACGGCACCACGGCACCACGGCAGACACATCGTTCAGCTGCGTAGGTCACCTGCCCCATTGTCGTGGCGGTTACCCAGACGTCCCGCTAGAGGGAAGCCAGGGACGTGACACTGGCACCGCGTGCTCGGAACGGCCACCGTTCACATCGCGACGCGCCGGAGCCACCCGCTGTTTTATATAAGTGGGGCACCTCGCAGCTGCTTAAAATAATATAGAGCACAGCACAAATATTGCGAAATATACATTCGCCAAGGATTGTACGTGTGAAATCCAGTTGAAAGCACTTTAAGACGATCGCAACTACAACGCGATTATTTGGGGCCATTATGAGCAGACGTGAAGTCAGCATGAGAAGAGGTAAGGTCCTCACTTTCATTTTAGGACGAGGTTGGTGCGGGAAGGAGGCTTCCTCTGCCTGTTGGAGCGATTGCCTCGGAATCGAAAGGTTGTGAGTTCATCACCCCGGGCTGATTGAGTGAGTACCACTCTGTGGAGAAGTAAACATTGCTTGTCCTGCTTAAGCACTTAGTCCCGTCATAGTAATGTGGAATTTCCACGGCTGGATTATTAGGGTTGTAAATTGGAGATGAGACCTCCTTACTGCTAAATGTCCATTTGAGTAAGAACTCACTTGTTTGTGTGCCACCGGTTAATCAGAGGGCTACGTTAGGATCGTCACTAGGACCTGCTCAGACTGGCTACAGATGCCATTTCGCAATCCTCCCAACACGCTAGGAACCGCATGGAGTGTGATTGGACATAACATGACAACCCCTAATTAAATGGAATTACCTCGATGTAAAAGGCTAAAATATTTCCTGTTTAAGGGAAGCCAATTCTGTTCGTTACAGAACCGCGGTCGTTGTGAGAATGCGCACCCTTTGCCAAGAAACGCAGTAAATGCAATCACTTGACATTTTATGAACTGCTGACAAATGAAACGTCTTGAATATTAACGTTTATGTGCTTATATTTCCTATACATCTCCCTTCCATAACCTTTATCACACCTTATACGCATAATGAGCACGTGTCCTTCAAGTGAATTGTGTTTAATCTCTTACAGCTTATTATTTCGTTGTCTTGGGTTTTCATTACTTTAAAGCATGTTCCTTAACGTGTTTCAACATCGTTTTTTGACTCGATTCAAACGAACCCGTTGGTGTCTTCACAACGTTCACGCTTCACGCTAACCTGTGAAACACGATGGGAATTTGTTTTGGACAACGCGAGCCCTTCCACTAATTTCCCTCGAGCCGGCTCAAGACTTGAGAACCCAGGTGCAGCCAAACAACGCAACACGAGTGGCAAAGAGGCTTTGGTGTTTGTTTAGGTTCTGAGAGAAATGTTGTGCCCTCTGGAGGGGAACACCTGACCCCACAAACCCAACAGCGATCAAACCCCAAGAGACATTCTTGGGAGCTCTTGAAAGTCCTCCAAGCCACAACTGGGCAGGAGTGGCGCACGGGCCCCGCGCTCACCTCCACGAGACCCAGGGCAACGCCGCGTCGCAGAGATGCTGCTGCGGTAGTCCACGCGCGCTGGTGGACGGCGCTGCTCGTACGGATTTGATAACAAAGCTGGCCACCGTAGCCCCCCCAAAAGCCAGGCCACCGTAGCCCCCCCCCCCCCAAAAAAGCGATGTACTGCTCAAAGGAGCATTGCGACGTTGGTGCCCGTCTCGCTTCAACAACCCTGCAGTGCCAGCGTTGCCGATTCCTCCTTGCTATGGCATGTATTGTATAGACCCCGAAAGGGATGATGGGCTGGGTCAACCAATAAGTATTTGAACTCGCAACCTTCCATTTGTGACCTGAGAACTCTACTGCTGAGCTAACTGGGCATAGCCAATTATCATTATGATCTACAGATGCTTATTTCAGGGTATATTCGTCCCGATGCCTTGTTAAGACAACATTTATACAAATTAAAAAACACGGATTCTTTCAAACAATTACTTGATACGTCGCTACGCCAATAGGTAAATGCGTAGCCCTGCAATTACTCACTCACACCACTGTTGGCAGAAGGGGCTTCACGCGAGAGAGCTCGAGAGAGTGCCCCCTCTGAAGGGCATCTTGGCCTCCTCTTTCACACCTGGCCTGATCTATTGGACAAGGTGGGTGTACCGCACACGTTACCCCACACACCATGTAGTCGAGGTGTACCCATTAAGTGTACACTGCTGGATTAGACAGAGCAGTGGGGGGGGGGGGATTGCATGCAACGTGCAGCCATTGCTTCAACTGCCACGCCCGGAGATGGAGTTGAAGTCCATTGCGCGAACCGTCACAGCTGACAGCGGCACCCGCCGTTACACCCGCGCCGTGCACCGTACGAAGAGCCGAAGGCAGCGGCAAGCCAAAGGCTCCGCCCGTCCACTGCGCCCGCGTGATTGATTGACTGAAGCGAGTCGTCCGCTTTTTTTGCCGGGCTATGTGCGATTTCATTTTGCGGGGTGCTTCGCTGCCCGCCGCGTGTGATGTATAAACAAGAGTGGCGGGCCCTGCGAAGGGTCACGCGAGGTGAGAGCGCGCGTGCGTGCGCGTGCGTGCGTTACGTACACCCAGGCGAATCGGCACCGACTTAAAGACATAAACAGCCCCGTGGTGGAATCCACCTGAGGCTACCCTCGCCAAATGCTTTCTGCTTTTCCCAAAATGGGGGAATTGCACGGAGACCTATGGGAGAGCGTGCACGTGCGCATGAGACATTCTTCATCATCATCATTACCGTCGTCGATCTTCCACGGGCTCTCCGCTGCTGGATGCACGTCTCCCCACGTGGTGTTGGAAGCGGTGTGAGCACCCACACTTTACCACGCCATAGGCTGGCGGTGAACTCATCTCCACTGCTGGGTGGACAGAGGCAGTTGGGGGGGGGGGGGATTGGAGAAAACTTTCTCCGTTGTTTTCACCACCACACCGGGAGATGAACTCGAACCGACCACCCCTGAATGAACGTTAAAAGTAAACAAGAGTTGACATTTTGCGAACATCTGCTAATGCTGGGTGTCATCTACAGCGAAACGTCGGACAACAATTGTCAAGATGTGGCTTGCTTCTCAACACTTCTCCGCGTCTGCCAAGAAACCAAATCATTTGGCACATGCACTCCTCCCGTGACAACCTGATGTGATTGGCTCTGTCGGGTGGCGGAGGGTTATAATTAAAACAATTATTTATATCAACACAATCTAACCCAACAGGAACTCATTACGCAGCTCGCATTGGCAAGTCCAGTGTGCTAAGCATTACACAGCGAGACAGCTGCGGAGTTGATAGCTTGAACGCATTTAGCGCGGGGCCCTTGAAAGTGCAAGGCCCGTAGCATATGTAGCTACTTTTGCTACTCGGATAATCCGGCACGGGTGGTGTACACAAGCTCACTGTTGAACAATCCAACAAGAATGCGTGCTTTTATTGCGTCGTCAAATAATATAGTCAACAACCACATCTTCATAGGGAAACTAAAATGCCACGACAAGAAGTCGTGATCTCAGTTTCGTTTGCATAACGTGAACATTGTCACGCTTAGTTCCTTTCATCGTCTGTCACCGAGGAGGGTTGGAATGTGCGATGTGTGGCATCCGCTGTGTTGGCTCCTCCAAGGGTGACCGGCACACTCGGCGAACCGTGTTTTCGTTTCACCGACACCTTTCAGCGGCAAGTGGGTGGGCCCCGTGTCGCCCTTCGGAAGAAAAAAAAACAAACACAAACAGGCCGAGGCTTGCCTTCATTTTCATTTGTCAAAGCAAAAAGGAGCTCAGTGCTTAAAGACTTGTTTATGCCGCATTAGTTAAAGCAAATAAGCGGTGACTCTGACACGTCAGTGCGTGCGTGCGCGCGAGACACCACCCGCTCTGCCGCAGCGCTCTAGCGGAGCTCGAGATGATTTGAAGAACGCCGACACCTTGACTCGATTGGCCCGGTGTAGACTTCAGATGCCACCGTTATGCTGCCACACATAATATATTCCGTCTTCTCTGGGCCTGGCGTGATGCGGCGCCACGTCCCAGGTGTTCACCCGCATCTCAGGTTGTGATTGTTCTCACTGCTGCTGCTGCTGCTGATAGGTGCTGTTAAAGATCAAGCAAGCACTTCCGAGGATTTCTTCTGCCCCTGGCTGAGACCAGCTTATTCTCATCGCCATGGCGAGCTGACCTCTGGACACTTTCCTACAAACCCTTTCCTCAGTGCCGACACGCCCGAGATTCCTTTTGCTTTTGAAATCTGCCCACCGAGAAGTGCTTTGCTTTTTTGTTTCTCCCCCGCCATTGTTCTGCGGAGTTCCACATTCTTTTTCACGCTTTCTCAGTCTGTTTGTGTGTCGGAGGTTTGCCTGTTGGGATAACGAATTAATTGTTGGGATAACGAGTTAACCGTTGGGATAACGAGTTAACCGTTGGGGTAACGAGTTAACCGTTGGGGTAACGAGTTCACTGTTGGGATAACGAGTTCACTGTTGGGGTAACCAGTTCACCGTTGGGGTAACGAGTTCACTGTTGGGGTAACGAGTTCACTGTTGGGGTAACGAGTTCACCGTTGGGATAACGAGTTCACTGTTGGGATAACGAGTTAACTGTGGGGTAACGAGTTCACCGTTGGGCTAACGAGTTCACTGTTGGGGTAACGAGTTCACTGTTGGGATAACGAGTTCACTGTTGGGATAACGAGTTCACTGTGGGGATAACGAGTTAACTGTGGGGTAACGAGTTCACCGTTGGGATAACGAGTTCACTGTTGGGATAACGAGTTAATTGTGGGGTAACGAGTTCACCGTTGGGCTAACGAGTTCACTGTTGGGATAACGAGTTAACTGTGGGGATAACAAGTTAACTGTGGGGTAACGAGTTCACCGTTGGGATAACGCGTTCACTGTTTAGGAACACGCACGCACGCGGCTGTCTGTGTGTGTTTGTGCTGGGCTACTTATTTAATGTTTGTCTCGAATCATCATCACGATGGCCAAACTTCACCGTTCACTTTGTATGAACAAAGGCCGCGGAAACACGCGCAGCTGCTCATGTTTGGTCTGCTCAGAAAGGTGTGGCCGAGAGTGTAGAAAACTTACCAGCCGAGTATGACTAATGAAACTCAACGTAAATTAACACCCGGACGTGACCAAAATAAAACATATACTCACCGGTGCATAAACAGTCTCCCGAGCACAACACTGCTTTGTAATCATGTAGGAGGCCACCGTAATGACGACGCAAGTGGCTGACGATCACTAATAGCATAGCGGCATTGTTGAATATATAACCATTATCATCATCCGTGCTCTATCCACTGTTGGATGAAAGCCTTCCCGGTGCGTCAGCATCTCGCACAGTCGGCTACTACTCTCTGTGTTGTGTTGCATTGTATTTCTAAGTTCACTAGGTTTGTTTTCTACCTAATGACGATTGCTTGTGTTGCAATCGAAACGTCGTATTCTATTGCCTGATTACAGTTTGTGAAATTTTCAACAAACCGTTTGGGCGTAATCATGGATGGAAAGACACGAATTAATTTTCATAGTGGAAATGTCACGCCTGCTTTAATATTCTGCACCGGGGAGATTTCCGAGGGATCCGTACGTCGTACTGACCCAGGCTCTGCATTCCCTTGTTATAATTCTACGCGCGGCGGCTGTGGCGTTTGTTCAAGTCGCGCGTTAGGTGGGGACTCCATGATTTGAGAGTTGCGCGGCCTTTGTGGCCCTTGTTGGTGGCGATGGGCACGGCTGGCTTGGCGCTTCGTTGCGAGCGGCAACCCCCGCTCTGCACTAGCGGAGCTCGCCGCTGTTTGAGGGACGGAAGCGGTTGATGAATGGAGCCGGAAGTGCTGCTCGCACGGAAGGTGTCGTGCGCTCCTCCTGCTGCTGCTGGCGTTGCCGAAGCACGCGCGCACACACATCTGGCAGTTTAAAGCAACATGCGTTCTAAGTACTAACAGCCCAGAAAATGTACTATACATCTTGATTGTCAAAACAAAATATTTTAAAATAATGTTTTCTGTTGTAGTTCATTCATGCTCCAACTTCTCTTTGATTACGACACTTTTTTTTACGTGTGCGTGTGTGTGCGTGTGACGGTGAATCGTGGCTCAGTTGGGGAGCGGTAGTGTAGCGGTTAGCGCGCTGCGCTACGAACCTGGCGACCCGGGTTCGACTCCCGGTCACGGCCAACACCAGTGACGATTATCTGAACCGGTCCTTGGCCTCTCCTAGGTCGACTCAGCCTCAAATGAGTACTTGGTGCAGTGTGTAAACATCACCACTGGGGAGACAAAGGCGGTCGGGCGTGGTTCTGGCCACCCACTCCCTCGTGTATCGTTCCGGCCTTAATAGGTGCTCGCTAACAGCACTTGCCCCAACAGTCTGTTAAGGCTACACGGGGGATCTTTGTCTTTGTGACGGTGAATCGTGACTCAGTGCAGCCTCACTGGACGAGCGCTCGTTCCGAGCGAGGAATGAGCCCCCATGTCGCTCTAAGGCGCTCGCAATAATCTCCAGAGGCGTTGGGTCAAGGTGCAGCGCTGCAACGGCTCCGTCGCGGCACAGCTCAGAGCGAATTCAGGAGGGTGTTGGGCCTTCGTGTTGACCAGTCGTGTCGGAAGAACACACACTTAACCCCACCACACGCTACCCGTCCATCCCCTAGCTGCAGTGTGACCATCTACACGTGCCGGATGGACAGAGGCTTTGTGGTGGAGGGGGATTTGAGAATCTTGCCCCACTGTCTCCACCGCCGCGCTAGAAGATGGAATCACACCGATTCCATCTCTGTATTCCAGGGTGATAACCGTAACACCACGGGAACTCGGTAAAGGTTTGGTTAAGGTTTATATATTTCTGCAATTAACTTGGAGGTGTTTTTTTGGATTCATACATACTGAGTATATTTACCATCAAATTAACAGCTCAAGTACACATGTTAACATATCATTTTTGTTCCTATAATTATAATTATAGCTGGTATAGGTTTAGCATTTTACACATATTTAGAGGGACAGAAATTACTTTAGGAGGGCTTCATCCAGCAATGGATTGATCATGGCTGATAAGGATGAAGACGATGATGAAACGTCTTCAGACAAAGCACAGCACTTCTGAAATTTCAATTTTCTCGTAATTTACCGTGACGCGGTTCACATTTTCCACCAAAGCGAACAACGATCACACGCGGAGCTTTGCATGCGGGGAGAGAGAAAAAAAATTCTCGCCATTCCAAAAAAAAACACACCGTGAAATAAATCCCGTTTTTCTCTTAAAAATCATTAAGATTGAGGTGGAACAGATGCATTGGGAACTCTGAAGTTTGCTGAAACGTCGCCAAATCCGAGCGCACCTTTTATCACTCTGCGCCGACCGCCGGCTTTCTCATGCGGGGGGCTGGCAGCGTTCCCGCGCGCACTGTCTCAGCCGTAAAGCCCCCCCCTACCCCGCTCACCCACCGCCAGCGGCACAAAGAGAAAATCCTGGCGAAGCCTCTTGGGGCAGCGCTAATGAAAACCTGCACGCGAATGTTTGGCTTGGCGGGCCGCGTCAAGCTCTGCGCGGGCCCCTTCTCCCCGCACGGCCCTCCGCCACGAGGCTTCACTCGGGGAGGCTCCCTCGGCTCTCCCGGCTCGCTCCCTGCGGCTCGGCTGCCCTGACCGGTGGCCACTGCGCACTTCACGCGTCTTCCATGGTTTTGCCCGCGCCAAAGTATGTGGGTGTGTGTTTTTTTCTTCTTCTAGTTGTAACTTATAGTGGAATTATTGTTGTTGTTATTATCACCGGAGAAAGCGAGGCATTTAAATTTTCGGAATGAGTTTTTACACTGACATTTTTTTTGTAGGGAGCAGAAGAAAAAAACCCGCAGATATTGGAGCAATATCAAAATTCGTTCGGCACTACTGCTTCGAACCTGCCGCCCAGATAAACGTGTGGCAGATTTTATGGGATTACAACATACGAAGGCAGTGCACACCATTTGGAGTGGGCGCATTGAAAAAACCTGGTCACGTTGACATTTTATTTAACCTTTCCTGTTTTGTATATTTTTTTGTCGAACTCGGACTCATATCTATAAAAGAGGATCTTTGCCGAAACACATCTGGCAGTTCACCAGCATTTCGTTCAAGCAAGCCTGCAGTTGACGATGAGACACTGAATTTCTAAGCTAGTCCATATGTTGCTCGTAATAAACCGATGGTGCGTAAATAATTCACTCCCATAAAGATACGTGGCTGATGGGATGTGTAAAACGTACTTTTTTAACAAAAAATATTTGAAGAAACAAATATGGGAATGAGGCATACTGTATGTTACAATACATATAGATTGCTTCGCATATTCTCCACAGGGAGGCCAATGAGTGCGTTGTCGTCGAACAATTCACTTGGTCGGAGCATTTTTTTTCTGCAGCAGCGTTTCATGCGGACGGTCGACGCGCGGCGTGGAGAAATCCGCTCAGGAACTCGGCGAGTAAATCTCATCGCCAGAAACGGCATCAATTCAAAGAGAGGATCGTGTTGGTTAATGTACAAAAAAGAAAAGCAGCGGAATGTGAAGTTGAAACTGTTTACAAACCAACAACGTAACGTTTAGGTAAGGCCTGGGCAGTGGGCCAGGGTTACGTACTGAGCAGCAGTCAATGATAGAGTGGCACAGCGGGGGATTGAGCAGCTCCCGAAAGGAAGGTTGCCAGTTCAAATCCTGATTGGGGATTGACTCAGCCCATGATGCTTCCTGGGGTCAATAACATTCGTACCGCCTTGCGGGAAAGTGAACAGCCGTTGTCATATGGATATGAAATCTCCACCACTGCTCCAGGGTTGCCAATGGAAGATGAGCACCAATGCCTCAATGAAGTTGTGGCCAAGATCTCTCTCTATTTTTTGTACGTAAGTGAAGCGCCATGCAGTTCTCTACCAATTGCTCGTGCAGTTGTGCACTTAGACTGGCACGAGCGCCGTGGTGGCGTCACCGCCACTTAGTGGCGAATGGCGTCTGTGTGCATTACGCAACCATTGAAGCCTGCGTGCAATCGCGTCACCGCCGAGGCATGTCGAACATCGTCTTTGGAGAATCCGTTCACTTGACCACAGGCAGACTCGTGAGTGATCGGATCCGTGCCATCGCAAATGCATCCCATCAGCGGCACGCGGCTGCCCGCTATTGGTCCCACGTGAGGGGGGGGCTCCTGTGCGGCTCCGTGTCGGGAGAAGCGGCGAGAGGTGGCCCGGCTGTGAAACACCCGCGCTCGGCCCTGGAGCTCTCCGTGTCATCATTCCCATCGTGCTCATGCACACAGACGACTCCAATGTGTACATGATCCATTCATCATTGTTTATGACAACCCTTTCAACGGCGTGGTGACGGATGGTAAAGCAACCCCATAACCAACATGGTATGAAGAGGCATTGATCCAGAAGAAGATTGATCATGGATTATGGTGATGGTAATGATGTCTAAACCTTCTGGAGATAATTTTAAATGTATAGGAGCGATGCTACGACATTGCTCATTTGGGGTTATCTCTTGTCCAATGAGGTTTTGGCTCCATGGAGACAGCGTTTTGGCCCTTATAAAAAAAATACTCGTGGGTTTGGTCGCTCGCAGGGATGATGGCCGGTGGTCGAGACGAACGAGAGCCAAGGGAACAAACGCGCACAAGAGGCCGTCCACTAGGGAGACGCAACCTGCGAGGGATGGCAACTACCTGCAGAGGCCTTCATACAACAGTAGACAGATCGATGCTGCTGCTGCTGCTGATGATGACGACGATGAGCCATGAGGCTGAGACACTTTAATCGCAGCGCTGCAACTCGAGCACGCGGCACGAGCGTGCGGTAAGCGTCGTCGCAGCAGCGCGCCCGGTCCGAGTCGGCCCGTGTGTTACAGAATCAAACGCGCGATAGATCAACCCTCTCTGGCACTCGCGTAACCCTTCAGCAACGACCAACCACCTCGTGGACAACGCAGCTCGCGTCGCCGCGTGTAACTCATTATCCCCGCTGCGCGTCGCGCGCGCAATCATTGCCGCGGGCGGTTTGTCACTCCTGTGGAGGGATTTGTCGAGATTGAGTTTTTTGTTTTGTAAATCTCTGCCACGAAGGGCAGGCGCGCTGCATTGTGTCACAATCTCCAGTGTCATAGGAGCATCTCCAGACGGCACTTTGGCCACAATTAAAATAGCCCACAGCCTACTCATTGCATTCAAGGCAAGATACCCTTTATATGTGCCACTGAAGCCTCATCTATGGTAAATATCCGTTAATTCTAATATATTATTATTGGGCGTAGATCGGTAGCCCGAGTTCGATTCCTAGCCATGGATAACGTCAACTGAAAGCGATATATGAACCGGTCCGGGGATCCCCTTAGCAACCCACATTGTCCACCATGGTGAAGTATGGTCAAATAATCCACCATGACCGACACAGCATGAATTCAGAGGTGAATTGACAAAGGGCTAAATATTGTTCGTATTATTATTATTACAATACCATGCAGTGTTTGCGATTCAGAGGGAGGACAATGGGAATCGAATTATCGGTCTCAATTATTCTTTTGAAACTACGCAGCATGTTTCACTTTAAGTGCGCGACATCAAGTGAGGCTCTGGGACGCTGATGGCACCACTGGACGATTACCGATCACCGTAAGCCTGAGCAACGACCAACGAGGAAAAGTTCCGATGAAACGAACCAAAGGTTCTTGGCTGGACGGCCAACACAGAGCTACAACCATAGCATTATTCCCTAAGCAGAACTCATGAGAAATGCAGTAATGTAGAAAAACATTTGCCTTGGCACGGGCCGCCTTGAATATTCTGCATGGGTGATAACGCAATAAAGACAATTACAGCTTTCTTAGTTTATTGCCCATTGACCTGGTGCATCTGACACTTTCCACCGCATTATTCCGCTTGGCGTCCCCAGCGCTTTCCAATCGTGGCTGCTGCTTCTGCTGGGGGGCGGGGGGCAAGAGGAGTGGGGGGGGGGCTGTTATTTAATCCCCGCTGTTTAACGCACCGCAGGGCTTCGCGTGTAAGGCTCTGCTCTGCTGAAAGACGTTTTGAACAGCCGCTGTTAATGCATCGGACCAGGCAAGCAACAATATCTACCGCACGTAGACGAATGTGCACTCCGAGTTCTGGGTAACAATACGGCCAAATTGTCCCATTAATCACATCGAACAACATGGGACAGTGTTACCAATCGGAACTTTATATTTATGAATGCGATTCTTATTCGCTTTATTGTTGCTGATAATTGGCTGCTATTAGTACTAAAAAGTGATGCCCTGCTCACATTAGCAATTGTGCCTCAGTGCTCATCTCCACTTTACAGCCCTGAGCCAGTGGTGGAAATTCCTCGTTCCTATGGCGGAGGTTAAGTTTATTTATATAACTCTACAGGTAATATCCCCATAAAGTGGTGTATATTTTATCGACCTTGTGAGCATGATGGGCTGGCTGGGTGTGAACGTTGTAAACGGTATGCAAGGCAACTTTGTACCAGGTGCTCGTGGGAAGTGTTTAAACCTTGAGAGGCTTTTAGTGTGGCCTTTTATAGCGGCCAGATAGGATGGTAGTATTTTTCGTACCCACACTTTACCCCAATACAAGTACACGCATATTCACTGCTATGTTGCTAGGAGGAAATGTCTCCGTGCAAAAACGAATGTACCGTTGGAGCAGCCGGGACTGGACATCGCGTGACGATGGTTGTAGACGTGCCACTCGGCTGCGCTGCGTCTTCCCGTGATGCCAGTGGCGAACAGAGCGCAGCGTGAAACCACTCGGCAGCACCACGCCTTGTATTTGTCTCTACGTGAAGATCACCACACACACACAGCGCGTCGATCATTTAAGACTCAGTGTAACACGTACGCTTTCGCGACCAATTTAATCCATAATAGAGGGTTGTTTTGTTGTGTTGAGTCTTAAAATCATAACCGAGGTTTTTTGGGGGGTTTACGCGATCTATTATGAATTTAAGACAACACAACACCCACTGGACATCTGTAAAAAGAGCTTCAGAGCTCATCAGATTCCTCCAGTCGAACTAAAGATGATGATGAATAAAAGATCTGAATCATGAGCGTCGTTTTGAAGAATACAATTAAGAATATATATAAGCAGACATTACGCCTCCTTCACATGTCTGTCTCTCCACGTGAATAATGCAACTTGTATTTAACACATCCTATCGGTCACACGCCGTTCCGGGAATTCTATTTTCAGCAGCATTGCTTTAATGCAAGGAAACTATGGACCGATTTTGATATTCGGTGTCTCAGCAGCAGTCAGACTTGGACAGCACAATCGTAAGAACATGCACAGTGGTGTCAGCCTTGTGTTTGTTGTGTCGGTCGTTACTTCAAATGGCGGTGCTGTTTGTGAGAATTGGCAAAACATCATCGAATTGATAGAGGCAACGACATTCATAACTGTTAGTTTAAAAATCTAAGGACACCAATTGTCAATGTTCTTACCATAAGTAAGATAATGTAAGGATATGTTCCTGTATCATCAATCATGTATTGTAATCAACATATGAATGGGTCATATTTATAAGACCCAATAGGATTTTAAATACTGGACATTACGCGAAATAGGCTCTTCATTCTCAGAAAACCCCCACGATTAAGCCTCTGAAAAAAAAGAGGGCAGAAAAAAACCCGCCGCACAGATGAGTGAAACTATGCAGTCTGCTCTCTCTCCCACTCTCGTTTAAAGGACCACAGTTAATTGTCGACTTGTGTACATTGGGCTTGCGAGGGGACATTTTATTTATTTATTTGTTCCAAAGAGGAGAAAGGCAAAAAAGAGATGTGCAGAGCGAGCAAGGGAAACCCCGAGGATTGCGCCGTCCCCCGCGCGGCGGTGCGGGGTTTAAACCGCCCGTCCCCCGACACCTCGCCCGGCGTCACCGCGCATAGCCGTGCGCCTGCAGCGAGTATCCTAGGAGCGGGGTCCGCTCCGGCCGCAGAGCCTCCGTCCCGCGGGCCGGCGCAGACCCAGAACGTGAATGGCCTCCCCTCTTCTTTTCACGGCGCGCGCCCCCACCACTCCACCACCACCCACGTTTACCACCCCGCCCATCCCACCATCCCAACACCCCACCACCCACCCACGTTTACTCCCCACCCCCCACCACCACCACCTTCTATTTTTTTTGGTTGAAAAAAGAGAGGCCCGACACTTGTGAACTGCTTGAATACTCGCGCACAAAGAAATAAATCCCTCACCCCGCAGAGCCTTCGCAGACTGTTTGGGGCAAGTGCTGTTAGCGAGCACCTATGAAGGCCGGCGCGGTACAAGAGGGGTTGGGTGGCCAGCACCCACGCCTCGCCGCCTTTGTCTCCCGAATGTAGATTTTTACACACCGCACCAGGGACTCGTTTGATGCTGAGTCGATCTAGGGGAGACGCAGGACCGGTTCTGAAAATCGTGACTGGAATCGAACTTGGGTGGCTGGGTTCGTAGCACAGCGCGTTAACCGCTCCACGACCGTACACACGCACGTAGGCACACGGGCAGATTTGCTTGCGTACTTGCATACGTACGCGTACAAGCACTGCTAAAGACAAGATCCCCTGTGTAGCCTACAGAAGCTGTTGGGGCAAGTGCCATTTTGAGTAGCACCTACATGAAGGCCGGCACGGGCCACGAGTGGGTAGTCTGGTCAACACTACTCCTCGTCGTCTTGGTCTCCACAGTGCTGATGTTTTACACACTACGTAAGTTATTCATTTTACGGCTGAGTAAATTCTATCCCACGCTGGGCACACAATTTAGGGAAGCCCAGGACCGGTTCAAATATTCATCAGTGACGCTGGCCTTGAGCGGGAATCGAATGAGGATCGCCGGGTTCATAACGCAGTGCACGAACCACTAAACATTGCCACAAACACTGAAACACGCACACACATGCATGCATATTTAATTTGTGACATGAATTTAAAAAGTGGATGCAATATATACCATAATAAACTCGCTGACCCATTTACAAACAGTTAATATGATGCCTTACACGCTTTCCTGAGTGAAAAAAAACGAATTCCCTGAGCTAAAAAGAGTTCTTCTTGGCCCCACTAATGCTTGGAAGCAATTGGCGTCAAGAGGAACGATGAATGAAATGAATCCACAAATAATGGCCAAGCACGGTCCGAGCAAAGACAGCGAAGCAGGCCAACTCTGTGCATCGCGATTACGCGCAGCAACTCCATAAAAGGGTCTGCAGCAAGCCGAGCAAGCGTGCGTATAAATAAGCAATTTTACAGACGTCCCTAAATGTGACCAATAACTCGCTTGGCGCATTTATTTATCGAAACTCTAAACAATACGTGTCGATAGGGCTATAAAAATGTCCCATCTGTCACGGGTTCCCTTTTCATTTGCTGCGGGCAGCCGCGCTTGCTCCGTTTATTTTCCCCGCTTTGCTCCGCTCCGCTTTTTATTTTCTCAGCCCGGCTCCCAGCGCGACCGCGCGCCGCCACCGCCGCCGTTCATCCCCTCCCTGCGAGGGATCGCCGCTCCGTCTCCACGGGGGGGGGGGGGCGGGGGGGGGGGCTCGGCTTTGCGCATCGCGTCCGCTCGTCACCCCCCATGAACACCGGGGAAGTCGGGCGCTCGCGAGCAGCGGCGGCGGCAGCAGTAACAGATGGATTTTTCTGTCTCGCGCACTGTCGGGCAATTTATCATCTGAGACTTTGCACGCCACCCGTGGGGTTGCAACTCAAGGAAGCAGCGTGATGTGTGCGCGTGTGTGCGCGCGTGTGTGTGTGTGCGTGTGCGCGTGTGTGTGTGTGCGCGTGTGTGTGTGCGCGTGTGTGTGCGCGTGTGTGTGCGCGTGTATGTGTGCGTGCGCGTGTGTGCGTGCGTGTGTACGTGCGTGTGTGTCGTGTGCGCGTGTGGTGGCGCGTGTTGTTGTGCGGTGTGCACTTGTGAGAGTGTGCTGTGTGTGCAGCGTGTCTGTGTGTGAGTGTGTGCACGGTGTGTGTGGTGCCGTGTGGTGTATGTGCGTGTGCGCGTTGTTGTGTGTGCGAGTGTGTGGTGTTGCGCGTGTGTTGTGCGCTGTTGCGTGGTGTGTGGTGCATGGTGTGCGTGTGCGCGTGTGTGCGCGCGTGTGTGCATGTGTGTATGCGTGTGCGCGTGTGTGTCGGCTGTTGCGGGTGGGTGGCGTGGGTGGGAGGAGGAAGTATTTTGGGTATGACAAGGAAGATAGGTTGTACTTTTTTCGTGTTGCGGTGCTGCCAATGTTGATGACCGCGCGTGATTGTTCCGTACTTGGAAATCCGGCTCGCTTTCGAGTTGTGCTTCGTTTAGAGTTGTAGTTTAGTTTTGTTTCCTCTGGTGAGGAAATCATACAATGATGTACAATATGTGGCGGAGTCTGGGAAACATTCGGAGCAATTTAAAACGACTCGTCAAAGGGCGAAAATATAGGTCTTATAAAGGAAATTAAATGTACGTAATCTTATATCACATCCCTGTCTTTTCTCTCATTACAATCCCAAATTATCCGTATTCCTATTGTCTGGATTGCATCTTCAAATATGACTATTGTATTTAGACAATGTATATCGATAGGCCTACCGTATACACACAAGATTATTCTAAACAGCATTCCACTTAGAATTGTTCCGGACGATCGGAGCAATGAAGACGCAGAGACGGAATCAAGATCATTCTGCTTGGATTGAGGCGGGGGGCGGGGAACCCCCACCAAGTGTGGTGCTGAAACCAATATTGTGGAAAGATAAAGCAACCTCCCATGTGTGGAAAAATATCAACTTCGGTGACGAATGTGAGGTCCCAGCAGAACATGGACATGGAATGCGTGCAATCGGAGTCAACGGAATTGGCTACGGCTTAGCTCGTTAAGCCAATTCCGTGAAATCAACATCAAATTTTTTCCAACAAACTTTCATTCATCGATTATTTATTGCTCTTTGCTGCCAGTGAATGTACTGCTGCATCCCATTAGTTGTACCCCTAATGGCCTTGTACAACATATGCAAAGTATTGGGGTCATCTAACAGGGGGAATTTCTACAGCTTCCAAGGCAGCCTTGGGAACCCTGTTGTCGTTGTAAAGCTGCAAAGCCCTCTGATGGGGTTTTGAGTTTGTGCCACGGATTGTTCGGCACGGTGTCCGACGTTTCGCTCCAGCACGTGGAGGAAAACTTCGGATTACAACCGCAAAACACATCGGAGAGCTGTAAGGCACAACTGTGGCATCTAATAGCAGCAATGTAATAATAGTAGTAATAATAATAAATTATGCACGTGATCATGTGTAATTCTTTTTTTTTTAATGCCAAAGAATGAGAGAAGCACCACAACCAATGCTGCCAACAGGCGGTCACTCTCATGCAGCAATCTAGAGAGAACGTGTGGAGCAGGATTGTGGTGATGATGATGATGGCCATGATGTTGTTTGGTGTTTGGCTGGATAGATGTGTTTCGGATGGAATGCGCATTATACATTTGAATTATTATTGCATTATTATAAATAGGCGCGGAATGGGCGAGAGAAAAAGTGGACTGATGTGGAACGGGAGGACGTGGAGTCGGTTGGACTTTCTGATGACTTGCTACCAGCGGTGTTAAGGTCGGCCTTTGTGGAGAAGCCGCATGAAGAACACAACTGGGTAGTGCCAGGCTAGATGCACTTTGGGAATACTGAGCAGTTGGAGGCAGCCATGCTCCAACAACAACGGAGGGCAGAGAAGCAATGCTCACAGCACCGAGCGGAGCACCGGGCGGCTAAAACGCAGCAATTTGGCACAATGGGAAGCACAGGTGGTGTGTCTGCCAGTCATCTCCGTCAACCCATTCCCATGACCTCTTGCCAGCGAGCCTTCCACACTTCACATGGCCTCAAAGTGGACGTAGCCTGGCTGCAGCGATGTGATGATGTCACTGCCACTTAGTGGTGAATGGTGGCTGTTGTTGTTTTGGTAGTGATGATGTTGATGGTGATGAGGAATGTTTTCATGGAGTATCATCAGACCAAGTGCTGCTGTTGCTGCGTGTCATGCTGCTACTGCAGATGATGATGATGACAAATTGAAGAGGTCTCACGCGCTGCGTATACTGCACTTGTGGTTCATAGTTGCTTATTTTCATTACCTCTACAAGGAGATGTGGAGGCAATGATTGGAATAAAAAAGGTCTGCTTTCAGAGGAAACGCCCTTCTCCTTTATTTTCCCATAACCTTAATGAGAATAATGACATTTATTTACCTAAGAAAGCTTCACTGGATCTCAAGACTATTTTAGGAGGCTCCCTGCTTTGGGGTCTTTGGCCAAATCCATGTGAATGAATTACGGATACAAATGTGTGCACGGGGTAAACGTGGGCTGTTCTCAGCAAGCATCCTGAATGTCAAACTACCGGCTCGGTAAAGCCATTGCAATCCCCGGCTCCAGCGAGCATCAGGACAGTGCTCATCTCTTCTTCACTTGAGCCAGTGGTGGAAATTCCGAATTGATATGGTGGGGGAGAGTCTATCCATCGGACGACCGCTGTTGACTTCCCCAGGAATGATGATGGGCTGTCATTCCCGACACCAGGAATTGAACTTTCAAACTTCTAATTGCGAGCGCCTTGCTCTACCTCTGAGACACCTGGCTGGGTTTAATATTTACATGCAGTTCATTACCACTAATAAAATAAGAAAAACATATCTATTGTGAACCTGTGTTCAACTTATCCAGATCTGAATGACCTCTTTTCTAAGGCTGGTGTTCTAACTCGTGGGATTCGTACGTATTTGTCACTTTCACTCTTTCGTTGTCTTTTATTGAATGTAAATTGTACGCCTTATTGCGTGATGACAAGGCAGTTGGACTTTCCAGCGCACCCACATCAGGCGGAGTCATATATAGTAAATTAAATTATTTCCTTTTTTTTCCATGCAATAATTTTTTTCAATTATGGGTCACTGCTGACGACGGACCATGGAATGGAAAATGTTGCTCATTGATTCCATGGTGAAGAGAACACAACAGATTAGTGTATGCGGTCTGCTAATACAGTGAGAAATGTAACATCACAATCAAAGTAAACGTAGACGTATATATGTGTCATTATTCATTCTTTAATATTAATTTCTGATCTCATGATACGTGTATTAAACTGCCGTGTGACGTGTGTTAATCTTCGTGTGTGCAGAAATCCGTTTGACGATTTGTATGTTGTTATATGACGGGTCCCAGGGGTCCCTGTGGCCACCGGTGGCTATGGAATTCACCACGATATAAACAATTAGGATTTATACTGGAATCGTGTCATGACTCTCATTTGTGAAAATGCATCAAGGAGAATACAACGCGTTACCGATCACGACAAGCAGGCCGATGCGGATGATCAGACGTGTGAAATGTGCTCAACGTGGAGGCACGTAGGTAAAACATTTTAATACATTAACTCACGACGATTCGGAAGCAACACAAGTCTCCGTCATCAGGTGTAACTGCTCCAGTAACATTTCTGTAGCGTATGTAGCATAGTTACACCTGATGACGGAGGCTTGCGTTGCTTCCGAAACGTCGTGATTTAATTTATTTTAATTGTTTTCCTACTGTACGTGACTTTACCGAAAAAAAACAAAGAGTATGAATCCTTGCAGTCACGAAAACTTCAAATCTATAATCAACGTGCAGGGTCAAATTACGGGAGAGAGGCATTGTTGTCTGCTGAATAAAACGTATCTTGGCAAGAAGTGACGGCGATCATCGTGGTACCTCGAGCAACAAGTCGCCCGTGCAGCGCGCACCTGAGAAGGGCGCCATTTGGGGTCGCCGCCTTGACGCTTGCGAGGCTCTCTCCTCTCTCTCTCTCGCTCCCTCTCTCTCTCTCTCCCGGTGCGTGCATCGAATACCGCTCAACACCAGGAGCCTCGGTTGGCAAAATAAGGGACTCTTCTTTCTTGCGAAGATGGCGAAGGGGGGAGAGATGAAGGAGAGGGGTTTGTGGCATTGTACGGCGGCGATGGGAAACGCCGCCCCAGGCCGGCGCCTCCTCCCCGACTGTGGGAATCGGCGGCAGCGGTCCCGGCAGCCGAGGATCTGCATTAATTGCCTCGGGTGAGATGGTGGCGGCGGTGGCCCCGGGTTTTTGTTTAAGCCCTTTAAATCCGCAGCGGAATAGCACACGGGGGTCTGGTTCTTTCACAGCGATTTCCCACACCGACTCAAAGCAGCGTTGTTTTGTGTTTACACGCAGAAAAGAAAGCGGCGGCGTCGGCGCTGAATCCGCCTATTTGCTCGACGTATTAAAGCGTCGAGGGCGGTTCGGATGGTTTTTATCGACGTCTCTCGTCGTCGTCCTGATTACGAAATCTAATGAGAACAATTTTAAAAGCACGAGGTAAGAACACAACGATAGCTAGAGGCTGCGTTAATGAACGAAGCAACTCAAACACAAACAAGTATTCCAACAGTCAATCCATATCTCGCCATGCTTTAAGTGGCTGGACTCAATATCATTGAAACAAAGTAAGCAACTATTTTCAGATGAGAATTTAATATGCTCACTTCATGACATTTCAAACCACGATACTTTAACAGTATATTCTCCACAACGACACGAATGCTTATTTTATGCTGTATATTTTAAAGTGTTTTGTCGAATTAGGATCCATATCTAACAGACAGGGCCCTTGGCTATAATCACGTGTCAGTTCGCAAGCAGTAGTTTAAACAAAGTCTGACTGCCGAGTTGTGTTGAACCGGTGCTGCTGAAATGACGAAGCCCCTCTGAAAGTCCCCGGTGGCTGATGGGATGTGGGACAGATCTGTGAATTACGTCGTGACCTCATAGTGAATCAGCTCAGTTAAACAAATAAAATAATGATGATTGAGGCGCCGAAAAAACCCCAACATGCATACAGAATAGGCCACGAGCAGCGACTGTACCTCAATCTCCTGCAATTGTGAGCGGTTGGAATGTTTCCCGTTTGGTCGGATCGAGGCATGTCACTGTCTCGGCTCCTCTGAGCAAACAAACGACTGCGCTAATGTCGAGGCGAGCCCTGGAGGCTTCCCAGAGTAATTAGCTTAATTAACGTGACCGTGGTTATTAATGCTCCTAAACGCCGAGGCCAAAAGCAGCGCCCCGTCCGCATGCTAACGACACCCAACCCCTCCTCGCCCGGCTGCTTGATCGCCCATCCCGTGCCGCGTCGCAGATAGCGGCTGCGGTGTCGCGTGTGAGACGAATCCTCATCATGTATCGAGTTCCTGTCCACTCCGGGCGGTAATTACTCTGAGCTTTGCTTTGTGTAGATTGCCGTCCCTCGCCAGAGCGCATGCGTTTCACGGCATCGCGCCCGATTACGTTAGTTTCATCCCCTAATTAGCATACGCCAAGTCCAAACGATTCCTAATGAGTCTTGTGAGAAAATTGTGTTTGCTTTTCAATGTACGGAGGATTGTGTTTGCGTTGCATTGACTTCCTATACTGCTCACTTTCAACCTTGATGTCAGGAGCTTTCATGCAAATTAATAATAAGGCGATCGTCTGCGTGCCACGTTTTAGTGCGTTTGCTTTTTTGAACAAAGCCACCAGCAAGGAGGGAGCCTGCGGAGTCCCTGGATGCGTGGCGAGCCACGAGGGCTTGCCAGGTGTTGTAGGTGTGGGGCTGCGAGGTGGCCACGAGATGGCAGAGCTGAGCGTCACCCCTCGCCAGCGCTTTGCCCAGAGCACGTTGGTCATCGCGTCTCTTGTGTCCAGACCTACATGTGCCGTGAGCTACACGTGTCACAGCTACACGTGTCACAGCTACACGTGTCACAGCTACACGTGCCGTGAGCTACACGTGTCACAGCTACACGTGTCACAGCTACACGTGTCACAGCTACACGTGCCGTGAGCTACACGTGTCACAGCTACACGTGTCACAGCTACACGTGCCGTGAGATACACGTGTCACCGCTACACGTGTCACAGCTACACGTGTCGTGAGCTACACGTGTCACAGCTACACGTGTCGTGAGCTACACGTGTCACAGCTACACGTGTCACAGCTACACGTGTCACAGCTACACGTGTCGTGAGCTACACGTGTCACAGCTACACGTGCCGTGAGCTACACGTGTCGTGAGCTACACGTGTCACAGCTACACGTGTCACGAGCTACACGTGTCACAGCTACACGTGTCACAGCTACACGTGTCGTGAGCTACACGTGTCACAGCTACACGTGTCACAGCTACACGTGTCGTGAGCTACACGTGTTACAGCTACACGTGTCACAGCTACACGTGTCGTGAGCTACACGTGTCACAGCTACACGTGTCACAGTTACACGTGTCACAGCTACACGTGTCACAGCTACACGTGTCGTGAGCTACACGTGTCGTGAGATACACGTGTCACAGCTACACGTGTCAAAGCTACACGTGTCGTGAGCTACACGTGTTACAGCTACACGTGTCACAGCTACACGTGTTACAGCTACACGTGTCACAGCTACACGTGTCGTGAGCTACACGTGTCGTGAGCTACACGTGTCACAGCTACACGTGTCACAGCTAAACGTGTCACAGCTACACGTGTCGTGAGCTACACGTGTCGTGAGCTACACGTGTCACAGCTACACGTGTCACAGCTACACGTGTCGTGAGCTACACGTGTCGTGAGCTACATGTGTTACAGCTACACGTGTCACGAGCTACACGTGTCGTGAGCTACACGTGTCACAGCTACACGTGTCACAGCTACACGTGTCGTGAGCTACACGTGTTACAGCTACACGTGTCACAGTTACACGTGTCGTGAGTTACACGTGTCACAGCTACACGTGTCACAGCTACACGTGTCACAGCTACACGTGTCGTGAGCTACACGTGTTACAGCTACACGTGTCACGAGCTACACGTGTCACAGCTACACGTGTCGTGAGCTACACGTGTTACAGCTACACGTGTCGTGAGCTACACGTGTTACAGCTACACGTGTCACAGCTACACGTGTCGTGAGCTACACGTGTTACAGCTACACGTGTCACGAGATACACGTGTCACAGCTACACGTGTCGTGAGCTACAACTGTCACAGCTACACGTGTCACAGCTACACGTGTCGTGAGCTACACGTGTCACAGCTACACGTGTCACAGCTACACGTGTCACAGCTACACGTGTCGTGAGCTACACGTGTCGTGAGCTACACGTGTCACAGCTACATGTGTCACAGCTACACGTGTCACAACTACACGTGTCGTGAGCTACACGTGTCACAGCTACACGTGTCACAGCTACACGTGTCACGAGCTACACGTGTCACGAGCTACACGTGTCACAGCTACACGTGTCACAGCTACACGTGTCGTGAGCTACACGTGTCGTGAGCTACACGTGTCACAGCTACACGTGTCACAGCTACACGTGTCACAGCTACACGTGTCACAGCTACACGTGTCGTGAGCTACACGTGTTACAGCTACACGTGTCACGAGCTACACGTGTCACAGCTACACGTGTCGTGAGCTACACGTGTTACAGCTACACGTGTCGTGAGCTACACGTGTTACAGCTACACGTGTCACAGCTACACGTGTCGTGAGCTACACGTGTTACAGCTACACGTGTCACGAGATACACGTGTCACAGCTACACGTGTCGTGAGCTACAACTGTCACAGCTACACGTGTCACAGCTACACGTGTCGTGAGCTACACGTGTCACAGCTACACGTGTCACAGCTACACGTGTCACAGCTACACGTGTCGTGAGCTACACGTGTCGTGAGCTACACGTGTCACAGCTACATGTGTCACAGCTACACGTGTCACAACTACACGTGTCGTGAGCTACACGTGTCACAGCTACACGTGTCACAGCTACACGTGTCACGAGCTACACGTGTCACGAGCTACACGTGTCACAGCTACACGTGTCACAGCTACACGTGTCGTGAGCTACACGTGTCGTGAGCTACACGTGTCACAGCTACACGTGTCACAGCTACACGTGTCGTGAGCTACACGTGTCACAGCTACACGTGTCACAGCTACACGTGTCGTGAGCTACACGTGTCACAGCTACACGTGTCGTGAGCTACACGTGTCACAGCTACACGTTTCACAGTTACACGTGTCGTGAGCTACACGTGTCGTGAGCTACACGTGTCACAGCTACACGTGTCACAGTTACACGTGTCGTGAGCTACACGTGTCACAGCTACACGTGTCACGAGCTACACGTTTCACAGCTACACGTGTCACAGCTACACGTGTCACAGCTACACGTGTTACAGCTACACGTGTCGTGAGCTACACGTGTCACAGCTACACGTGTCGTGAGCTACACGTGTCACATTTACACGTATCACAGCTACACGTGTAGTGAGCTACACGTGTCGTGAGCTACACGTGTAGTGAGCTACACGTGTCACAGCTACACGTGTCACAGCTACACGTGTCACGAGCTACACGTGTCACAGCTAAACGTGTCGTGAGCTACACGTGTCACAGCTACACGTGTCGTGAGCTACAACTGTCACAGCTACACGTGTAGTGAGCTACACGTGTTACAGCTACACGTGTCACAGCTACACGTATCGTGAGCTACACGTGTCACAGCTACACGTGTCGTGAGCTACACGTGTCACAGCTACACGTGTCACATCTACACGTGTCACAGCTACACGTGTCGTGATCTACACGTGTCACAGCTACACGTGTCACAGCTACACGTGTCGTGAGCTACACGTGTCGTGAGCTACACGTGTCACAGCTACATGTGTCACAGCTACACGTGTCACAACTACACGTGTCACAGCTACACGTGTCGTGAGCTACACGTGTCGGGAGCTACATGTGTCACAGCTACACGTGTCACGAGCTACACGTGTCACAGCTACATGAGTCACAGCTACACGTGTCACAATTACACGTGTCACAGCTACACGTGTCGTGAGCTACACGTGTCGTGAGCTACACGTGTCACAGCTACACGTGTCACAGCTACATGAGTCACAGCTACACGTGTCACAGCTACACGTGTCACAGCTACACGTGTCGTGAGCTACACGTGTCGTGAGCTACACGTGTCACAGCTACACGTGTCACAGCTACACGTGTCGTGAGCTACACGTGTCGTGAGCTACACGTGTCACAGCTACACGTGTCACAGCTACACGTGTCACAGCTACACGTGCCGTGAGCTACACGTGTCACAGCTACACGTGTCACAGCTACACGTGTCACAGCTACACGTGCCGTGAGCTACACGTGTCACAGCTACACGTGTCACAGCTACACGTGCCGTGAGATACACGTGTCACCGCTACACGTGTCACAGCTACACGTGTCGTGAGCTACACGTGTCACAGCTACACGTGTCGTGAGCTACACGTGTCACAGCTACACGTGTCACAGCTACACGTGTCACAGCTACACGTGTCGTGAGCTACACGTGTCACAGCTACACGTGCCGTGAGCTACACGTGTCGTGAGCTACACGTGTCACAGCTACACGTGTCACGAGCTACACGTGTCACAGCTACACGTGTCACAGCTACACGTGTCGTGAGCTACACGTGTCACAGCTACACGTGTCACAGCTACACGTGTCGTGAGCTACACGTGTTACAGCTACACGTGTCACAGCTACACGTGTCGTGAGCTACACGTGTCACAGCTACACGTGTCACAGTTACACGTGTCACAGCTACACGTGTCACAGCTACACGTGTCGTGAGCTACACGTGTCGTGAGATACACGTGTCACAGCTACACGTGTCAAAGCTACACGTGTCGTGAGCTACACGTGTTACAGCTACACGTGTCACAGCTACACGTGTTACAGCTACACGTGTCACAGCTACACGTGTCGTGAGCTACACGTGTCGTGAGCTACACGTGTCACAGCTACACGTGTCACAGCTAAACGTGTCACAGCTACACGTGTCGTGAGCTACACGTGTCGTGAGCTACACGTGTCACAGCTACACGTGTCACAGCTACACGTGTCGTGAGCTACACGTGTCGTGAGCTACATGTGTTACAGCTACACGTGTCACGAGCTACACGTGTCGTGAGCTACACGTGTCACAGCTACACGTGTCACAGCTACACGTGTCGTGAGCTACACGTGTTACAGCTACACGTGTCACAGTTACACGTGTCGTGAGTTACACGTGTCACAGCTACACGTGTCACAGCTACACGTGTCACAGCTACACGTGTCGTGAGCTACACGTGTTACAGCTACACGTGTCACGAGCTACACGTGTCACAGCTACACGTGTCGTGAGCTACACGTGTTACAGCTACACGTGTCGTGAGCTACACGTGTTACAGCTACACGTGTCACAGCTACACGTGTCGTGAGCTACACGTGTTACAGCTACACGTGTCACGAGATACACGTGTCACAGCTACACGTGTCGTGAGCTACAACTGTCACAGCTACACGTGTCACAGCTACACGTGTCGTGAGCTACACGTGTCACAGCTACACGTGTCACAGCTACACGTGTCACAGCTACACGTGTCGTGAGCTACACGTGTCGTGAGCTACACGTGTCACAGCTACATGTGTCACAGCTACACGTGTCACAACTACACGTGTCGTGAGCTACACGTGTCACAGCTACACGTGTCACAGCTACACGTGTCACGAGCTACACGTGTCACGAGCTACACGTGTCACAGCTACACGTGTCACAGCTACACGTGTCGTGAGCTACACGTGTCGTGAGCTACACGTGTCACAGCTACACGTGTCACAGCTACACGTGTCACAGCTACACGTGTCACAGCTACACGTGTCGTGAGCTACACGTGTTACAGCTACACGTGTCACGAGCTACACGTGTCACAGCTACACGTGTCGTGAGCTACACGTGTTACAGCTACACGTGTCGTGAGCTACACGTGTTACAGCTACACGTGTCACAGCTACACGTGTCGTGAGCTACACGTGTTACAGCTACACGTGTCACGAGATACACGTGTCACAGCTACACGTGTCGTGAGCTACAACTGTCACAGCTACACGTGTCACAGCTACACGTGTCGTGAGCTACACGTGTCACAGCTACACGTGTCACAGCTACACGTGTCACAGCTACACGTGTCGTGAGCTACACGTGTCGTGAGCTACACGTGTCACAGCTACATGTGTCACAGCTACACGTGTCACAACTACACGTGTCGTGAGCTACACGTGTCACAGCTACACGTGTCACAGCTACACGTGTCACGAGCTACACGTGTCACGAGCTACACGTGTCACAGCTACACGTGTCACAGCTACACGTGTCGTGAGCTACACGTGTCGTGAGCTACACGTGTCACAGCTACACGTGTCACAGCTACACGTGTCGTGAGCTACACGTGTCACAGCTACACGTGTCACAGCTACACGTGTCGTGAGCTACACGTGTCACAGCTACACGTGTCGTGAGCTACACGTGTCACAGCTACACGTTTCACAGTTACACGTGTCGTGAGCTACACGTGTCGTGAGCTACACGTGTCACAGCTACACGTGTCACAGTTACACGTGTCGTGAGCTACACGTGTCACAGCTACACGTGTCACGAGCTACACGTTTCACAGCTACACGTGTCACAGCTACACGTGTCACAGCTACACGTGTTACAGCTACACGTGTCGTGAGCTACACGTGTCACAGCTACACGTGTCGTGAGCTACACGTGTCACATTTACACGTATCACAGCTACACGTGTAGTGAGCTACACGTGTCGTGAGCTACACGTGTAGTGAGCTACACGTGTCACAGCTACACGTGTCACAGCTACACGTGTCACGAGCTACACGTGTCACAGCTAAACGTGTCGTGAGCTACACGTGTCACAGCTACACGTGTCGTGAGCTACAACTGTCACAGCTACACGTGTAGTGAGCTACACGTGTTACAGCTACACGTGTCACAGCTACACGTATCGTGAGCTACACGTGTCACAGCTACACGTGTCGTGAGCTACACGTGTCACAGCTACACGTGTCACATCTACACGTGTCACAGCTACACGTGTCGTGATCTACACGTGTCACAGCTACACGTGTCACAGCTACACGTGTCGTGAGCTACACGTGTCGTGAGCTACACGTGTCACAGCTACATGTGTCACAGCTACACGTGTCACAACTACACGTGTCACAGCTACACGTGTCGTGAGCTACACGTGTCGGGAGCTACATGTGTCACAGCTACACGTGTCACGAGCTACACGTGTCACAGCTACATGAGTCACAGCTACACGTGTCACAATTACACGTGTCACAGCTACACGTGTCGTGAGCTACACGTGTCGTGAGCTACACGTGTCACAGCTACACGTGTCACAGCTACATGAGTCACAGCTACACGTGTCACAGCTACACGTGTCACAGCTACACGTGTCGTGAGCTACACGTGTCGTGAGCTACACGTGTCACAGCTACACGTGTCACAGCTACACGTGTCGTGAGCTACACGTGTCGTGAGCTACACGTGTCACAGCTACACGTGTCACGAGCTACACGTGCCACGAGCTACATGTGTCACAGCTACACGTGTCACAGCTACACGTGTCACAGCTACACGTGTCACAGCTACACGTGTCGTGAGCTACACGTGTCACAGCTACACGTGTCACAGCTGCACGTGTCACAGCTACACGTGTCGTGATCTACACTTGTCACAGCTACACGTGTCACAGCTACACGTGTCGTGAGCTACACGTGTCGTGAGCTACACGTGTCACAGCTACACGTGTCGTGATCTACACGTGTCACAGCTACACGTGTCACAGCTACACGTGTCGTGAGCTACACGTGTCGTGAGCTACACGTGTCAGAGCTACACGTGTCGTGAGCTACACGTGTCGTGAGCTACACGTGTTACAGCTACACGTGTCACGAGCTACACGTGTCGTGAGCTACACGTGTTACAGCTACACGTGTCACAGCTACACGTGTCACAGCTACACGTGTTACAGCTACACGTGTCACAGCTACACGTGTCGTGAGCTACACGTGTCGTGAGCTACACGTATCACAGCTACACGTGTCACAACTACACGTGTCGTGAGCTACACGTGTCACAGCTACACGTGTCACAGCTACACGTGTCGTGAGCTACACGTGTCACATCTACACGTGTCACAACTACACGTGTCGTGAGCTACACGTGTCACAGCTACACGTGTCACAGCTACACGTGTCGTGAGCTACACGTGTCACAGCTACACGTGTCACAACTACACGTGTCGTGAGCTACACGTGTCACAGCTACACGTGTCGTGAGCTACACGTGTCGTGAGCTACACGTGTCACATCTACACGTGTCACAGCTACACGTGTCGTGAGCTACACGTTTCGTGAGCTACACGTGTCGTGAGCTATACGTGTCACAGCTACACGTGTCACAGCTACACGTGTCGTGAGCTACACGTGTCACAGCTACACGTGTCGTGAGCTACACGTGTCACAGCTACACGTGTCACAGCTACACGTGTCACGAGCTACACGTTTCACGAGCTACACGTTTCACAGCTACACGTGTCGTGTGACACGTGTCACAGCTACACGTGTCACAGCTACACATGTCGTGAGCTACACGTGTTGAGACCTACACGTGTCTAGAGCTATATACCTACTGTATATACCTACTGTATATGCCTGAGATCAAACCAGTGGAAACTACATTTGCATCACCTAAATCTAGATATGACGCATCAAGTTTCCAAATACCTTGTTAATCGATATACAGTGATCACCATCATCAGCCATGATCGATCCACTGCTGGATGAAGGCCTCCCCAAGCCGCGACCGCCACCTCTCACGATGCTGCCATGCAGCAATTAAGAGTGCGACGTTTAATTTGCGCAAGAGTTAGGAGGTCTTTATCTTTTTGGAAAATTCAGGGCTCTATCTCGCTGATGGGTTGTGTAATGAAGGAAGCAATTATAGATTACTCGGCGGTCGCTCTCCGCGTGACGGACCCACGGGTTGCACTTTGAAGGAAGTGTGGCCTCCGGTAATGTCTCAAAAGATTTTTCGAGCCGATTGTTCCCCGGTAATCTGCTTACGCGGCATAAATCGTCGTCACAAAGGTGGCCTATTCAGGCAAATTGGATTCCAGCTGGCAAGCCGCCTCCAAGGGCGATGATCCCCTCCACGTCGCCGGCATGCATCGCGACGCCTCGCTGCCCAGAGTGGAGCCGCGCGATGTCGCCCCCCCCCCCCCCCCAGTGGAGTGTGAAGTGAACACATCCGCATTTGCCACCGGTCGAATGTAAAATATCGAGTCCACATGACGGCGATAACAGAGCGAATGCTTTCAGCGGCGGTGGGAGGGGGGTCTGTCCGTGCATCGATTCCATCGTCTATACTACGATGCTGCAGCTCACAATGCATCAATTGCGTAGCGTGCGTACGAATAAATGCTCCTCTAATCAAAATGTTTCATTTAATTTCAATCGTTTTGCAAAAAAAAAACCATCTTAATTACCACCAACAACGGACGCTGGAACAGTAAATGAATCTGCCTGCTGTTGTTTTATCCCATCAAAAGTGTATTCGTCACTTAACGCATTTATACAAATCAACGATTATTTGCGCATAGTAAAGCATGACGTTCGTTCGTCCATACTAACATCTGCTGTAAAGTTCAAAAGTTCACATCATTTCAATACTCCGATGCTAATTTTTGAAAATAAATAGTATAGTTTCATGTGAGCTCCTTTGTATTTCTAAAATAAACCTTTACCTTGACATAATAATAAATAATAATAAATACACATTTAAATAATGACGTCCCCAGGAAAGCCTCACCACTGAGCTCCAAGACTCGTCTCTGGAGGTGCCCTGCATTGCGATGTGCGGCCGATTCCACCTACGTGCCTTTTAGATTGTGAGAGGAAATCAGAGTCGCCGGAGAAAGCCTGTAACGCACGGGGGATACCACTTGACACTGCCAAACTCCTCACAGCCCCGTGCCTTCCTACAACACCTGGCAAGCTCCGCTGGTCACTCATCCAATTGCCAACCAGGTTCAACTCTTCTCAGCTTAGGACCCTTCCCAGCTGAGATCCGATGCATTCGGAGGTGATCTCGTGTTCGGCAAAAGAGTCCAGCGGGTCACCGTTTCCAGCCACTTCCTGTCTGGGAACGCGACGCTCATCCAAAGGGGATCCGGTGAGCGAGCAAAAGCGGCGCCTGGGTGGGTACCAAATGTGAGACCTCCTGCTCCCATCTGACCACGCGCAGCCTGGTCTCTCCAAACAATGAGTCACACGCTTGTTTACAATAATACATCATCATTAACGGAATTAAATAATAGGGCTCCCAGAAAAATAACATCAGAATGGAAATATGGCAAGCGTGCACAAATATCCAGTGGTTCAATTTACTGCACAGCAGAGGAAATATTTCTCACCACAGCAAAATGCATTCTTCTCTCTAATCTACATAACTTCGCGTTGCACGTTTCATTTTGATTCGTTACACTTTTGCTTATGTTCACAGAAATGCCGCTTAAGCAGTGAATAATTGCTCGTACATAGAGCGTCGCGAAATGTTTAAGTAAAGAAGCTGAAGATGGAACTCAAGTATTTTACGCAAGACTCTAGGCATTCAGTCCAAACAAAACAACAAAGTTATATATCACAACAGCAATCTCACACACTCCGAACGAGTGATTGAGCACTGCCTCTATTGCTTAATGAGCACTAACGGCTGTATAGCGCCTAGGGAGAGGGCTGCCGTGAGCACAGCTCCCATCAGTGGCGGCGCATGGCATCTGAACCTGCTCTACTTCCTCGCACTTTACCCATCCGTGCTGACCAGGGCGGTGAAGTATGGTCAAACGACCCCCATGAGCGATACGACACGGGGGGATCTTTATCCAGCAGTGGTTGGGATAAAATGGTTTTGATTATAAATAATACGTATTCATTATTACGTGATATTAAGCAACGTCTACCATGCCATATGGTGTACAGCATTGCTTCAAACAAGTCTGACTGCTGCTGCTGAGACACTGAATATCCAAAGCAGCTCTGAGTTTGCTTGCATTCAACTGGCGTCGTTGGAAAAAAATCACTCCGATCGGATTGTGTGGCTGATGGGCTGTGTAAAAGAAAATATGTGGAGCGACAGATATTGGAAGGAGACGTATCGTCTGCTTATTTATTAAAATTATTAAACCACGTTATATATTAACGCGATCTATCCCCCCCAAAAAAACATCTATTATGGATGATATTGGTCCCGAAAGCCGACGTGTTCAACATACACAATCTCCTCGATCGAAGGAGATTGTTGGGGCAGGTCAGCAAAGGTGCCGGCAGGAGCGGATTGTGACGGCGCAGTGGGCCGAGTGAGCCTCGGGTTGTGCTCGAAGGAGGCCGTCGTTGTGGCTGCTACACGGGGGGGGGGGGGGGGGGGCTGTGGGCAGCGCGGTGCCCAAGGCGTACGGGTGTCCCCGGAGACGCCGCGCCTCGGTCCTCCCCCTCGTGCCGCGTCGCGGCAGTGAGCGTCTTGTGAGCGTCCTGCAAAGGAGATCGAGCGGCCACGGCCGAGGCGACGACGACGTTGCACGGATTTAAGATGAATCCGTCGGCCATCACGAGTTTCACAGAAGCCAGAACGGCTCCGTAAACGAGCAAGCGTCTCGAAAGTAAAATATCAAAATGAAAACAAAACATGTCGTGGCACAAAGTCACCTTAACGGAGTCATTAATCCTGTTGTAGGGGGGGGGGTGGCTTTATTTTAATTTTGTGCGCCAAGTGGCCGTTATTTGAGTGGTATTTGAGCCTTTTTTTGCTGCATTTTCTAAACGTGAAAATGAACCCAAGACGGTGGCCCAGCGCTGCGTAACGAAACGCGCGGCAGCCGCGCCGCTTGGCTGCTGCCGCGCCGCTTGGCTGCTGCCGCGGTTGTCTGTCTGGCCACGCGGAGCACTCCGCAGCTCAACAGAGATGCCTCTGGGGAGGGTTGTTGCTGTTGGCCGCCGGTGTAATGTTGCGGCAGTTGTACTCAACACGAACGTGAAGGAATGGCCGTGGCGAAAGTCGGCGCGAGCGACGACAGCGCGGAACGCGCTTTGGCTCCTTCCAAATGTCCCCGGCTGTCTCACCCATTTGTCGACTGCCACGGCTGGCGATGGTGGCCGTGCTCACTTCTCTATCTGGACAATCACAACAGTCGCATCATGACAATATCAGTGGATTTGTAAATCAGAACACGTGAGCAGAATTTGCTTTGGGATCCTAGCACAAAACTAAAGAGGGCTTCTATTTATACTCTCCACAACGACCCTCATCGCTATTGTGTGTTGTGTGCAATGTCATATAGTGTAGTGTTTGACTAGGACACTTAGCTAACCGAGAATATGTTTGGCAGCTCATCAGCATTGGTTTAAGCAAGGCTGACTCTCGACCGGTTCCAACGTTCAGTGTCTCACGAGAGTTTGCTTCTATTAAACCAACACTGCTGAAAATAATCAACCCCAGAAGGCCGTGTGGCTGATGTGATTTGTACAAAAAATACTTTTATTTCAAATGCGGAGGGGAAGGTATTGTCAGGAAGCACTTTGGCTGTGTTTTTATTTTGCCGAGTAACCAAGTGTTCCTTTTGAGGTATTTGAGCATCAACGATCGCCCTGTGGTATCAACGATTCGATCCACACGCGGTGAACAAACAGCAGCGCTCGATCTCTGAGTGCACAACCCCAGCGCGTTAATTCAACTCTTCCCACAGAAGCCCGGCCTCTGAGTAAACTCACCGAGTCCTCTTAGCAAATCCCCGGCTCTCCGTGTGGCACGACCGGGCGAGACGTGGACCGGTTTCTCTTCACGCCCCACTACTCCTCCTCCTCTCCTAACATTCATTACCCGCGAGACCCGCGGCGGAGCAATACCACACACACACACCGCGTCTCATTAATTGCCTGTCCGCACGGGTAATCCGCGAATTCGGTTCCACTCGTTGGAGGCTGAGAGAGTCGGCGTTCGAATTTATGTGACCACCGAACCCTCGACAACCTCCACATGCACCCCGCATCCAATACCCATCTCCTCCCCCCCCTCTAATCCTCCTGGACAATTGTCCTCGGGTGACCTCCTCACGCGGCGAGGCACGACCAGGGTGAGTGGTGGCTGCTGCTTCTGCCGTGTGGCTAAGAAAGGCGGGCAGGCCACCCTCTGACCGGCTGATGGACCGACCGCACACGAACCTCATTGACGGTGACACAGAAGTTCACAGCTGGTCCATTCACTCCTTGCCCCTGATCCCGCACACCCCTCCCCCTACCCCCTCTCCATTGTTTGGTCCTCTGCTTTCTCAACCATTCAACTTATTTGCTCTCTCCACCTCTCCAGCTTTCTCGTCTGCACTTTCAACTCTTTCTTTCTCCTAAAGGTTAATTGTCTTCCTATGTTCCGCATCCCCGATGTTTTCGCTTCCACCCACGTAATTAAATATGATTATAGTGACCGCCGTAATGGCCTTGGGCTTGCAAACGGCACCGGGGGGTACAGTAGGTCATGGCCTGGTCAGCACCGCCGCTGACCCAGCCACTTACTGTAATTGGACGTCATTAGTCCTTTCACTCTGCCACTCAGCGTCTCGAGTGGGCCAATAATTCCCATAGCGGAATGACCACCAGGTTGACCGCTGGGTTTTTGTCCAATGCATTTGCAGTTGTGGCAATACTTGGGGCCTCGTGATGGCTGAATTACTCTGAACATCTACTGAGTTACATTGTTTACTTGCCCAGCAGTATGGCGCAAGATGTGACTTGAATTGGCTGGCCGTCTTCTGCCTTTCCTTGGCAATTTACAATGCATTGTGAAGAGCAGTTCCACTGCTGGTTTATGAGGTTCATAAGGTCAGCTGTTCCATCTGTCTGTGGAATTTAATGGTCCTCAGAACATTTTATGAAAAAAAGAGGTTATTTTCTCAAAGTCTGTATTCATTCGAACACCAGGTGAATCGCTATCTTATACATCAAAAATATAATTAAGGACATTCTGGAAAGTTGATATAGCCGCTTTAAAAATCAATATTTTACCAGTCAAATAACAACAAGAACCATCACGAACCTCCACCAAACTACAAACAACACACTCTCACAGCGCTCCAATTTCGACTACTCATCAACGTCAAGGTGAATGAAAACTATATTTATTTAAGATATATAGTTTTTACTGAATGCCAGTGAGCAGCGAGATCTAGCTCGGCAAGACACCTTCAACATGAATGTTGGAGTAACTTACGTCTGCTCTGCTGCACGGGGGAACGGGAGCGCAGTGGTGAGCGCACCGCGCTATGGACTCGGCGACTTGACCCATTCCTGGCCACAGCTGACATCAATGGCTACAGACGATATCTGGATCTGGGCCCCTCCGTTCCTCATGTTCACATTGCCCAGCAGAGTAAAGTATGGTTAAAGAGCCCCCACAAGGGATGCTGCGTGAGGATGCCTTAATCCAGGGATATAAATCACGCTCTGTAACAAAATCGTGAAGCAGACAAAATGTCGTCTCCATCATCACGAATTCGGCTCTCCACGTAATATATGAAGGTATTGCTTTTGCAAACCATCAGCCACACGGCCTTCTGGGAGTGCATACTTTCAGAAACATTTATATATAACAAACAAAAACTCTAAACTGGTTCACCAAAAGCTTTGCCAAACAGTTCATATTGTCTCTCACGGAGCCGTTAACTAAAATAAACGTGAAAGATCCCAACATATCGATAACGGTATTCCACAGATGCCAGCGGTGGGTCACATTTATACTCGATTGGAAAACCACAATATTTTTGAGCTGCTCGTTAGAGCAATTCTTTGGAGGCGTTTTAATAATTGCACAGGGCAATGTGCAAGATTTGATAACAGTCATGGATAATCTTCACTAAGATAATTTTAACGAAGATGAATTCCACGCGAAATGTTTGAAACGACACAATTCTCCGTGTATTGGGCTTCGCTACGGTTACACCGGAGTGTGCATGAAAGCGCCGTTCTCACAGCCACCCTCGTAAGGCAATCGCGTCCCATTCGCAATGGAATTGAAGGCATATTTGTGACTTGCAATTTAAAACATTGCGAGCAAGGTCATTGGATACAGCTGGCCGTGGCGTAAATTAATTGCAGGGAAGGAACTTAACTCCACCCTGATTAACCAAATGAGTTGGTTAATTAAGTGATTGATAGTTTCCTGTAGAATGCACATTAAAGCAATTGGCCACACCTGATAGGGGGAGAATGAAAAATCCCAGGCTGGCTCTCTGTTCGGGAACACTTCAGGGTAGAGTTTGATTCACGTTCTTGAAGTGAAAACACCAAGGAAAATTGGCCAGTGCAACGATGGACATCAAATTCAGAGAAAGTAAAATGTGAAATGATTCACTTGGGTTCGACAAGTCTGCCCAGCTGACAAATTATGAGAGTAAACAAAATAAATCCAAGTGGACAATTAGTCAGTATAATTACCCACGTTAATGCGAGAGTGGTAATTGATGTGCTGTATATTATTACTTAGGCAATGAAAGTAATGCCGTCTGAATAATAATGAGATTTTGTAATGCATGCAATCTGGCTGCATACCACGGCCTGTGAATTATATTACTGATAGGAAGGGGCATTCAAGTTTTATATTTATATGTATTTGGCATTGTATATGGCGTACTTTTATTCCTCTAACCACTACATATTACCACTTTGGATTTGTACAAATTATGTTTTCTTACCACACGTGTATCCTGTTCTATTGTAATCTCATTGTAGATGACAGTAATACGACTGCACCAGGTGAGACACCTGGTTGAGCAGCTGTAGAGCGAGCAGCACGCAATCAGAAAGTTGCGAGTTCAATTCCTAGTTGGGGGGGTTGACCCAGTCCATCTACCCTCCGGGCCGATACAATTGATACCACTTTGTGCGGGCACTCATAAGCTGTTGTCCTATGGATTTACCCCTGCCACAATCCTGCCTTGGGGCTATGGAAGTGAAATGAGCACCACCTTAATGCTCATTTATGCATCAAACCACTTTGAATGAACTCACCATGACAGATAAAACCACTCCGCCTTCAGATGCTGGTCTTCAGACAAGATCTCAGCTGAGAACCCATCCTATAGATACCATATAATTGTGTTCCTCTATACAACTGAACGCTTAAAAACATCACACCGCGTTATGCACTGCATGATGAAACTTATAAACTGCACCGATGGCAAAACGTACATACAATTCGGATGCTCGTTTACTTTGCATACGCAGTCACACACTCAGCTGCAGTCAGTCGTCTCACTCTGCGATCTCTACCTTCACTACTACCATAGGTGGGGTTGGTGTCGATTCGTGGCTCTGAGTCGAGGAGGCAACAGAGCTCTTCCCTGGGGGGTTTCCAGTCTTCGGTGGTGAGGTCCCCTGTTGCAAGTTGAGCTAAAGAAAACAACACGGGGCTGGGTTATGATGCCGATGTTGCACCAATGCTGGGTCCCAGCAGACGAGTTTACAACGAGTCTTTTGCGCGAGTCTATGGCTTTCTATTTGAGTTTATGGTTCTTTGTGTGAGTCTCCATTTATCTGCGTGAGTCTATGAGGTCTCTGTGTGAGGCTACGAGTCTTTGTGTGAGTCTCCGGATCTCTGTGCAAGTCTATGGGGTCTCTGTGTGACTTTTTGGGTCTGTGTGAGAGAGCCCTGACGATGAAATAGCCACTGCCAGGGCTTTCCAGTTTCGCAATTATCTCCACCTGCACGTTCCATCAGCTAAGATTGGAAAGACCCGGGATGGACTTTGTTGTCACCTCAACCTCGAGCCACTGAGCACCGCTGGTCGATGTGGATGTTGTTTGGTCTGCCATCCTTCAGCAGGCCCTAAACAGAGATGCACAAGAATGGCCGCGTGGAAAATAAGGGGCGCTCGCTCATTCCTCTTTCGAGTGCAGGAGCAGTGGGGTGTTTTTTCACAGCCTTCACGTCAGGTGCACGCGCTATAATCACGCTTCTGCCCTTTTGGGTAATGCGAGTCAAATCCCTTAATCATTCAACCGGGTCTCCTGACCACAGCTGACGAGCTCGTAAAACAAAACAGATCCGAACTTTCAGAGCAGGCAAAGTGCACTTCACAGCACCCGTTTTCAGTAGCCAACGTCGGAGTACAATCGTTGTTCCGTTGGCCTGAAGTCCTCGCGCATGTATTGCCCATAAATACTCAAAGGGAACGCTGTTTGGAACAAAATGTGGAAAGGTGACTACATTGGCCATTTCCAAAAATGTGTAAAGAGTGTGAAGCAGAACAACATAAAAAGCCCAATTTGAAACCGGGCGGTCTCCCAGGGCCTATAATCTGGGAGGGCTTTAATAACACTCAACTTTTGAGGAGGGGGGAAAAAAACATATTTCGCAGCTTACATGTGGCGCAACACCTTTGAAATGCCGTGCGGCGGCGTTACACGTGTGCGCTTTTTCCACCGTGAAGAATTTCACGAGCAAAATATGGCGAACACCTTTGCTCAGCGCCAGTGCTATGGACGTGGTCCCGCACTTAATAACCCGCAGCAGAAACGGAACGGCCCGTGCCTAATCCGCCACACGTGTGGCCCCCGCGCGCGAACGCGGGCGGGCGTGCGGGCAGCGGCTTGGGCGCGCTCACAACGGACCGTGCCATGGACTATCCACGCCCGCATACGCCAGCCACGCTGAGCCGAATCTACTCATCGAAAATATTTGAACGGTGCGTACTTCCTCACGTGACATGCAGTTCAGAAGCATGGTCACGACCGTGCAGTATGCCACTGTAGTCTGCGCTCCTTCGACGGAGGAGGAATAGCATAACTGAAATGGAATGAATTCGCAACCACTTTTCGGTAAGACGCGAATGATAGATTTTTTTCAGTAATAAATTTTGTATGCAGATATTATAATGATAATAAGACAACAGGAACATCACTATAGTTTGTGTAGTTCATGTTTGCTCGTGAGTGCAGTCCCACGTCATGCCATGAAGTGTTTAACAAATGTGCTTTGTGTTACTTTAGTTTATTCAAGTTATTTACATTTCAATTCAATAATTTTCAATTGTTTTCAATTGTTTTCAGTCTATATTAGTGTTATTTTCCAACGGCAAAATATTTTTTTATATTATTTAAATCCACGTGGAAATGAAAGGATTGTCAAAACCCAAACATTCGAGTTTCAGGATTTTGTGCAGTGGTAACATACTTTAGCAAGAAGTGCATGGCTTCGATTCCTTAATCTGGGACCTTTCTCTGTGGGGTTGTATTCTCTCCCTGTTCTAAGCTTTCCTCCCCTAGCTAAAAACGCAATGTCATAGATGTTGACCAAACATCCCAAAAATAATCGTCGGACTCAGTGAGGCTTTTCCGGGTAAATACGTCATTATTATATTATTATTGTTTAAAATTGTATGCAAACTATATGAAGTATTTCACAACTTTAAAGCTAAAATATTTCAGTGGCAACCCTTTATGAAATGCAAGAGACCAAACTCAATACAAGTTTAGCTTTAGGGATATCAGCCGTACATAATTAAACTAGTAAAATATTACTCCCTACAAAGCAATTTACGTTTTGAAAGAGCATTAAATAAAAACTGTCAACAAACGGTGTCTCGTGTGTCATAATTCAGATTTATGCAATATTCCTACAGGGTCAGTTTCACAATTCCTGCATGACATTTAGATCCACGGGCTGTCGGACTTTGAGGGAAATGTTTCCCACTGTTGTTTATGCTTGCCTAGAGAAATATTTCTGCTGTGAATGTTACTCAGGGGATCCACATTTTTTGGGGAGTTTTTCTTCCTGCTAAGTCTCTGACCCCGCAGCCCGAATGTCAGCCTGCCATTCACAGCGAGGCATAGGTAAATTAATAAATAAGAATGCTTTCTCCGGTCATTAAAGTGACAGCCCGTGCTCGTGTAAATTTAAAGTATTCGATGATGTTGGGATCTTGCCGGGTGGTTCAGAGGGCAGAGCACTGAGGCAGTTCTGCGGAGAGCCTGGGTTTGAATCTGGGTTCAGCCGCTGCCCGTGATGAAACCAGGTTCTCGAGTACAGTGAGTTCATGGTCTTAACTGGACCACCAATTACTCCACAAAAAGGAATATTAACGTTACATTTGAGTAATTTAGCAAAACAATATCACTTGAGAATTGCAAATATGAAATGTTGGTGTGACTGCCAAGACGCGGCCGTCACTCTGTGCCACGCACGGGAAGGAGGAGGAGCAGCAGCAGCACTCGCTGATGGAGGAATCAATGAGTGACTTTCGCGGGAACAGTAACAAAGGTAATGTCAATAGAAGGGTGATAAACTGCAGGTGATTCGTAATTCATCTTTGGGTCAGGCTACCGGGCGAGTAAAACGTCAACGCGTGTCGTACACCGTCCTCCACCCGACACAGCCAGCGTCATCAGGCGATTGGATTCATAATTTGTGCATCTTCTCTCCTACCATACTTGACATCTTTGTCAGCTGTGCTTCTGCGCGCTTCGGGTTTTTGGACAGGAGGAATGCTGTGGGCGATGAACCCAAATCAGGATTCCACATTCGTTCACGGCCTCGCCTCTACCTGCCTGCGTCACCCCACCCTGTCACTTCGGCCATCCATCTTCCCTGCGAACGAGATTTCCAGCTGCTCGCTCTTCATGGCCGGCGAGCGCGGGGCCCTCGCGCCACATTCCTGCAGTCGGTGACTACAGCGGGAAGGGACAGGCCGAGGTTAGCGGAGCAGGGCGTGGAGGATGGGGGGGGGGGTGAGACAGCGGAGAGACAGAGGCGCTTCTGCTGCACACATGTTCATTGCACCAACCCTCCCCCCACACTCACCCTGCCCCCTACACACACCCGCCCCCCACACTCACCCTGCCCCCTACACACAACCTGCCCCCCACACACCCCCTGCCTTCGGCTCTAACATCATAGCAATGCAACCGCCCACAGAGTGCAAACCATTTGCATTGTACAAACCACGTGCGTATGTTACAGTGCGTTTATGTGCTGCCAAGAAGGGCATTGTCCAAAACATCGCCTATTCCATATTTTCCGTGTCATGTTATCGATGAATGAGTGTTTGGTTATTTGTGCTTTGTGCACCACTGCCGATCACCGATGCATCATCTGCGTTTGCGTCAGCTGATGCCCCGAACATCCTTCCTCATGGGATGTTAAATCTCAAGGGATGTTACAGGGTGAAATGTTTAAATAAATTGAACAACTAAATATGTGCTCAACATTTTTCGTCATTTACATATTGAAACAATGATGCCTGGGTGTTTCATAGTTTGTTAAATCATTATTTAGGACTAAACCGGGCAAATAGCGCAGACGTTAAGATTGCAATCCTTTCTTCTTAAAAATAAATGATAATAATGATGCCACTAATTCTGGCTTCATAAGGAACGTGGTGTGAGTTTCAAATGTGCGTTGAAGTATGTTTATATAACGCCACTGCAAATCGATGTCAAATATTGTTTTAACATTTTTTCAAACAATCGGCTTACCAACTGGAGCATCTGGACGGGCAGACATGCGTCCACGTGGAAATATATTCGAACGCAAGAGAAAGGGCACGCACACTACTCGTAACATTGGCAGGCTATTCGCCATTGGGTACTCAATGAATGTTCATCACGAACCGCGAGGCGCCTGCAAAGTGACTTGGGACACCGCAGTGCACACCACCCTCAGTCGAGAGCAGTAGTTCTTCTTAAACATGGGGGTGGACGCACCCCTCTATGGGGGTGCGAGATGCCCTTTCTGGGGGGGGGGGGGGGTGCGAGACGTGGCCACATTTTTGTTTAGAAAGGTAAACCATCGAACCACAAATTGAGCACGGGCACGAAAGTACGACTGCTTTGTTCCATCGAACCTCGTGTGTGTATGAACATTGTACATTTGTTGTAACAATTGTCAACCAAAATAGCTGCAGTCACAAGTTGCGAGCTGCTGCTCTGAAGCGACCACGCGGGGGGGACTCCGCGTCACGCGTGCGCCAGCAACGGGAGGCTCGAACCATCCCCATCGACGGATGTCGCGACTCTACTTGCAACTCCTCTCACTCTTTTTCTCGACCCAACACGAAGTTTAGACGTTTTACTTCACGGGCTCTCGTTCGGGGCTGACTTAGCCCATCATCCCTTCCTCTGGGGCGGGTAAAATCATCACCCCTTTGTGGGGCAGGGGGAAGAGAAGTTGTCCTCTATACAGTGAGGGAAAATGTATTTGATCCCCTGCTGATTTTGTACGTTTGCCCACTGACAAAGAAATGATCAGTCTATAATTTTAATGCTAGGTTTATTTGAACAGTGAGAGACAGATTAACAACAAAAAACGCATGTCAAAAATGTTTAAATTGATTTGCATTTTAATGAGGAAAATAAGTATTTGACCCCTTTGCAAAACATGACTTATTACTTGGTGGCAAAACCCTTGATGGCAATCACAGAGGTCAGACGTTTCTTGTAGTTGGCCACCAGGTTTGCACACATCTCAGGAGGGATTTTGTCCCACTCCTCTTTGCAGATCTTCTCCAAGTCATTAAGGTTTCGAGGCTGACGTTTGGCAACTCGAACCTTCAGCTCCCTCCACAGATTTTCTATGGGATTAAGGTCTGGAGACTGGCTAGGCCACTCCAGGACCTTAATGTGCTTCTTCTTGAGCCACTCCTTTGTTGCCTTGGCCGTGTGTTTTGTGTCATTGTCATGCTGGAATACCCATCCACGACCCATTTTCAATGTCCTGGCCGAGGGAAGGAGGTTCTCACCCAAGATTTGACGGTACATGGCCCCGTCCATCGTCCCTTTGATGCAGTGAAGTTGTCCTGTCCCCTTAGCAAAAAAACACCCCCAAAGCATAATGTTTCCACCTCCATGTTTGAGGGTGGGGATGGTGTTCTTGGGGTCATAGGCAGCATTCCTCCTCCTCCAAACACGGCGAGTTGAGTTGATGCCAAAGAGCTCCATTTTGGTCTCATCTGACTACAACACTTTCACCCAGTTGTCCTCTGAATCATTCAGATGTTCATTGGAAAACTTCAGACGGGCATGTATATGTGCTTTCTTGAGCAGGGGGACATTGCGAGCGCTGCAGGATTTCAGTCCTTCACGGCGTAGTGTGTTACCAGCTGTTTTCTTGGTGACTATGGTCCCAGCTGCCTTGAGGGCATTGACAAGATCCTCCCGTGTAGTTCTGGGCTGATTCCTCAGCGTTCTCATAATCATTGCAACTCCACGAGGTGAGATCTTGCATGGAGCCCCAGGCCGAGGGAGATTGACAGTTCTTTGTGTTTCTTCCATTTGCGAATAATCGCACCAACTGTTGTCACCTTATCGCCAAGCTGCTTGGCGATGGTCTTGTTGCCCATTCCAGCCTTGTGTAGGTCTACAATCTTGTCCCTGACATCCTTGAAGAGCTCTTTGGTCTTGGCCATGGTGGAGAGTTTGGAATCTGATTGATTGATTGCTTCTGTGAACAGGTGTCTTTTATACAGGTAACAAGCTGAGATTAGGAGCACTCCCTTTAAGATTGTGCTCCTAATCTCAGCTCGTTACCTGTATAAAAGACACCTGGGAGCCAGAAATGTTTCTGATTGAGAGGGGGTCAAATACTTATTTTCCTCATTAAAATGCAAATCAATTTATAACATTTTTGACATGCGTTTTCTGGATATTTTTGTTGTTATTTTGTCTCTCACGGTTCAAATAAACCTACCATTAAAATTATAGACTGATCATTTCTTTGTCAGTGGGCAAACGTACAAAATCAGCAGGGGATCAAATACTTTTTTCCCTCACTGTATATACACACACACACTCATACCCGCTATACGAATGTTGAATTTCCACCGCTGGCTCACAGCTGTAAAGAGGAGATGAGCACCAATGCCTCAAAGCTCATTTGAGCAGAACATCGCTTTGACAATTGCAAGCAAAAAAATCCAAACCCGAGCAGGGAATCTTGACATTTTACCGAGCACTCAGACGATCTAAAAGACACGGGAATAGGCGATCCGTTGTAATTGCATTTGATTGCAGCGCCACTAACCAACACAACATACCTTGTATCATCTGCTCGTCCTTAGTGCCCAACAAAAACACTGGGGGGGGTGGGGGTTGGGGGGCTGTTTGGTGGCAATAAGCGTGAGAAATGTTTCCCGGCAAGGGCGCCGGGAGCTGGCGGACAAAAGGAGGCGCCCGTGGGGGGGGGGGGGGGGGAGTTTGCGTCCCGGCGCTTCTCAAGGGGCCGGCGTCGAGAGCCCTCGAGCTGATGTTTCGGGACACTGCCTTGGACAGCTCAGGCCTCAAGTTTGGCCTCTCTGGCGCAGAGTGTCTGGCCGTTTGAAAAGGACACAGTGGGCGACTCGCTCCGCGTGGGCAGCTCAGCGCCTTGTGTTTGAAGAGAATTGTACCGACCGCATTTGATCTTCACTAAAAGCGGACGCAACCCAAATGAGGCGGATAGATTTCTGGAGTCGTTTTTTCCCCCAAGTACAAAAAAGAAAGTGTGTGCGGAATTTGAAGGACACAATGATTATTAGCCTTGTTGTGAATAATAATAATTAATATTAACATGATAATTATGCAGGCTTGCCTCCTTCCCATATCTGTTTTTACACTTGCAAAATAAATATTGAACACGTCCCATTGGCCACGCAGATTTCTGAGAGTACATTTTTCAAGTTGCGTTGATTTAATAAAAGCGAACTGTGGACCAGTTTCGACATTCAGTGTCTGATTAGCAGTCAGGCTTGCTTAACCCAATGCGGATTGACTGCCAGATGTTTATTGCCAAGACCCGCTCGACGCGAACCTATATACTACATAACAACAGATAAATGAATAGCGTCGTTTCCAGGAAGTTGTGTGTCTGATGGGATGTGTAAAAATACTTTGAATTGTTTTACATGGAAAGACAAATGTGTTGGCAGTGGACGCATACAAAGTGCGAATTTGTCTGAAGCAACAAATCGAGTTTGACTGAACATTGCATCATCACTTATAGACTACCGCTTAATTTGGTGTAAAGTAGAATTTTGACACAAGACTGTAGATATAATATATATTTGAAGAGTTGTAAAAATCTACCACTATTACTTTTAAAGAGGAAAGTGAATACATATACGTGGCTTTGGCTTCTAATATTTTTTCTTGGGAAAAATAATTTTTGCAGGAGCATTCAAGGCTGCAAGGGACGGTGTATTGCGTGTTCCGCGAAGATGAGTTGATGAGTGAATGAGTCGATGAGTCAATGCGTTGATGAGTCAATGAGTCGAAGGGATCGATGAGTCGATGGGATCGATGAGTCAATGAGTCGATCAGTCGATCATTCCATCGGTTGGCGAGTCGATCAGTCGACGAGTCGATGCCACGAGACTCGCAGTGTCGCGGGGATCGCTCCAGCGCAGCCTCCTCCCTCATCTGCTCTCAATTTCTCAGAAAACTCTTGCTCCAGCAATAAATAAATAAGCAATGTGCTATCATACATCACGAAGACAACTCAAGGTATTTGGGGAATTTCTTCACTTCATCGAGCTTTAAAACACTTCACGGCGAATTCCGAGTACAATTTCTGAAATTCGTGGACTTGAAAATTATACACAGTATTTCTACGTACTGTACACGAGTGTACACAGTGAATGAAACCAGTAGCTTTTTGCGGGCAAGTCCACAGTGGCTCTCCTATGGATAGACTCGCCCCACCCATATGAATGTGGAATGTCCACCAGTGGCCCAGGGTTGTAAAAGGTGGATGAGTCCCGCTCATTGGAGGGGAGCACCGCTTTGGCTGTTGTCTGTTTATACCGAGGAACGTCATTGGTCTATGTTGGTGGACAACAGGAGTAGTATCTGTGCTTTTTAAACACACTCTCTGAGGCAAGGCCCAACACGTCAAATGGCCAGCAACAGACGTAGTAGCATTGCCACGCTGCCCAGGCTTGACCCAGACACTCCAGGAGTTGGCATCTGTGATCGGGTGGCATTAATTGATTTGTACCAAGGTCTTGGTAGTGGTGCTGTGTAGAACTTCATCACAGTCGACTGAACAGTTTTGATCACATACGTGGTCGGGTTTGGTCTCCGGTGGGCAACGTGGCCAGCATTATCACATATGCGAGTGATGAGAGTTAACGCGTTCCTTGAATTTGGCAGGGTAGTTGTAATAGCGTGGGAGAAGCCCAAAGAGAGGTGACCCGTAGTGTGGACGCCGAACACAGAGAAGAGGTTCGTGGATCTCGAACAGGGGTCGGCGACCAAACTAACAAGAAGGAGACATTTTTTGTTTTAAGAATTCGCTAACACAAACTCAATATTTCAAGAGCCGCAATGCACGTGGTGACTGACGTCACAAAGGCAGCCTTTAGCCGCGTGCGGCTCCGGGGCCGCAGGTTGCCGACCCCCTGACCTCGAACACGAGGGTGGAAGCAGTGCCGGATTAAGCTCGTGCGGGGCCTGTAGCATCTGTTATCAAGGGGCCCTAAATAAAAATACACAAATATTAAAACAGACATTTTAAGACACACTTAAGCGGTTGTGCTTTTGCTACGTTGTCCCCACCTGAAGAAGGATGCTTGTGTTGCGCCCGAAACGTCGTGATTTAATTTAGTTGTTTTCATTAATTTTATTTTTTACCGCCATGACTTTACCGAAAAAAACAAAGAGTGGACATTTTTTACTTGCATAATAAAGTAATTGTATTTTTTCATTTGCTATACAGCCACAGATAATACGACAAATCTCTAACCTTAAACACCCAGTCGTTCATAAAAGTTGAAGGTGGTATAGTACTATAGTAATAGAGCAAGTGCAGAATCACTGAACCGGAATTGATAGCTTGAAAGCATTTAGCGCGGGGTCCTTGAAAGTGCGGGGGCCAGTAGCTACTACATATGTAGCTACTACATATGTAGCTACTTGTGCTACGAGGATAATCCGGCACTGCCTCTACACCACCACGACACTGCACGTGCGTTGACCGTGATGCATTTCCCAACTGCGTTGAGCAACCGGTAAACATTGAGGGATTGTCTTGAAACTTGCGGCGCTTCAGTCGAACGGGCAAACAAATAACGCGAGGAGGCGTGCCCTTGCAGAGGCACTCAAACTCGAGTTTGAGTGCCTCCCCACCCGCCGTCCCGGTATTGTGGGGGTACGCAAAACAAAGACCCCCCCCCCCCCCCCCCCCGTGTAGCCTCAACAGACTGTTGGGGCACGTGCTGTTAGCGAGTAGCACCTATGAAGGTTGACACGGCGCACGAGATGGTGGGTGGCCAGAACCACGCGCGGCCGCCTTTGTCTCCCTGGCGGCGATGTTTACACACTACACCAGGTACTCATTTGAATCGGAGTTGACCTAAAAGAGGTCAAGGACCGGTTCCGATAATCGTCACTGATTTTGGCCGTGAGCGCGATTCGAACTCGGGTCGCCAGGTTCCTAGCGCGGCACGCTAATCGCGACACCACCGCTCCCCACACACACACAAGGCACACACACACAAGACACACACACACAAAACACACACACAAGACACACACAAGGCAGACACACACACAAGACACACACACACACAAAACACACACACAAGACACACACAAGGCAGACACACACAAGACACACACACAAGACACACGCACAAGGCACACACACATGGCAGACACACACAAGACACACACACAAGACATACACACAAGACACACACACACAAGGCACACACACAAGGCAGACACACACACAAGACACACACACAAGGCAGACACACACACAAGACACACACAAAACACACACACAAGGCACACACACATTGCAGACACACACAAGACACACACACAAGACATACACACAAGACACACACACAAGGCAGACACACACACAAAACACACACAAGGCAGACACACACAAGACACACACAAGACACACACACAAGACACACACACAAGACACACACATGGCAGACACACACAAGACACACACACAAGACACACACAAGGCAGACACACACAAGACACACACACAAGACACACACAAGGCAGACATACACAAGACACCCACAAGACACACACACAAGGCAGACACACACAAGACACACACACAAGACACACACAAGGCAGACACACACAAGACACACACACAAGACACACACACGACACACATAAGACACACACACAAGGCACACACACAAGACACACACACAAGACACACACACAAGACACACACACACACATGGCACACACACAAGGCAGACACACACACAAGACACACACACAAGACACACACAAGACACACACAAGGCAGACACACACAAGACACACACACAAGACACACACACACAAGGCACACACACAAGGCAGACACACACACAAGGCAGACACACACAAGACACACACACAAGACACACACACACAAGGCACACACACAAGGCAGACACACACACAAGGCAGACACACACAAGACACACACACAAGACACACACACACAAGGCACACACACAAGGCAGACACACACACAAGGCAGACACACACACAAGACACACACAAGATACACACACAAGGCAGACACACAGTAACAGCGTCAACTATTTATTGCTTTCGCACAATGAATCTGAGGAGCCGCTCCGTTGTTGCAGTGAGGTTGCGTTTATTACGATTGATAACGACGGACAACTGTTAAAAACCAAGCAAAAAGCTTTCAGTCAGAGAATTTTTAAAACCTATATTTGCTTATATGTCCTTTAAAGTTATGCCTAACATTGCGTAAAATTGCAGATATTCACAACACTAAGAAAATCTTCAATTTGATTTCTAAATGATAAAATAAACAAACAGTCTTTTAAATTAAATAAGATATTTATTTTATATAATGCAACGGGGCAATATATTAGTGTATAGGTAAATTGAAAAAAAAAACCTTTAAAAAAAACCTTTAAAAAGATAACTACGAAACTAAACATTGAATTATTGTAAAGTGTTTAAAAGTAGTAAAATAATACTATGCGTTTGAGGTTAACACCTACTTGTGAAAGTTCAAAGGTTAACTGTGCCCTCAACTCTCACTCCACGAACTCACAGGCAAAGTGACTACCAAGCCAGGCATATAAAGGACACACAGCGGGTCACTGAACGCTCGTTATGTACACAACACTTTATACATTATGCATTTTACATACCGTTTACCCTGTGACACTTGCTTTAAAACGACCGCGTCGTCTTTAGTCTACCAACGTTATAAAATCCACTTTTATATCGAAAATGCTTAATTTTAAGCTGCTGCGACGCCGCAATGAAATGGAATGCTGCCTATTAGCCCATTCATCAGCCATTTGTTTAATGCGCTCCATGCGTGGCTTACCTATTGGGGCATGGATATTTGAACAATTAAATGTCATGTTTGCCCATGATAATTAATTGGATAATTGCTCATTTCCAGACACGCTCTAAATCTGTATAAACCGACAGAGCTCACGAGATCTCTCTTCAAAACGTGACCACTCCGCGTCGTCGTCTGGAAGCCCTGCAGTCCGAATGCTGAACAATATGGTTTCTATCATTGCCATGTAACTCGAACTCTCTACACTCTATCAACATGACGAGTTGGCTCAGCCTGCTTTAAATCGGAGTTGTCAGCTTTCCCGTGCATATCCCCACCAACTTGACACTCTCGTCGTTGAGGGCTCCACAAACCGAACTCTGCTGCACAAGTGAAGTTACACCGAGGACCGCAGGCGACATTTTAGCTTTCCACTCTACACAAACTATAACGGGTTATTTTAAAACCATGCACGCAATCTGTATTTACTTCTTAAAATTAAGCATTCACTTTTCCACAAGGATCATCACACGGTTGCTTTGTCTAGAGTTCCTTATGTGATATAAACCTTGACTAGTCGTTAAAACCCTACGAACCCAGCACTTTAATAACAATACTGCGACATAAATCCAGCTCCAGGCGTAGGGACCCTGTGTGAGATTCTGCAGAATCGTACAACACGTTTCGAGTGTGAAGTGTTACTGCATTGATTAAATGTTTTATATTACCGCTGTGTAGCAGTTTATCACCGTTGATAGCTTAGTTACTCTAACTCACAAGGCAGCAGTGACTAAAGATTAACATCTTATCCGATGAATACGATCGAACATCGATGCTGTATAATATTTAATTATTTTTCACCACGCTTGTTTCGCCAGGCAGTCTGCCTCTTTTTAGGAGGGACCCTGCGAAGTTTTCGCAGTCGGGGGCGATGTTGCTGTGTAATCCAAATGGATTAATTTGCAGGTAATTTGTCAGCATTGGGATGTTGGGCCATTATCAGTTACATTGCGTTTTTGTATTCGCTATGGGAGGAAACCCCATGCAGGAAAGGGGGAGAAATATCGAAACCCCACACAGAAAGGTGCTTGAGTCGGGACTCGACCACAGGCGCCTGTTTGTGTGAGGCTCCACCCTGCCACGCAGACCTGTGACAATGCAGCGCATCGCAGCGCAGTCTTTAGTCAATCCTTGCCGTCGAGTGCTTAATGAACGCTCTGCTTTTCACACACTACGAAATGTCCTATATGGCATCATCAGTGGTAGTTTATATGCATTAAGTGGAAAATGACAGTGGTAGTCAGTACTATTACAATTATAGTCACCAAGCTATTTAAAGATATCTTAAACTAGCGATATAAAATGCGTAACTTATCACACAAAAAAATCCTCAATATCTTATGTTACCCTAAAATTATATAGAACGCTTAATAATCCTATCGGATAATTTTGTAAGACTCTGTATTATTGTAAATGTTGCTATGTAATCGGCTCTTGCGGAGGTACATATCACAAATGCTATGCTTTCGTCCCTTCACAAGGACTACAAATCACCATGGCTTTACTTTAAGCGTGTTCACACCTCTGGCGAGTTTCTTAAATGCAGACCCATTTTCAGCAAGGGCCCGATTAATTCAAATTAGTGTGAGTCTACTATATTCAAAATATAGGAAAGGATTTATTTATATTCTATCGAGAAATTAAAAGGTGTATCTGTTTATTTGCTAAATTAAGTGACATCCTCATTCGTATAAATACCTGAAAATATTTGTTACGAAACAATGAATCACACAATAGGGCCCACTTCCATATCTGTCTCTCCACGTAACGAGTTCAAGTATTTTTTACACTTCCCATCAGCCACACACCCTCCGGGAAGCTATTTTTCAGCAACATTTTGTTCAATACGAGGAAAACGCCTTGCACCAATTACCACCACCACAAAAAGTTCTCCACTCTTGATAATTGTTTTTTACCCTTCTATCTGGCAACAAAACTGACACCTTTTTACAAGGAGTCATGTTTGCATAGACCGCAATACCTGCAGTCATAATACAAACAAAAGACATAACTCTGATAATGAGCACTGTCCTTGAAGTTGATTGTTCCACACCCGAGACAGCTTTTCTTAGAGCCTAGTCTATGCGGAGGAACAGATATGGGAAGGAGACATACCGTCTGATGATATATTTTGTCACTTTTATTCTCCACAATGAGGCGAGTAATGATGTGGCATGTATGAAAATATACGCGTACAATTCGGAATCGTGTTTTGTTATTTGATCAAAAAAGTTGTCCGAAGATGCCATTGGGTCGACCCTGGAGTCCAGAGCTCCCGCACACCGCGCCGAGTGACGACACCTCCAGAGACACGTTCGCGCTCTGCGCACTCACAAATAGTTCTACCGTTGTGTCCAGTACGAAAACAATATCTACACTTTCCACGCTAGTGTTTAATGGATAACGTCACCTGGCAAGCAAACGCCAGCGACAGCAACGCGGAGGACGGCAACAGGCCTCCAAGTGACGTGGGCCACACGCAATGAACGCCACACGCGCGCGCACACGCGTCTCCTGCACGACCGCCTTTCTTGCACTGGCTCGAGCTCGGCGTTTCTTGTAAAGAAAACGATGATCAAAGGGCAGATTCAAAAGTGTCGCACATTAACCAGATGAGCGCTCTACGCCGTCAGTCATTGCCAGAGAATTGGCACTCAGCGTGGTAGATTTTGGGGCTCGCATAATGTTTACAAAACGCTCTGAAGGCAAACTTAAGAAATGGATAGTTAAGGGTTACGTTTGCCTGCAAGCCATGGACAATCCGGAAGCGACACCGGAAGTTTGAGTGCAACCCCAGCGACCGATCTAGAACCGTGGAGTGCACGGTAAAGCCACTGCCCGCTTTGGTCACTCGCCGGCAGCATTTCGGACATTCCCCATGAGGCTACACGTGAAGCCGTCCGCTGGCTCACCTCGGCGTGATCGCACAAACGCCGCCAATCAACTGCCCGCCTCCATGCGCAAGAAGAGGACCGCAGACATCATCAAAACGACGTCGTCGCATTGGCCGCTGAACTGCAAGTCGCGATGCCCTATGTGAAGAATTTTTTTCGTTAAATTCTCGTTCGAAACGAATTTCTACTCGAGGTTTGGTGATGTACACCGCGAGCGAAGGCAGGGGCCGACGAGACCCCGGCTCTCCGTGCCACTGCTGCAGCGCCGCGCCATCCAGCGAGCGCTGTGAGCGGCGCGGCTGCTCCAGCACTCGAGGGGAGACGGAAAAGACGACGAGAGTGGCGGCAGTGGCGGTGGCGCGATGGGAGAACGGAGTGCAGCCGCGCCCCCACGCCCACCCCGCGCATGGCCCACCACCACCACCACCCTGCAGGGTGCGCGGTGGTGTCTCGGTGCGCCTACTCCTCCCTGGCCGCCTCGGTTGCAGACTTAGTTGGGGAGCTTTGTTTGTCGGTTAAAAGGAAAACAGCAAATGCCACGCACACCGTAAGCTTTCAATGCAGCCATTCTGGCCCACCGTCAAAAGGCAATTTGTGAGATAAATTCGGTAAATGTTTTATTTCGCGTTACTTTGCGTTGATTGATATACTTTATGATTAGGTGATTTTTGTCTTGCTAGCTTCAGATAGCGACAGGACGACGCGCGTGAGTTCGTAAATTCTCAGGACGGCCAGCTTTATGCATTTGCCACTACTTTGCCTTACAATAAATTCAAAACGAGCAAACAAACGTAGACATCTAAATTACAGTGCGTTGCGTCTCTGTGCGTGTGTGTGCGCGCATAGCTTTATACATGTGAGCACGTTCCAAATGACACTGACGTATTTTAAAGACACCGTTCTTTAAAATGCACGCGTTGGCTGAATGCACACTCGGTGCACGTGAAATAGGGCAATGTGTCTGTCCATTGCCACCTCAATCGAAAGAGATTCACCAATTAAATCAATTCATCGTCGTCACCATCAGCCACGCTCAATCCACTGCTGGTCTGAAAGCCTCTCCAATCTGTCTTCATCTCTCACGGATCCGAATCACATCCTCAGTGCGAAGGCAAATTCTAACAGGAACGGAAACAACCTGGGAGCGATCATGCAAGAGTGATGATAAATGACCGCCCTGGAGTAATTTGCTCATGACAGTTGTGAATGTTACGACTTCGCAGTGAAAGTCCTTCCATTCCATAGACATTTACTGAAAGCGAATAGCGCAGGTGGTACATTGTGATCGTTATAATGGGATCATAAACGATAACTAGCTCTTATTTCGGATTGCCCAGAACCCATAATTTGAATATGAACTGCATTCAGTTGCTTTAGTCGTTATTCTGTGGTGATATTTTCGTAAATCTGCCAACATGGTGTAAACGGACATGTGTAGCGATGCGTTGTGACCGGTGATCGTGTGTCAACATCCGTAATGCAAGTTGCTCAGCTCTTCCCCGTCAAGGTGAAGCTGTTCACTCGAGACGCATAACATCGCAGTCATTGTTGTTATACTTCACAACACATTAAGTATGCAATAAAAAAAATCGTATGCTTGCTATATATGTATATACAGGCGCATACATATATACGGGGTACGAAGGTGGGAATTATAGTTTGCTAACTCGTGCACAAGGACACACGCGCGGACACGCTCCGCCGATTATGAATCTGACGCTGTCGGAACGCCGTGAAAGTGACGGGCCCGCGGCTGCAGCTTCGCTCCGTCGCGTTGTTTCTCGCGCTTCTGCGGAAGTCCCCTGGCCGAGTCAAAGCCTCGACCTCGCTCCGTTTGTCCAGCTCGGCGAAACAAAGAGAAGCGACGCGCACGCAATCCACGCGGGCCTCCCGCACGCCACGGTCGGACTACCGGCAGCGATCCATCACGCGACCGACGCTCGCTCTCTCTCTCGCGACCGCAGAGGAGCACCGGGCGGAACGGGATGGGGCGGTGCGGCTCGGCCGAGAGTCGACGGGTTGGGGGGCGTTGGTGGAGAGACGCGGTAGGGGGGGGGGCCTCATAGCTTCCCGCAGCGGCCTTTCTTCTCCCTCTGCTGGAACTTCCGCACGCGGCGCGCCCACGTGTCGCGCCACTGCACCACCATGCTCGAGCGGTCGGCCAGGAGCCCTCCGGTGGCGGCGATCGCGGCCGGAGGTGGGCCCCCGCCACCGCCGCCGCCACCCCACTCGGAAGCCCCAGCTGCCCCTGCCCCCTGGTGGGCCTCGCCGCCCAGCACCAGGTACTTGCGGCCGACCTGCAGGCGCGGGCAGCGGCACGCGACGTCGCGGCTCGGCACCCAGAGCGCGAGGTCGCCGCGGCGCGCACGGCCCTCGCCGCCGGCGCCACCGCCGCTGCGGCGCCGGAACACGGCCACCACGTTCACGCTGAACTTGGTCCACTCGCCTACCGCCTCCTTCTTCAGCACGTGTACCTGGATGGCTGCGCACGCACGAACGCACGCGTGTGTGTGAGATTCGTCGTGCGGCTTGTAGGTGTCCGTAAGAGGGGGTGTTGAGTAAGAGAGAGAATTACGTTTGAGCTATTGGCGGGCTGCACGATCAGTTTCAAAGCAGGGCAGGCGGTGGCCACCCCCATGCGGCTCACCTGCCAAGCGTCCTCAACCCGGCCACACACCTCCTGCACCAGTGGATGATGAGTAGCAGCCCACGGTGCGGTGACCAATCTCAAACCTGTATGTCATCTCTAAGTAAGTAATATGCAGGACGTTTTCAGAATTGGGTTGGTTGGCCAACCCGTTACCTTCCACGTGTGCTTATACTGCTTCTGTTACAATTGGTAACTGGCATTTTGTAAATGTGACCGCCATTTTTGTTCCAATGCAAGTGTTTGTGCCATAAAGGTGAAGCTTAGAAACATTCCGATTTCCCCCATGGCTCTTTGGGCCAATGTAATTTGCAACAGTACCACGAGAAATGTTCCTCCGGGCTCTGGAGATCACCTGGAGAAGATTCCAGGCACGTGTTGACAATGATGGCGAACAAGTTGAGACTCTGACTTGTTGAAGCTATTCATATACATTTGTTATCAAGTTACAGTGTAGTATCCGTTCATTTTCCATTACAAACGATATTCCCATATAAGTGTAAAAAAAATTAGGCACCCTGTATATGTAAAACTAAAAGTTGCGGACATAAATGTGTTGTTTTGACATTGTAAATGCATAAACAGCAAAAGAGAAGGAGCACATATCCAAAAGCTCCCGAGACGGATGCCTCAGCATCAGCGTCCTTGCCAAGAAGTCCCACGGGCGTGGCTTCACTTTTGCTGGGCGCATTCCGGTCGTATGAAATCAGAAGAACAAAATCCATTTCATAGCCACGTGGTTACGGGCAGAGAGCAGAATGAGTTTACCACACGTGCCGCCTGAGGTTCGCACAAACAGCCCCGCCGCTGTGAGCGTGCGCCACCGCGATCGGGCATGTTTATTGGTGACCGCCATGGCGAAGCGGTGTCCACTGGGAGGTGCAGCGGCGGCGGCGGCGGCGGCGGCACGGAGACGGCGCTGCTGCCCGCGGGGGCAAGTTGAGTGGGCAATTTTTTTATTGATTGAATGACAAATGAGTGGTCTGCTTTCTATATAACTTCAAAAACACCACCAGTGAGACGACATCATCCGTCTAATTAACTCGTTATGTGTTATTGTGAAGCATTATGGGTAACCGCGTGGATACGCTGAGCTGGATATTAAAAAAAAGTTTTTTGAGTCCGACAGCCAATTGGCTGCTCCAAACCAACATTGTCCAACAACGTTTATTTATTTTCTTGGGTCTTTCGGTAAAGTTACGTAGATAAGTTCAAAAAATAATAATAATAACCTACGACGTTTCGATCGCAACACAATCAATCGTCATCAGGAGAAAAAATTAGCAGGAAAGCTGCTGAGGCAGGATGTTTTAAAGGTTTGAAATGTGTGTAGCCCAAGGGTCATTAGCGAGGTGGGCGGGGCTAGTGATGATAAGGTGATACATGTGCATGTCAATGCACGGTCGGAGAGCTACCTCCACGACGACGAAGCTGCGGAGGTGGCCACATTGTATCTGCAGCTTCGTCGTCGTGGAGGTAGCTCTCCGATCGTGCATTGACATGCACATTTATCACCTTAACATCACTAGCCCCGCCCACTTCGCTAATGACCCTTGGGCTACACACATTTAAAACTTTAAAAATGATCCTGTCTCAGCAGCTTTCCCGCTATTGTTTCTCCTGATGACGATTGCTTGTGTTGCCATCGAAACTTCGTAGTTTTTTGTTATTTTTGTTATTTTCTTTGAACCTATCTACGTGACTTTACCGAAACACCCAAGAATATGAATTCCTGCAGTCACAAAAGCTTTAAACCAAGATTTAACATTTATTTAAGCAAGCTAACTCCGGACCAGTTTAAACCGAATGGGTCTCCACAGCAGAATCGGGCTTGTGAAACTCATGCTTCTGCGTTACGAAATGTTCTGGCAAGAGCACTCCGTCTATAATATTGGGCCTTGTTCAATGGAAACGGCGATTGGGAAGACTGCATATCAACCCATATGCACGCACACCAAATATTTCCACCAGGAGCAGGTCCACGCATGGGCACAGAGGAGGGAGCTCACATGGATATCCCTCAACAGGCTTCCACTCGAGTACGCACGTGCACTCTCTAACACGCACACCGCTGTCACGCCCTTGCACACACGTGCGCACGAGTAAACACGCGTGCTCACTCGTAGCATGAAGCGAATGCAGGCGCAGCACACGCACACACACAGATGCACGCACACACACACATATGCATACACATGCATGCACACGAACAAGCACACGCATGCACACGAACGCGCACACGAACGCACACACGCACATGCACACGAACGCACACACACACAGATGCACGCACACACGAACGCACACACCCGCATGCACAGAAACGCACACACACGCACGCACACACTTACACACACACATACACACGCGCACGTGCGCACGGCGGCAGGAGCAGCAGCTCATAAGGAAACGAGCTGAAGAGACAGCGTTAAACAAATGAACCAAATAAATTAAACATTTGTCATAGAAGCCCCAGGGGCCACTAAGTCCAATAGTGCTGCCAGAGCTGGCACTACGAGAGTGAAAACAAGCGTTTAAAATCTCAGATGACGTTTTGGAGAAGAGGAAATTAAATTTCTCAGCCAGACTAGCACCCAATGTACAATAACCGTCTCATTTGCCACTGCCATGGTGAATATAAACAAGAATCAAAGTGTTTAATCTCTGCCTCAGGCCTGCCCCTCCGGAGCTCATGACTGATCTTGGCAGGCTACGGCCTCTTTGAAGATGTCTGAGTGGAGTGGTGGTGCAACACTTAGCGCTGCGCATTGAATTCCGGTGGCCCGAGTTTGTTTCCCGACCACGGCTAACATCACTGGCGAGTGATGTCTGAAGCAGCACAGGGCCCCGTAGGTTACACAAAGTGCTCTTGCCAATAACATCTGGCTTACTTTGACGAACTGCGGGACTGAACCTGGCCCCTTGATCGTCCACCTGGGTGCGTTGCTGAAGGGCCCAGTGGTGCAGGAGCGTGCTTGGCATAGGCCCTGCTGCAAGCAGTGAAACGGGGCCCAATGTACACTTCACCCCCCCCCCCCCCCGTGTCGTCGCTCTGCTGGTGCACGTCTCGCGAGCTACACTGCCGCTGCAATAGCCTCCTGCCGAGTCCTCACCGTAGTCTTTCTTGCAGTACTTCTTGATGTTCAGCTTCTGCTTGCTCTTTGGAACTTTGCAGTAGGCCTCGCAATCTGCGCACGCGCAGCCAGCGAAGAGAGAGGAACACCAGAGGACACGAGCGTGAGCGTTGATGCGCGAGACGCGTTCTCCGGGGAACACAGAGAGCGAGTGGTTCACCCCCGGAGCGCAAATCAACTTTGTTCACTCGTACCTCTGTGTCACGATCTTCGTCAAAATGTGAGAACAAAAACGGTGTGTCTATATTTTCATAATTTGCATCAATGTCCAAGCGTTTATTGATTAATTTTAACGATGTAGTCAAATACATCCATAAGGTTTCTTTATTATGCCTAAAGCTTTTTATTGTTAGATTTAAATAAACAAGATGTTGGAGGATGTTTAGAAGTGCGGCTACATTCTTTGGGTAATTATTCCAGGTTCCGTGAGTTATAAATGAGAGCCGCAATGGTCACGTGACTGTTTACGCTGGGTTGCACAAAGTAATTTGCCGCGAATTGGTTACATTTATCACGGCGTGCCCGACGTAAGGGTTAATGATAAATGATATGCAATACAACAGACAAATGTAACTTTGAAATCGAGTGCCAAAATACGTAAACTGAAGCCATATGCGTCATTCCTGTACCAAGAATGTTTCATTTTAAACAACAAGATACAAAATAAAGAAGCAGACAATTCGTCTCCTTCCCGTATAAAAGTAAAAGTATTTTGTTCCACATCCCATCAGTCACGCGGCCTTCTGGGAGTGCTCATTTTAACAGCAGCATAAGCGCAACGCAAGCAACCTCTAGACTCGCTTTAACCTGAAATGTCTCATCAGCAGTCAGGCTTTGTTTGAACCAATGCTTGCGAACTGCCAGATTCTAGGAGCCAAAGACCTTCTCTGTAAAATATGACTCCTAATTTCAACACGAAACTATATAATACGCAACACAAAATAAGTAAAAATGTAAGTAACAAAATACGTTATATTTTCCAAAGGACACAAATGATTATTTCAGGTTGAAAAAACGACAACTCGGAAAATATATATAGCAATGTTTTCAAGGTATTTCTGTTTATGTCATTCAATACTTGACCATTTGTTTTAAATCACATTTGTCAATACATTTTAAAGGCTGCTTTCAGATCGAGCACCACTCCCCAAACATCCATTCACTCCTACGGCTCCTACTTTTCCTCTTTTGATTTTCTAGCAAAAGGTTTTTTTTTCAACTCAAAACCCCATTCATCCAAGAGAACAGACTCGGCGTGCTACATTTGAGCGGGCACATTTTATTTTTGTATTCATTATTATGTGGCTGGTATTTTTTGTTAGAGTTTTCGTTAAAGGCCGGTGTGCAGCCCGGCGGTTATTTACATACTTCGGTGACATCACCCACATGGGAAAGAGCCGCGGCGGAGGCCGCGAGCGCGTCAGAGTGGCTGACCCCTCCAGGGCAGCTGCCCCCCACCCACCCACCCCCCTGTGTTTGTGCTCTGCCGTGCCCCGCTCAGTGTCATGGGAACGCTCCCAAAGCATTCAAAGGGGTCCCGTACGCACACACAACAAAGACAAAGATCCCCCGTATAGCCTGAACAGACCGTTGGGGGGAAAGTGCTGCTAGCGAGCGCGGTGGCTCAAGAGGCTGGTGCGGCCAGCGTCACGCCCGTCCGCCTTTGTCTTCCCGGTATCGATGTTTACACAAACAGCCGCACGCACTATTTTTTTTATACTGGGTTGACCCAGCCGAGGCCCAGAAGCGGTTTTCGTCACGGATTCTTGGCCGTGAGAGCGAATTGAACTCGAGTCTCCTGTTCGTAGCTCCGTGCGCGAACCGCGACACCACCGACCCCCCACGTAGGCTCAGCTTGCCAGCGGCTTGGTGTTCTATCGCTCTGCGTGCCCAGGTGCCGTCACCCAAGTTCTATTCCCGGCCACGGTCAACGTGCAGTGGCGAATATCTAAACCGCTCGTAGAACATCCCCTAGGTCGACCGAGCCTTTAAAACGGTGCCAGAGGCTGTGTGCATAGGTATCGACGCTGGGGACACAAAGGCGGCCTGGCGTGTTCTCTAGCAGCATTCGCCTCAACGATCTACATGGCCATCAGAGAGACGTTTGACTCTGCGTACGCTGTACACTCACTCTCACCGCCTGCCACAAGAGTCTGCGATGGAGGGGGGTCTTCATATTTGCACGTAATATACGCACATGTACTCTTTGTACAAAATGCAGTCAAGAAGTTTCAGCGCAATTTTTTATCTGTATACAACTATTTCATTATTTTAATTATCACAAAATATAATGGCTCCTAGCAACAGGAATTGTTTTCACTAGTTGTACACAACTATTATTTTCAGCTGAAAATACGCCTACTCTAGAAGAATAATGGTAGGAGTGGCAGCAAGAAATAGAACGCGTCTGAATGGACATCCACTGGGCAGATGAAGTGATTAAATCATTGAATGCGCAGGCGCTGGATGGATTGCCGTTTTGCAACATCGTAAGAGGTGGTGGTGGCTTGGGGTGGCCTTCGTTCAGTCGCGGATTGATCATGGCCGATGATGACCGATTATGTGATGATGAAGTTACGCCATAGCTTAACTGCGTGGAACGCTGATTAATTATCCAATGTATAGGTAAACATTAACAGAACGTCTCATTGTTTTTCGCAAATAAAACCGCTGCTAAAGCTGCGACTCCCAGACAATGGGCGAACGACAACTGTAAAACCCTTTGCCCGGTGTTTCCCAAGCAGTGGCTTACGGCTAAGCCCCGGGATTTGAGGACGCATCAAGGGGGAAAATTCGTTACTAATTAGGCGTGTAACGAGATTAAGAGAAGCCCCCCCCGCCCCCCCCCCCCGTTTCATTGTAGCTGATCTCCGCTGGCACGAGTGGTGACAGTGGCGCAGCTCTCGGATGAGACCTGGTTGCCCCCCTTCGCCCTACCCACCGCCACCACCGCCCCCTCCACACCCAGCCATCCCCTGCTGACATGCCGGCAACTTAAACCAACCCCCGGGGACAATCCCCCACCACCCCCCCACCCCACCCACCCCACCGAACGTTCACGGGTTAATTGGACAAATTAACCTTTACAAATTGGCTGTGCGCACGACCTGGGGGGGCCTATTTTCGGAGCGGCTTACTGTGGCGGGACGCGCAGAAAGGGAGCGCGCGACGGGGCGCGCAAGGGGGAGGAGGGGGGGGGGCGGTGTCGTGAATTTGCAGATGAATGACAGAGGAAGCAGCCGGACAAAGGAACCGCGAGCCCGTGGCAGGCCGGGGGTTCTCGTCCGTGGCAATTCCCTGCTTTACTCGTGACCCGGCTCACTCAGCCGCGTCTCGCGGCGTGCAGGCCCAGCTCTGGGTGCAAACGCCGTCTGGCACCCATGCGGTTTTCGGTTGATTATTTTTTTCCATTTAGCGAAAGTGATCGTCGCTTGCACAGCTATTTGCTCGCGTAAGTGGGACGCGTTTCTGTGAGTCCATGAAAAGGGGAAATTACGTTTGGAAATTCAGATTTATTTAAAATAAAATTGTTCCGTGAAGATGGTGTCTGCTATAATGTAGAACATGCATTTGTATTTAATTGAGTAAAATAATTGGATGCTTTTGGAAAAGTAAATGCAATCGTGAAAATCAGAACACAAATGTGCCTGAAGATGAAGGTATACACGTGGTGCTTATTGACTGGTTTAACTATTAGATCAGAAATATGGGCACTGGTTAAAATATATTAAACGCTGAAAAGTGTGGAGCGACACATACTTTGAATTCTATAATCTGAAACTAACAAGGGGGTGCGTTGTGTAACAATGGTTTATTGAATGTGATGTAACACTTTATAGAACATCTACACGAGCGATGGCCTACCTAGCAACAAACAGCACACGCCTCGACAACATTGCTGTGGCAAGGCTGCAAGCGGATGTCTCATCTCAAACGTGCATCTGGGTAAAATAATGTTAAATAAAAAACGGTCAAAATTAAAGCTATGCGCCTGCAGGGGTCAAATAGCGATTGTGAGCCCATCTCTCAAAGTGGATTTCCAAATGCCACGTTCTGCAAGAAGCCATCAACACGTGCTCACTCTTGAGAAAAAAATGTAACATCTCCGTAAGTCGGCGACTTAGCAGAGAGTGGCGTGGGCCGCGTCACGTGACGGGGGAAGGAATCTCGCGACACCGAGGCTCGGTGTGCGCGCGCCGTGAAACGCAAGCCCCGCGCGCGCCGGGGAAAAAAACGCGCGTGAGAGAGAATCTCTGTGGGCTCGTGACAGGTGCTGATAACCCAGTGTCACCTGTTAGAGAGCTACGGCCAAACAAAACGAGAGAGCGAGGGAGGAGAGGAGGAGGAGGAGGGCAGCCTGCAGCTGTCAAGAACGACGGGGAGACACATTTGGCCGGGTGATGGAGGTTTTGCGGAAATCTGACGTAAAGGGCGCTGAAATGATTGCCAAGCCCATTCCTGTAGGTGACGACACGTATACAGATTAGGAACAACAGGAGAAATAAATATGACGTGAGATAATTTTTTCACCTCTCCGTCAAATTTTGTTAATGAAATAAAAATAAATTATACGTTTAGAAAAAGGTTAAACCTGCAGCTATGGCATCTAGAATAGGATTTTAATGAAACAAAAAATATATCAACTTTTCTAATAGCTGCACCTTGTTCAACTTGCATCATATAAATAGGAGTGGTTTTTACGTATGCCTCATGGCAATACCGATTAACTTTTCTAGAACTTACTCATGATATAAGCTGCAATGTGGTGACATGTAGCACAGTGGCTAACTTACTGCGCTACGAAGCTGCCAACCCGAGTTTGATTCTTGGCTACAGATAACACCAGTGGTGAGCCATGTCTCTCTCTCTCTCTTGCTCGCTCCACCAGCTCACACTGGGTTTTGAGTTCTTCTGGAACGCAGTTATTTTTGCCCTGATTTCTCTTTTCGTCATTGTAGTACTTGTTTCTCTGCTTTTGCTTTCATAAGTTTCGTGACCCAGCCCACTCTTGAAAATTTGACTTTTAAGGGTATCTTGAGTTCTCACCCAGTTTAACAAAATTAGCTTAAAACTTGAAACTGACCAGCGTGGTGAAGTATGGTCAAACAACCTCTATGACTGATACAGCATGACAAGGCCTGCATCTCGAGGTAAAATTACACAGGTCTTTAAATAATTGTTGTTATGCTGACCAGTGGAACTTAGGTTTGAGACAGATTCTGGATTCTGGGCTTCACATCCCACTAAATGCATGTGCCTTCAGAGAATAAACATGCACACGCCGTGCATGCACAGTAGCCTTCCCCTCATCTGATAATTGCTTGACAACAAACGCATCTTAATCCACAAGGGTTGGAGCTACTGTGCTTGTTTTAATTCAAGAGATAATTAAGGATGTGTGAATAATAAGTAACGGCCAGTCACGTGCAACACTTTGCACGCCATGTGCAAGCCTTGAAGAAGTATGTTGGACCGTCTGTGCAACACATGGACAACGATGGCTCTGACCACAACAGTGGTGATAAGTGAGATGTCACCATCATCGCCGCGTGCCATGATCTATCCACTGCAGGATGAAGGTCTCCCCAAGACACTTCTCGCTATCTCATGATGTAACAATCCAACCAGCACCCACTGCACATGAGTTGCTCTCTCAGCTCCATCTCCTCAGTGCTCGTCCTCTGCTGCTGCTCAGTCATTATTCTTGACCATCGGTCATCGCCCCTTCTAGCCGTGACGTGTCCTGCCCAAGCCCACCGCACTTGTGCGAGCCACATTAGTTGTACGATGGTGCATTGCTTTGAGCCTGGTGATTGATTATGTATGCAGTGCACAACCACAGAGAGGGCGATCGGTGGTGTTGACTGGGGTGGTGTTGATATTGCGAGGTCTTCTATCAGCATTGGGATTGGCAATGGCTGCTACAGACTTGAAGTACAGTAACAGTAAATACAATTATCAATGAGGATGGTCTCCCCTCTTGGAAAGCCTCGAAGTCATGAGACGCGATTGTACGAGTGTCTGGCTTGCGTGGAGGAGACACTCGGAGTCACCAGGGAACGCAGAACGCCCCGCACACGCAGATTCAAGAGTCCGTTTATCATGTGCCGCCTACAGCCCGCGCCACAGTACGGACTGAGCGAGTCCCACTAACGCACTGCAGTCGTAGCGGTACCTCTATCTGTTCTATTCCCGTGGCATTCGTCGATTGTGTTTCCTTACCGCCCAAGAGTTTCCTCCGATGGCGACTGTGATGATCGCGATGGAACGGCGCGCTAGGCGTGCTGCGTCATCTCTCTGGTGGCGTCATTAGGCCCTACTGTGGTCCTCTCGAAGATCAATGGAACACAACAATCATGCAGAATGATCTCGAGCACCATTGTGGAGAATATGAGCAACACCATGAATAAACAGACAATACACCTCGTCATATCTGTCTCTCCACGTGAACATACAAAATATTGCTCACATTCCATCATCCACAAGGCCTTCTGTAAATGAATAATTTCAGCAGCATTGGTTCAACACAAAGGAAACTCTGGACCATGTTTCAGCATTCGACATCTCATCAGCAGAGTCAAACTTGCCTGAACCAACAATCCCTCGTGAACTGCCTGAACATTCAAATAGAATCCCCCGTGAGCCCGTTGGCATGGCGACGCGAGGTGCCCTCCGACACGCCTGCGTTCACGCGGGGAGGATAAACTCAGAGTCTGCGTGGCTCCCGCGTGACTCTCACGGCCCCGCACCACAGATCGGGCTGTCCCCCCCCCCCCGCCATGCTCGTCATAAGTAACCGCTGGCGCGCGCGCGCACACCTGGAATGTGACAAACCCATCGGCGCTGCCACCAGTCTCACTCGCCGCTCTGACCGTCGCCCCCCTTGCCAACCCCCCCCCCCCCCCCCCCCCCAGCTTCCCCCGAGCCAGTTCAGAAGTGCCGCGGGTGCCGTGAGCCCGCTCCGCTGGTTTATAAATAACCGTGTTGATTGTTTTTCGCGCAACTTAACATTTGCCCTTCTGCGAGCAGGTGCAGCGACCGGCCATCCATCAGCCGGCCCTGGGGAGATTGCGCGATGGGCGCCCTCTTAGCAAACATTGTATGCGTTGTTATTATTATTAGTATCATGATTAAACGTCCTGAATACGGGCCGATTGATCTGGGGTAGTTACCCCCCAAAAAAAATCACGGGCGGCCCGGTGTTTTTGTTTTGAAGCCGGCGAGAGCTAAAAACATTCAGCGCAGCAGGTGGTTCATTAGGGCGAGCTGCGTAATCATCGCAGCGTGCCGGCGACAGCGCAACCCAGCGACGCCATGACCGCGGTTAAGCAAGCGGTTTGCGGGGGGTGTAAAGGTTTCTTCGGCAGTCGTCGGGCAAAGCCAGAGGATGCCTTCTGGAACCAATAGAAACAGCCGGGAGGTAATTGTGTAAGAGTTATGTCTTGGCCTTTTGCAGGCGAGAGTCCAGTTACACGGCCTGTGGAGCGAGGTAACAAATCACTGCCTCCCCCCTTGAGCAGGTGGCGAGTCGGCTGCTCTACTTGAAACCCTCTGCGCTCATTAGCCGGCCCCACCAACCCTAAGTGTTTAAGTATGTGGGTGGGCACAGGGCTATGTTTGCCTCCCTGCCAGAAAGGAAGAAAAAAACATCCCATTTGCTTGCCTTGTTAGGTTGTTTCATGAAACTTTTAGGCGTACATATTTGTCTCTTAAGCTAGCAGCAGCAGAAGCAGCAGAGATGGCGCTCTCAAACATCGCCGAAACACTGCAACGCTTTTCTGGAATTACGGGAAATAAGGCGAGACTTTAAACGTAAACATTTCCATTTCATCTAAATTGCACTGGGGTGGAAACAGAGACCGGGCAAAATCAACTCTGCGCGGTTTTGTTTTTTCTTCTTTAAGGAGGGAAGAATGAAGGGGAAGAAAGTGCCAGAAGCGAGAGTTTTTTTTTACTTTCAGGGTCCAATGAACCATCCAAGCCCCTCGGGGCTCAGCGATTCTAAATCCTTTTTTTCCCTGAGGCAGTTGATTCTCCTTTTAATCCTAAAACCCCGGGAAGTGAAAGTGCCATCGTATTATCAGCGCCTCATTCTCCTCTTTGTCGCCCTGATTGACGCGACAGCCTCTCGCTCGCCAGCTCCCCTCCGAGGGCGCCCATTTTCAAAGGCAGAGCCGGTTGGGTCTCTGATTTCCTGCCTAATCTTTCCGTCCCCAGCTGGAGACAATTTGCGTCTGGTGATAAGAACAAATTGCTGGATTGCTTGCTGCAGCCTGGATCCATTGCTTTATCGGGCGCTGGCACGTGAGCAGCGGAATGATTTCCTGCTCGGTAACACGATTCGCGCTATGAAGTGGCTGCGAAGGGAAATGACTCTGACCGATTTAAAACTCTGGCGAATAGGGCGTTTTATGTAACTCTTCTTCTGTCTCCGTCTCTCCCGTCCACGGGGAAATGGGACGAGGGGCACACAGGCCACCCCACGCGTTCGACCGCGCGCAGCTATCGGGGCCGCTGATTCGAGGGGCCGCTGATTCGAGAGGCCGGCTGAGAGAGGTGGGAGCGCGGTGCGGGTGAGGAGACACAAAGCTGCACAAGTACGGGACAGCGAATACAAATGTCCACGCCTCGGCTTGCCACCTGTCTGGGTATTTGGCCGCATCTGTGTTCGAGTGGCGGGGATTGCTTCGTCATGAGATCTTGTGCCGGAGTCGCATATAGCTTTGATAGACCTCGTGCTGACTTGGAAATATGCCTGCGTTTGTTCTGCAGTGGAAACGGCGTGGCAACACTCGGCCCAATTCACACCGTGTAAGTCTTCATGACATCCGAATGAGACTCATCCCGGCCTGCCGAGTTCTCATCTGGTTAAAAAAACGTCAGACTAACGCTTATTCCATAAATATCCCGATGTTCACGCTACGCCTGTGCTGCATTGTAGCAATTCGGGCAGATTCTTGAAGTACACACACGGAGGAAGACAGAGGGGCGGGTTCGACGGAACACATCTGTGAAGGCGCCCACCTCGTCGTTATTCAGGGGCGTCAGCATGGCCCAGCGGGAGCGCGTTCGCCGGCTGCTACGGAGGTTTACGCTTCAACCCGGCAGGCCGCCCCGATTAATACTGGGCGTGTAGTCACCATGACATACGGTGCCCCCATCTACTTTGCAGTGGATGGTTAAGGTCCCGTGATACAATTCCAAAAATTTGGGAGACCAAAAAAAACCACAGCAATCACCGACCACCACTCTGAAAACATGGCAGGACCCCTCCTGCAAAAGATTATCGAGACTCAGTGAGGTCTCCCTGGTTGAACAAGTGAAGTAATACGAATAACACCTTCATGATAACAATGACGCCCCTCCCGAGTGAGCGGCGAGCACAGCGCGACGAGTGTCGCGGCCGTAATCAACTACCGACGCACACCGCACGCTGCTCCTGCTGCATTCAAACTTCTTTTATACCCCACAAATGCTCACTCCCACCCCCCGGCCATGCCCCCCCCCCTCCCTCCCAGTGCTCCCCGCCCGCCCGTCCCGTTGAACGGGTGGCCTGTCTAGACGCCCGTCTGCGCTTCCGTTCCGGTGCTCACAATGGGGACGCTTACCCATGCTACTGGCCCGAGCCAGCGCTCAGCTCACAATTACAACCGGAGTGGTCGTCAACGCAGAGATGTATGCTGCTTGCGAATGTTATGGGCGGCGCAGTCGATCAAAAGGAGGGGTGAAGCGACACTCAATTTCCATTGGTCATCGTCCCTGCTAACCACGACACGTCCTGCGCAACTCCAATTTATTCTCGCAACAGCCAACGTGACGCCTCTGACTTGCGTATGTTCTCCAACCCGCGTGTTCTGCTTCCCGTCTCTCGGTGTAATCATCCCCCAGGTGTGGACTGCTCCACACGTCTAACAGCCCTCTCAGCTTACACCACAGTCACTGGCAGTGAACGCGTTTCTGATCCACACGCAAGGCACATGCACTGGCTCAAACAGCATTGAATAAAATTCAGCAGTGGCGCTGTGGTTTGGGCACTTTGCTACGGACTCGGTCCTGAGTTGTATTCTTGGCTGTGGCTAACAACGTTGGAGCTTGATATCTGAAGAGGTCCTGGTGATTCCCTTCACCAACCTGAATTGGACAGCGTGGTGAAGTCAAACAACCTCCATGACCGAAAGCCACAATGATCTCTCCATCCAGGAGTGGACAAGGGGCTCAAGACTATGTGTTATTTTAATGGAATTGGTCAAGTGCTGATTAAAAAAACATGTCATGAAAAGGATACTTTTTCCGTGATCGTTACATAATGATATGAACACAATTCTTTATGCGCTGTGGATGGCGGCAGAGTGGTAGAGTACACAGCTTGTCATCTATAGCTTGTGAGGTCCAATCATAATCACGCATAAACTACGGGGTTAATAACACAAGCATCACGATGTTGACAAGTCAACAGTAGTTATCCTATAGATGGACTAACCCTTTGTCATAGGAATTTGCAATTTCCCGCACTGGCTCAGCGCTGTAAACAGAAGACGGCCATCACCCGAGCTCAATGCCATGGGGACATCACTTTGACTTTTCATTTTGAATTCTAGATCGCCGAGTGCATTATCGCCAAAGGAGAGGTTTCGTCAAAAATTTCCAGGCGGCAGCTGAAACACGTGCTGCACTATCAGGCGCGTGAGGGGAGCACCTGCACGCGCGGCAGTGGCCGCACGTGGCGTTGACCGCTGCACTCGCGGCATCATTCACGGTTGAGCCACGGCTGGATGAAGGCCTCCTCAAGCAGGGGCCATCTCTCGCCATCTCTGGCTGCTGCGTCAGAGCCGATCTCATCTCTCCGTACCACGCTGATGCCAACATTCTGGGCACTGTGAACTAGGGCTGAAAGATTAATCGATTTCAAATCGAAATCGCAATTTGAAAAATGCGATTCGCTAATCGCAAAGGCTGAGATTTTTTGCGATTTGAAAAGTCCTATTACTTTGTTATTGGAATTGTTTTATTTTTATTATGAATCTATTTATTTAACTTAACAATTGTTCTATTCTTTGGGTCTTTCGGTGAATTCCTGCAGTCACGAAATTTGTCAATTGTTCTATGTTTGATTTAAAAAAAAATAATAAACACATATTTGGAAGCAATTCATATTTTTAAAGGTATCATCCTTGCATTATAATTTATAGATCAGTTCATTCTAGACTTGAAGCTTTCGTGACTGCAAGGAATCATATTCTTAGGTGTTTTCGGTAAAGTCACGTAGGTAAAACATCAAAATTAATAAAAATAATAAAATAAAAATAAAGATCACGACGTTTCGGAGGCAACACAAGTCTCCGTCATCAGGTGGGACAGTCACAGCCAGATCAGCTGCATCAAATGAGGCAATTACATCTTGAATCATTGCCTCACTTGATGCAGCTGATCTGGCTGTGACTGTCCCACCTGATGACGGAGACTTGTGTTGCCTCCGAAACGTCGTGATCTTTATTTTTATTTTATTATTTTTATTAATTTTGATGTTTTACCTACGTGACTTTACCGAAAACACCTAAGAATAAGATCAGTTCATATTTTTATGGTATCATGTGGTAATGCTCCATCGCATGTTTTAAATCTATCACACAGTGAATATTGAACTGAAGCTTGACTTTAAACAAATTTTATTGCAAATCAAATCGCAATATGTCAGAAAAATCGCAATTAGATATTTTCCCCAAATAGTTCAGCCCTACTGTGAACTGAGCTGTCGGTGTTAGGGTCTCCCTTGGCAGATAATTAACGTCTGTCAACGGCCTCTCATCTGGTTAAACAGCTGGATAGAATGTAATTTGTACTCGTAAATGATCAATGTTTACAAGTGACATGATGAATGGGAAGGCAACTCGCCTCCATCCCACATCCATCCCTCCAAATCAAATATATTATTTGTTAAACATCTCATCAGCCACACGGGCCTTCATAAGTACATCAGTATTGGTTCAGCACAAATAATCTGAGCACAGAATTTAATTTTTTACACAGTTGCTGAGCACAGGGCCCAAAAGTTATGAACGCAAATCAGCTAGCAACCAATCAAGGTTGTCGTGACAAAATAAAGAATCAAGCCACGTCTTCTTCCCATATCCATCTCTCCACATTAAAAAAGAGTATTTCTTACACAACCCATTACCGGTCCAGAGTTGTAACCGAGTCTAACACATCTCGTGAATTGAGCAAAGTTGTTACTGTACGCGCTTGGGGAAGAGAGACGACGGGAGGAGGGAATTCTAAAGTGGAGCGGTGCGAGGGAAGAAGCAGAACGATAAGTGCGGTGAGCTGCAGTGCGGTGAGTGGGTGAGTGCGTGGGTGAGTGCGTGGGTGAGTGCGTGAGTGGCTGTGTTGTTACGAGCTGCAGTGCGGTGAGTGCGTGGGTGAGTGCGTGGGTGAGTGCGTGAGTGGCTGTGTTGTTACGAGCTGCAGTGCGGTGAGTGGGTGAGTGGGTGTGTGCGTGGGTGAGCGCGTGAGTGGCTGTGTTGTTGCGAGCTACAGTGCGGTGAGTGGCTGAGTAGGTGAGTGCGTGGGTGAGTGCCTGGGTATGTGCGTGGGTGAGTGCGTGAGTGGCTGTCTTGTTGCGAGCTGCAGTGCGGTGAGTGGGTGAGTGCGTGGGTGAGTGCGTGGGTGTGTGCGTAGGTGAGTGCGTGAGTGGCTGTGTTGTTACGAGCTGCAGTGCGGTGAGTGGGTGAGCGCGTGGGTGAGTGCGTGGGTGTGTGCGTGAGTGAGTGCGTGGGTGTGTGCGTGAGTGGCTGTGTTATTGCGAGCTGCAGTGCGGTGAGTGGGTGTGTGCGTGGGTGAGTGCGTGGGTGAGTGCGTGGGTGTGTGCGTGGGTGAGTGCGTGAGTGGCTGTGTTGTTACGAGCTGCAGTGCAGTGAGTGGGAATGTGCGTGGGTGAGTGGCTGTGTTGTTACGAGCTGCAGTGCGGTGGTTGGACACAGCGTGAATGAGACGACACAGTCCCTGTCTGGTAGTCCGAATCCTCAGCATCGGTGCAAGAATCAACGAGTGAAGTTCACGGGAACAGTAACCATGGAAGTAGCAATAGAAGAGTGATAAGGAGACGACTGACTGCAGTGAATTAGTGATCGATGGACAATGAATCAATCTGACTGTGCCTACACTCTATTATCTAAGCCTGCCCATGCCTCTGAAATCAAAGATCAGGAACTCTTAATTAGCAGTCCTCGTCTACAGAACAATTACACGCCGGCCACACCGTTCACGATTTCAAGGCATCGCGGAACACTTGATCGGGCCGTGCCCGCGCGGCAGGAAACACCGCCACCTGTTTGGTGTTAACGTCGTTAACAAGAAAGGAGGGAAATCTCCTTAGTTGGCGTAATATTTGAAACGGCGTTAATGAGCCGGCGGGAGGCCACGCGCTGCCGCACCTCGCGCCCCTGGTGGGCAGCGCGGCAGCCTCGCGGTCAGCCAGCGGTTCAAGCGAGATTAGCCGCGCCAGGATGTGGCCAGTGCAATCTCTGCCCTTTGCTGCCACGGGTCAAATTTGCCCACACATGCACTCCACTCCGCGGCAGATTTATTACCATCAGCCGTCTAAGGTTCTATCTGATGACAACCTCCATATTTGTGCCACGATAATAACAATAGTACACAATAATAGTTTACAACAATATTACACAACAGCATACATATACAATAACAACAATGTGCAGCCAACTTGCCAATCCAATGCATACTTCACCACAATGGTCAACTCGGGCCGGCGGTTCATGGCACAGTGCACACGGCACCACCACCAGTCAATTTGTGTTCGTGTAGTTAGAGCTCGTGTATGTGTTTCACCTCCTATCACACGTGGATTGGTTGCATGCACACTGGCAAATAAACTGGAGCATACGCTGAAAAGTGTGTAAAGAATTGGGATTACGCTGGGAGACAGAAAGAGGGACGTGGATTGGAGAACAATCGCAAGTTCGAGACATTGCTGGCTGTGCAGGAATGAACGTGGACTTGGGAAAGACGCGTCAGGGCGAGAAGGATCATGGTCAAGGATCATGACGGAGTAGCAGCCAAAGGAGGGAACACACCCACGGATATGGAGATCAGCTCGTGTTGCAGGAGCTATATGGAGTGTGGCATCGCAGAACCATGAGAGATGGCGATCGCTTGGCAAGGCATTAATCCAGCAGTGGATGGACGATGATGGGTGCTAAGCAGAACATTTTCCCTTTGAGTCAGACCTCCTCGTGAGAGTAATTGACAAGTCACGCCTCCTTTGAGCCAGGCACGGCTCAGAAACAAAGTTGGTGGAGAAATTTTGTTAATTCCGATTGACCGAGCCTGCCTCTGGCGCAGGGCCAGCAATCACAGCTGCCGTCCGAAAAAAATCACTTCTCTGGAGCTATTTGCCATCGTTCACATTATGCCCACAGGTGTGAGACCAACTATGAGTGGACACCGATTCCCATTGCATTTGTGCGGTTGCCAGTGGCTTTGCAAATATCGCGAACATTTTTCCATGAGCATAGCTCAGCGGACAAATGTTTTCTTTGTAAGCAATTTGGATTTTTTTAAATTTAAAGTCCACTGAAACTCAAGGCCCCCCTTGGACGAAATGTATTGTAGGAAATACATTTATTGGCATATCTTTGCGGCAATGAGCAGGCAAGGTAAAACACGCGGTTAGTGTCGGGACAAGCAGCCATCAGGCTGGCCATGTGGCACCAACAGTCTGCACACGCAAACGAACGGGTTGAAATGCGATTTGAGCACTGAACATAATAATGAAAAGTTAAATAGCAATGTCCCCAAAAAGGAAAGTGTTAAACCAGTGCGTGTACTGCGACATGCTATGACATACGGTTCACAAACACGGTCGAAAAATACAAAATGAAACTTGAAAAGTGTGCAAAGCAGCACGGAGAGACCCACTCTTGGAGTTACATGGAGAGATGGAAAGATGAGCCCATAGACTAGAGAACACACGCAGATCAATGACATCATCCAAACTCATAAGAAAAGTGAGTGGGCTTTGGAAGGGCACGGCTAGAAGGGACGATGGGCAATGGTCAAGAATAATAGCGGATCGGCAGCTGAGCATTGGGATGCATAAGAGAAGTACATCCACCTCGGAGATGGAATGTTGAATTGCAAGATCGTGAGAGGTGGCGGTGGCTGGGGGAGGCCATTCATCCACCAGTGGACTGAACATGGCTGATGGTGATGAAGCTAACTGAAACACCCATGAAGGCTGTTTAGGATCTGATAAACCGTTCTACTTGGCAATGAAAGTCATTCCCCTATCTGATTGAATTCTCTTCTGGTTTTGAATAATGAAACATAGATAAAATACACTGACGCAGGCAAAAGCACACCCATAATTTGAAAATGACAATTTATTTTCTCGTTTAAAGAAAATCCCTATGCATTCATCATCATAGGACGCGTGACCTTGTTTGTGTAAACGACTACTGCGCCTCAGAAGAAGTATTTTATAATTGCCTTTTCTTAAAATTACTCCCTGTTGGCAAATCACACGCTTTCCAAAACAAAAACGCAAGTGACAACTTCTACCGACGGTCACTTTCATTCAACTCCAGCGTCGTGTTTCTACTCTGCGACTGTCGAGGGCAACTGTGGAGTCTGAGTTTGGAATCGGGTTACCGGTCGTTCTCATCGCCACGCGCGTTCACTTGGGATAGATTGTCATCTTACTTTGGGTGGGAATCTTATCTCCTCGGCAATTTAACAGAGCTATTCACTGAATGCCGTAGGGAGGGGAACAAAGATGTATTTGCATCAGGTACTCAATAGGCACTCGATTTAGTAGAATTCACAATTGTTATGATAACGCTCGATTACCCAGGGAGGTTCGGTGAGTCTCAATACTATTTTACAGGAGGGTCCTACCAAGTGTATTTTCAGTAGGGGGGCGATGTTGCTGCCGTCTATATGATCCCAAATTAATAATTTGCAGGTAATATTTTGCATTGCGGATGCCTGGAAGAAGCCATTGCCCAAAACGTTCCCTATTGTACAAAACAAAATTAATGCCCGCAGTGTTGTTGACGTATGTGTTGAGTTTTTTTTGTTATTTATTTTCCTTTAGTAGCCTGGTAACTGCGTGTGTGGCAGGAAGAGTTTGCAAATTGCCGTCACGCCACGTAATTACGCACTTCTACGAGCAGTCACCATCACCCACGCCGGGTTTGATAAATGTCTAAAAGGGCCCGGAATGTTAATAACTTTGTGCTCTTTCAGAAATGTTACAATTACAGACTCTTAAAATGTTGACACAGTACATGGCCTGCTTCTGTTATGATTTCACGTTTCAAGCGGAATAGTTTTGTTGCTAGATGTTGCTTGAGTATACCTGGAAGGCATTTGCCAACCACAAAAGCATGCTATATTCTTATGGTGGAAGTTTTTTTTAAAGAACTAAGTCCTCAATAAACCATTTTTCCTAAAAGGCACCACCTGGCTTAGCTGTGCAGAGCTGTGGTTGACAAACAGTAAAGCGCTAAATGTAATTTTGTACATTCTTACAAAGTATCATAATTTGAACAGGTGGCTCAGCGGTAAAGCGAGCAGTTTGCAGCCGGAAGGTTGCGAGTTCAAATCCTGGGGGGGGGGGGGGGGGGGGGGTGACTCAACCCATTGTATCTCCGGGGGTCAATCAAATTTGTACCACTTTATGTAGGAAGGTTTAATCACAGTTGTCATACCAATACAGAATTCCCACCACTGCACTGCACGGCTGTACACAGATGAGCATCAATACCTCAATACCTCACGTGAGCAGAAAATCACTTCCACTTTGAGTGCTCACGAAGTAATGGCAATGGCCTTGATGAGCATCGCAACATAATCAGTGAGCCGCTCGAGTGGTATAAACACCGTCGAGATGCTTGGAACGTCTCCTCCAGTTCAGCGTCCCCTGCGCGCTCGCGCCACGCTCTGCCTGCTTCTATTCCTGCGACCGTGCGGCAGCGCGCGGCGCAACAGCGGCAGCAGCGGCGGCAGCGGCGGCAGCGGCGGCAGCGGCGGCAACAGCGGCGGCAGGGGCGGCAACAGCAGAGAGGGAAACGCCTGCAAACGAGCAAACGTCCCCAAGCCCATTTGCGGCCCAGCGTCCATCATTCATCAGAAGCTGGCGCACTTCGTACGAATTGACATTTTACAATTTGTCCGTTGGTTTGGCAAAAAAAAAGAGAAATGCACGGATCACAGAAAAGGAATCGATCATCACGCAATACTGAGAGCCTCGGGCAATTCCCTCGTGAGGGAGGTGGCGCGGGGGGGGGGGAGACTCTGGCTTTTTAACACCTGTTCCTTTCAGTGAGGGCGACTCTTGTGAATGTCAGCATTGAGCCACTTCACGAGACTCCCCTCCCACAAGCAACCACTTCGACAATGGAGCTTTCTTCATCGCTTAGCTCTCAGTCACACGCACACGAGTACACACAGACACACACACAATAACAGCACAAAGACAAATAACCCCCGAAAAGCCGACACGGACTGTTGGGGCAATTGCGTTTAGCGAGCACCTATGAAGGCGCAGGGGTGTGGGTGTGGCAAGGACCACGCCCGGCCACCTTTGTCTTTCTAGTGGTAATGTTTTACACACCGTACCGATGGGTCGACATAAGGGAGAGCTCAGGACCGGTTCATATATTCGCCGCTGATGTTGCGTGTGAGCAGGAAACACTCGGGTAGCCGGGTTCATAGGGCAGTGGAGTGCGAACCACAGCACTACCCGACAAAGACAAAGACCTCCCATATAGCCTTAAGAGACTGTAAGGGCAAGTGCTGTCAGTGAGCACCTATAAATGCCGGAACGGCACAGGAGGGGGTGGGTGGCCAGCACCACGCCCGACCGCCCAGGACCGGTTCAGATAATTGTCACTGGTGTTGGCCGTGAGCGGAAATCGAACCCGGGTCGCTGGGTTCATAGCGCAGCGCGCTAACCGCTAACGGCTACACTACCGCTCCGCACACACACTCTCGCTTGCACATATGCACTCGAGCAAACACAAGCCCGAGGATTGTACACGCAAACGAGTTTGTGTACACACTCCCACATATTCACTCTCACGCACGTCCTCACAACACACGCAGGACGGACTAAAATACCTAACGCGGACATTCACAACGAGTTGACAGGAAATACTCCGAATCTACGAATGTTGAAGCAGGGCGACGTTCAGGTTCACGATGGGGACACTAGTTTGGTTCTGGATGTCGGGAAGGCATCGGGAGTGTGTCTCTCTCTCTTTGTGCCACCACTGGCAAGTCGAGGCTTTGCCCTGAACGACGTCACGCCCCATCAGAGGCAACAAGACACATCCACTCATTCTCAGCCTTGTAAAATTCACGGCGATGGTTTTAATCTACTCTTGAAAATGTGCACCTGAAATTGTTTTTAAATGTGTTTTGTTTACTCGAGGATATGCATTAAGAAATGATTGCATATCTTGTGAAAATTAATCCCTGGGAAAACGTAAATCTGAAGAACAAAGACGCGACTTTCCCACTCGGTCGCCAAGTAGGAAGCGTCGAGGAATCTGATGAGCTTTAAAATCTATTTCTCACAGATGTCCAACAGGAGTGGCACGGATCGCCACCGCAAGTGATTCGCCACAGGTACCAACGCTCTCCGGCTGCTGCCAAAGTCAGTATAGCGACGACGCCTGTTAAATATATATTTGTGTTTATTTCTAGCCACATTCGGAGCACAGAAAAGAAATGGTTTAATAACTTTGCGTTAATCTTGCGAGAGTCATGTCAATACCTCTTGGGTGGTGATGAGACCAAAGCGCAGTGGAAACCAATCGTACGTTCACAGAACGCTTGGCATCATCATCGGTGGCGCTGAATCTCTGACATCAACTCCCGCCGCCAAACCTTGCACTCGGCTACGTGCACGAAATTCTCATTCACAGCGCATGATGTGTCTTGACATTGCCCTGCTGCATTTGCTGCATTTGCTGCATTTGCAGCAGGGCAATGTTTTTTTCCACCTGATGACGATTGCTTGTGTTGTGATCGATACGTCGTAGTTTTCTTTTACTTTTTGAACCTATCTACGTGACTTTACCGAATGATCCAAAGAATATGAATTCCTGCAGTCACGAAAGCTTTTTGTCAAGATTTGCATTCGCATAATTTATGCACATTTATAAATGTACATTGGGTCATTCCATGTCAACTCAATCAGAACTTCCCACCTCTAGATGTTGATTTTTCTGATAGTTGTCGAGTGCAAGATTCCGACCAGGTATGAAAGCAGGTCAAAATATTTGTGCTCAGCGATGACTATTTACTTACTGTTGTATAATCAGTCCCTGTAAAATCCATTGAGATGGATCACCTCGTTTGCAAGGGTGTTAGATTGTTGATTGACACGTACACAGCACACACGTGATGTGTGTCTGTCCACACGTAATACTTTGAGTTTCGGCCGAAAGTACATTTTTAACTTTCGGTCTGGTTTAGGTTTCGGACGAAATTCGTCAACCAAACACCTATCGGCCACTCAGTCGGCGCTAGGCAATCCTATGCGATAGGCTGCAAACACACACACGTCAGCAGCAGCAGCTTGGGAGCGAGGTTACAGCCGCAACCATCGTCTGCTATTGTATATATGACCGGTCAACAGACGACAGCCTGTCTGGCTGAATGCGGAAAAGCTGTTGTTTCTTAACTAGAACATTCGTTTGTTTGGATATAATTACTAAGTAAGAAACACCTAAAGATTGTATATTAAGCGACTCTTACTGCAGGCTCTGAATGATTAGTTATATATTTATTTTTAATTAAAGTAGCATTGCATAATGAGATATTTCATAAATCTTGTGTTCGGTAACTTCGGTTATATACCTTTCTGTTTCGGTCTCGGTCGAAAGTGTAGTTAAACTTTCGGTTTTGGCTTCGGTTTCGGCCGAAAGTCAATTTTGAACTTTCGGCTTTGGCTTCGGTTTTGGCCGAAACCAGAAATTCAGTTCGGTCGGCCTCTAAAATGAAGCAATCAAAATGCAGTGAAAGGAAGCCATGCTATCCACCAACTCTAACATACAACTCCTGTATCGAGAACTCCAGAGTGCCCCTATATCTATTCTCTGGCATGTAAATATAAATTAGCTGTATATCATCACTGCAGGGCATCCTGTAAGATTGTCGGGATCCCTCGTTTGTCATGGGATTGTATCTGCTCATTCCATGGCTAAGTAAAATATTCCCAGTCTCGGGGAAGATCGCTGCACATATTCCTAGCTTCACCTATGGCATGCTGCAACTTACAAATTAGCCATAATAAAACAAAAACACAGTTCAGAGACACATTATGTCCTCAGGGTACACGATAACACATAAAAAATAAACTTACTGCAAATCACACCGCTTGTAAGTGCTCCTGATGCTTCAAGCCTCACGCAGTTGTACACTCTCAAATCCAAATTCGCCTTTATCTGTTTTACAAATCATCAAAGTGAGCGGACCGCGTTTCAACCGACAACAGCAGCATAGGAAACTGAAACGGTTTTGTTCTGGGGAGAAATAAGTGTCCCCTGATGTTATCCGTTCACTGCGTCCGTCCATCCAAGACAGAGGGGGAGAGAGAGAGAGAGGGAAGAGAGAGAAACATTGTGTCTGACATTTCCCAGCAGGGTTGTTTTCAACAACGAGCAGAACCGCTCGACGCAAATCAGTCCCCGGCTCCGGGCACGCACCAAGACGCTCGCTCGCTCGCACGCACCAAGACGCTCGCTCGCTCGCACGCACCAAGACGATTGACAGAGAGGCCTAATGCCTCTCTATCAATCCACTGCTGGATGACGGTCTCCATACACCGTGTCGGTCACGGGGTTATTTGACTGTACTTCACCACCCTGATCAGTACAGTTCTGGTGAAGAGACCACAACGGGTTCGGATACTGCTCGCCACTGAGCATCGGCCAGCAATCGAACTCAGGTCGCCGGGGTCATATCGCGGTGAGCTAACCGCTGTGCCACCGCTCCACTCCACCCACCCCGAACAGAGATATTATCGGTATTTTAACGACATGATGGCACGGTGTGGTTTGCGGTGTCTGAAATAAGATGTAATAGATCGAAATCGAGAGCTAATTTAAAGAAAAACAAGAGGCAGCAGCAGGAGGAAGGGTGTGCAGGGTGGGGGTAATCGGGTGAGGGGGGGAAGACCACGATGCCTGGACCCACTGCAGCACCTCCTGCTGAAGTTAGCGTACACACATTAAGTAATAAACGTTCAAAAACAGGTTGTTTTTTTGGGTTAGATCGCGTAAATATATAAATGTGTCGTTAAAACCCGCCACCACCCGACACAGCTAACTAGTAAGAGTTGTCACGTAAACAGAACGTGGCCAAATTGTTACTAGTACAGCACACCGGTGTGTTGGAGAGCCAAGCCACAACATATACAATCTGAGTACGACGTTTCGCCAGTAATTACAACTAACCTCATCAGGCAACAGCCAGATTAGTAACGAATCGGCATGTTCTGTTTACGTTACAAACCTGACTAATTAGCTGTGTCGGATGGTGGCGGGTTTAACAACACATGTATATATTTATATGATCTAACCCAAAAAACCTGCATTATGGATGTTATTGGTCGCGAAATCCTGCTACGTGTTAAACTAAGCAATATACGACCGCTATTGGATCCGTTTGCTTCGTAGCATTTCATACCCCAAACAGGCACAGGCATTGTTCTCTATTTAGTAAAATTGCCCACCGACCGTCATCCATATAGAGAGACACACTGGCCGATTAGCATGGTTGGTAATGTACGGTGCGAAAGAAGTTCAACATACATACGTTCGAACGTTGTGATTACAGCATTTACGAAGACATTACCGGAAAGCTTATCTGGCCTCTTAACCGGTCCCATTTCGGACGTGCCCTGACATTCCTGCGCTCTGTCCCAAGGGCCAACGTGCAAATTGTCCTCTGCACATGGAGGCTCCTCGCAAGCGGAACAACGCTGCGTCGCTCTCGTGCTCACAACGTCAGAACACGCTGCTTGGACAGCTCTTACCGAACCCTGCGTTAGGCCCCATCCTTTGGAGTTTTTGTTTTCTCATCAAAGTGATTCCCTCCTCAGATGAATATTGAGTCGGTACTCATCTGCCACTTAAGAGCTCTGAGCCACTTTCCTTTGGCGGGCATCTTTCTAGCACAACCACTGTTGACGTCTCCACAAAGTGGTACTAATTGTATCGACCCCAGAGGGATGATTCCCCGCGGTGTGGGTTGTGAACTGGACGCGGGCCGCCCCTTGCGCGTTAGAACGAAGCTGCTCTGGCCGATGCGCAGCCTTGGCTCAGGTAGCTCGCGATTTTATCCAACTGCTGTTACCGGTGGGGGCCAAGGGTGCCCACCGCTCCTGATGCACCCCTGATGTTGATTGCAAAATGATGCCGGCTCTTTGGGCACATAGCCTGGGAGTGCGCCGCGTGTACGCAGTGTACCATACACTCAACAATACTCATTCACGGGCCAGTTCAATCCCTGGTTTGGGTGGGGAAGGGGTTGAATCAGCCCATTGTCCCTCTGGAGCCAATAGAACGAGCACCACTTTGCGGGCAAGATGAACAGTGGCTGTCCTATGGCGGTGGAGGAATCAACGAGTGAAGTTCATGGGAACGGTAACCGTGGTCGTGGCAATAGAAGAGTGATAAGGAGACGACTGACCACCGTTGCAGTGATTCCAAAAGTTCTGTATCATTAATCACCCTGACTGCTTTACATCAAGAGCAATGGGATAGGAACAGGGCGCTGCACAGCAGGTGGGCAGCAGTGTCCCCACTTCGTTTGTCCATGTCTGGTGCCAGTTGCCGTGCGTTGGTGTGAGGGCCACTGGTAGTGCCCCTGTTGCGCTCACCTGTGGAGTCGATGCTGACCGTGGGACTCGTGGGCGGAACCACGGGGATCTCTGCAGCAGAGAGACGCACGCAGACGCACGCAGACGCACGCAGACGCACGCAGACGTCAGCGTCAGCACCGTGGGCATGAGCGCCGGGTTGCCGTCCGCTGGCCCAGGCGATGTTTACACATCAGGGGGCCAGCGATGTCTACTTCACTAAACACTCGTCCACACCATGCAAAAACGACAACTGTCTGGTGAAATACATTGACACACGAGTTTTTTTGCTTAAATATTTGTACATTTTTGATCACAAAAGTCCATTAACCAAAGGCAATGAGGAATAGTATTTCCTGTACTTTAAGTAAGAATACACAAATATTCATTTCCATGCCGGATTACGGTCTCCCAGTCATGGGGGTTGTTTGGCTATACTTCACCACCCTGGCCAAGACTGGCACATCCCTCGGTTTCGTAGCGCAACGCACGAACTGATGTGCCACTGTTCACCCTGGAATGCATGAAGCATCCCAGTTATGAACCATCACCTCCGGCACTGCACAGCGCAGACACAACCCAGCAGATCGTCTCGGCGGGAAGGTCAGCACGGACGGGCCGGATGTCCACCACACAGCGGATTAATCCACAATGCGTCCACACGCCCCAGCTGAGGCTCATGCTACGGTGACCCAGCGCTGCGGTGTTGCGGCTCAGGTGAGATCGTGGGGCTTGGGAATTGTTTACATTTACCCACTCGTTGCTGATTGCACAACATCCCACCGTCATTTAGAATGAACCACCTGTAATTTAGTCTTTTCATGAAAGCGATGACGTGTCCCATTACTACCCCATCTATGTTGAACTTCTTTCGCACCGAACGTATCGGAGGTGTGGAGGCCTCGATGCATACTATATCCATGTGTGCGTTACAAACGTTTGAGTCTTGCAATGAATTTTGCAATTTGTACGAATAAGGTTACGTAATATAACAAAAATAACTATTATTATATGAAGTATGCCTTGGTTTCAAGTGGTCCTCTGGCCTTGTACTTTAAAGCCGCTATTGTAAAATAACGCATGAGTGATTTCAAGTAGTTTTTTTATTTCAAAGAGCAAATAAGGAAAGAATTTAGAATTTTTAAAACCCCTATATACTGGGGCTTTGCACCATTGGGGATTAAAGAGAGATGTGGGTTTCTGTCTGTGAATGTCAATCCATGACAGATCTTGTTTTGCTTGGCACGCAAACAAATACTAAAGTCCTTTAATCAGCAGAAGAAGAAGTGTCCTGCAGGACAAGCCGACGAAGTCAGCCTCAATAACTCCTGCATCCCCATGGGACTGGGAGGCTATTCTCCCACTAAAAGTCCGGATGAACGATGACCAGGGCGACCGTCCCGAGCATCGCTCACCGCTCACAGGACCTCCAATGTGGGACCCTCCAGAGACGCCAAGAATGTGACATCAGAATGAGACAGTGGGGTTCTGTTGTTATTATCGTACGATATGTATCTACATTATTCCCTGTGAGATTGAAGAACATAGCGGATAAGGTTTTGTATGAGTTTCTTGAAAAACTGGTGGAAGCATCTTAAGTAATGAAACCTACCACTGTTGCTAAGAAATCGCTTTGTACCGTGATCTGGTACCGGTATTGCTGTGTTGACCTCTATTGCTGTATGCTGCACAGTTTTGATAATAGACCACGGCTGCCTGAGAAACGTCTCCGAATTTAAATGCACTGTGCTAAGGACCCAGTGACCCGAGTTTGATTCCCGCTCACGGCCAACACCAGTGATGATTATCTGAACTGGTCCTGGGCCTAACCCTAGGTCGACTCAGCTTCAAATTAGTACCTTGTGCGATGTGTGAACATTGCCACTGGGGAGACAAAGGCGGCAGAGAGTGGTGCTGGCCACGCATCCCCTTCAAAAGGTGCTCACTAACAGCACTTATCCCAACAGTCTGTTAAGGCAATACGGGGGATCTTTGTCTCTTTATGTTTGTGCACGTGCATGTGTGCGCGCGTGTGCACGTGTGCGTTTGCGTGTGCGTTTGCGTGTGCGCGCGTGTGCACGTACTTATGCAGGGCGCGATGTGCGAGCGGCTCTGCTGGAAGCCCTTGGCACAGCGGTTGCACGTGTTCCCCGTGACGCCGTCCTTGCAGGGGCACTGCCCCGTCGTCTGGTTGCACGTCTTGCCCGCTGCTCCAACCGGGTGGCAGTCACACGCTGCCCAACCCGCCGGCACGGGCGGGCACGGACAAACGTCCAAAGCGAACACAAACCAGACGCAAATTAAGCACAAACCAAACACAAGCGGGATACAAACCCAACGCTTCCGTGCCTCCGCTGCTCTCAATACCGCGTGATTTGCAAACAGGGCTTCCCAGGTGGCCCAACGGTGGAGCGAGCGGTGGAGGGAGCTGTGGCCCAGCGGTCGAGCGAGCGGTGGAGCGAGTGGTGGAGCGAGCGGTGGAGCGAGCGGTGGAGCGAGCGGTGGAGCGAGCGGTGGAGTGAGCGGTGGAGCGAGCTGTGGCCCAGCGGTGGAGCGAGCGGTAGAGGGAGCAGTGGCCCAGCAGTGGAGTGAGCGGTGGAGCTAGCCTCTCTCTCCACCTCTGATCTTATCAAGGCACATTTCAAATAGTTCAAACCACACTGGCTTGTGGCGTTTCACACATTCAACAGAAGGTTACATTTCATAAAATTACTGTTCAATGAGAGTGAACGCAATGTCTAAATCATGTTATTTATAGACACTGCAAAGTACAGATCGCCACGATAGACACGCACGCACACCACAATGTGAATTCTTAAAGCAGATTGAACCCATAAATGTGAAAGCAATGCTCGTGAATATGGCCTTGGACATCTAATCTGCTTACACAATTCCATGATTATTGAGTTACAGTCACAAAAACACATCTCAGGACCTAATTTGCGCATAAAGCACCTCAACACTCGCCAGCCAATGCGCTGAAGGGGACACATCGAATGAGTTACCACCTCAATTCATCGTTGTTTGCCGATTGAGGCATCGTGATTTAATCGCGTTGGCAACTCCCAATTTTTTTTCAAAAGCAACTTAGAAATAAAGCGGCTGCAGAGCGCGTTACATAAAAAAAATACAGTGTCCCTTCTCTCCCTCTCTCCATCTCCCTATCCGGGCTCGAGAGTGTGGCGTGAACGAGCGGCAGTCTGGAGACCGCTCCTCCGCACGACTAAAAGCACACGACTAAAGCCCCATACAGAATGTAAAGTTCAGCCGGTGGTGGTTGTAGATATAAGCAAAAGTTGTGGGTTATTTAATAAAGGGTACTTTGTGATTTTTATCGCCGAATTGCTGAGCGGAGCCGAGCTGAGCATTCTCATGACGTGTTGCTCACTGCTCGAGGCCGCCAATCGGGAGCGAGGAAGGACATCGCAGGCTCCACTCATTTACAGTTGAAGACTTAAAAAAGTCCCCTTGCCAAAATGAGTAATAGCCAAGAGTGCGAGTAACCAAAACCCTTCACAAGTAATCAGCGTATAAACTAACATGGTGCACGCATTTGTACGTGCATTTCACGCCATCTGCGTGTGAATAAAATCCAACAGATTCGAAAAGTCGCGATAATGGAAGCCACCTGCTTGCACTGCACAAGAATTACAACAAAATCAAAACAAGGGGGAATCCACGCAAACAAAGCCACTGCCAGCGTGCACAGCACTTCGAAGTAGAACGCCGCTCCGTCAAGCATGCATGGAGTCACGCAATCACAATAAATAGCCGTCCCCTTCCCGTATACGACTCTCCACAGCCCTCGCGGAGTGCACAATGTCAGCAGCATTGATTCAATGCAAGCAAAACTCTGGAGTGGTTTCGACATACAGCGTCTCATCAGCAGAGCCAGGCTCGTCCAAACCAAATGCTGGTGAACTGCCAGATGCTAACAGGCAAGGATCCTCTCAAATAAAAAAGGGAATTGAAGATACAGATGAAATAAACGTCTAATTAAAAGCCTCATTCATAAATTGGGATCGTGATTGGCTTTAATAGTGGCTTGGACTGATACAGCCGAGCACGGAATGTGGAAGGCCTTCCAAAGGGTCAGGAACTAAATCTGTGAGCGACCTGCTGTGCTCCCCAGCGCTGCTTTTGGGCAGACATGTTCGTAGTAGGGAAACATAAATATTAGTTTGGAAATAAAATATCAGGTTTTACAAAACTATTAATCGGGTGTAAATTTTAACAAATGTTTCACGACATTATTCAATTATAGAGAGCAAGCCACCCAAACGTCTCTGGAACCAAATCCCGTTTGTTGAAAGAATCCACAAGTGAATTCTGCCCTCTCTGCCTTCCCGTGTCCACGGGGGAAGCGAGCTGCTGGAACGCGCACCACAGATCTGGCGAGGAAAGTTGCCAGATCTGAAGGGTTTCCAGTGCCGGCCTCTCGACAGCCCTCTTGGACATCCTTCCATCAGATAATCCCTCAAATCCAGTGTGCTTAGCTCCCTCTGAGAACTCCTCAGGGCCACTCCCCCCCCACCGCTTCCCAGAGGCCCTGGCTACCCTGGCATGAGTCACGTCTACTGCAGAGACGCCTTCTCAAGACGTTTGCATCTGTTTTAGGCAGGCATCCTACTTATATATTATAGATAAGTAAATAAATAAATATTGCTTCCCCGTCCAATTGCCATGAAAAAGCCGACTTGTTGTGCACCTGTACAGATTAGCGTTGGGAATTTGAGTGGCGTACAGTGATTGGGTTATTACTGAAAATGTGAAACAAAACTATATAAAATGTGATCATAGTTTTATATCTTAGCTCAATATAAATTTGGTGTTCTCTTAAATGTATTTTGCAAGTTTAAATAATACAGGTTGTTGTCTATTATATGCTAAAAGTGTGACGGAATATGTGGAGAGCTATCATCAGATCGCTGTGTCCGAAACAATGCGAGCAGAACGGAGGCAGACTGAGTGTGTGTGCTCGTGCAATCATTTCCAACAAAAATATTAATTGCAGATAGCGTCTCGCCAAAATTCTCACTCAATTAAATGTGTCCTTCTTAACAGCACACAATTTGAGTGTCAACATAATTATTCAGGGGCACAGATTCATCATTACTTTTCTATCACTACTACCACGGTTACTGTTCCCATGAACTTCGCTCATTGATTTGTCCACCCATGTTCAGAACTCAGATTACCAGACACTGACTGTTTGATCTCATCCTGCACAATGCAGCTCACAACAGCCCACTCAGTCACCCACAAACCCACTCACTCACCCACTCATTAACTCACTCACCCACTCATTAACTCACTCACCCAAAGACTCACCCATATACCAACACACTCATCCACCTCACTCACCCGCTCACCCACTCACCCCTCACTCCCCACATTACAGGTGACCTCACTTCTCTTTCTTCTTCTTCCCACGCACCGCTCCACTCCTGAATTCCCTCCTCCCATCGTCTCTATTCCCAAGCTCGTACAATAATAATATTAACCTCGCTCAATTCAAGAAACACATTAACTCATCTATTAATTAACTTTCATCAGGCCATTGGTTGCTGGCCGCCTGACGTTTTGAGTCTTTGGGCGGCCTCTGTACTCAGCCAATCTGTTTAAAAAAATTAAGTTTCAATTCGTTTCCCACGCTATGCAATCAGCTGGCCTCTCCTAAGCATTTGGCACAAACTACTTGACCGTCAAGAAGAACAGAAATGGCTGCAGTTTTGTCCATTCTTTGCCAGCTCCCAAACTGTGGGTCACAAAAGCAGTCCTGGGGTTAAGTATAGCCTTGCAATGATCAGATGTCACATCTCAGGAAAGGGACATCAGGAGGTCAGAGGCCAGAAGAGCAGCAGCACATGGCTATGAGGTCACCGAGCAGGTGTTGGATCGGTGTTGGATTCTCGACCCAAAAAAATGATGTTTCCTGGAAACGGAGTAAGAAATAAATTAACAACGAAAAGATGTTGGCAGCACAAAGATACGATCATGGCTCATGTCAGATACGAGACTGGGAAGAGGATTAAGTTGAAATGCGTGAGAGTTGCGGAATGTATTTTTAAACGGCCCCTCGAAAAAAGTGTCTGCGTGCATTTAGTGGCAAGCGATGCCGTTGAGAACATCTCGGAGATGTCCATGCGCACCATGCGAGGGGGAAGCACCGAGGGTTCTCGAGAGACGAGAGCAGCGCGCATCGCCCGTCGCCCCGTGCCCATACCGTGATGCTCTCTCTCGTGGGGGGCCTGCACCGCGCTCGGGGTGCGAGGAACACGGAGCCCCTGCGGCCTGTAGAATCGCTCCACTCTCTGAGGCGTTTCGGTTTAAACCGCTGTGGCTGTTGTCAATAATTACCGTTCACATTTGTTTGTTTGTGATGTATGTATATTTCTGCTTCTCGACAATGCTACTTCATACTATTGTTAGCTGCATTTGTGAAGCCAAAATGAGTAAAGAGCTAGAACGTTCTCTCTAGCGGAACGTCCTTTCTGATTGGCCACCAGTTCTCTCTCATTTACAACCCCTGTACCAAATCTATTCAATCAACCGCGTATTCTTGCTCCTCCTGCCTACTCTCCCATGAAAATGACCCATTACAATGCCTACCACAGGCTGAGACTGGTCCAGAGTTTGGCTTGATATAAACCGTGCTGCTGGAAAAAAATGCACTCCCAGAAGGCCGTTTGGCTAATGGGATGTGTGAAAAATATTTCAAACTGTATGGAGAGACAAATATGGGGAGACGTATCGTCTACATATATATTTTAATTACCATTTTTAATGCATTTTACCATTCTAAAAGGTATATGGGAAACTCTTATACAATGTACTCTTGAATGCAAAAAATACAATGACTTAAGGAAAAACTAAGAATCCAAAACGCCCATGATCACTGTTTGTTGCTGGCCGCTTGGTGCTTCGAGGCGACGCCACTCTTCCTGCCACTTGGGGGCACTCCTCCTGCCACGTGGGGCCCCGCCACGCCCTGCATGATGCAAGGCTTTCATATTTTTTTACCCCGAGATATCTGCTTCGTACACATATTCTCCATAATTATAATCCCCCTTTTTTATATCCACCCTTCTACGGTGTCATTGATTTATATCCAGCGAGCCTAATGTTTCCGAAAGGGAGACTTCTCGCACCACGCGCCGCATTAGATGTGGATTTGCGCCGACCTTGCACTCTGGCAACGACTAGGGCCCAGGCGAGTGGCTACAAGCGGCCCGCAGCACGGGGCCCCACAAAAAGGAGGAGATCGCTACTCAGCCCCAGTGACCCCGAGCAAACCTCTTCCTGGCTTGTCGCTCCCCCCGTAAACTCCGGAGCACGGTGAAATCATCGCGTTCGGACATCGTCCACACGGCCGATACGGTCATCTCCCCATGCCAGTGGAGCATAGAGGACAGTTCCACCTGCGGCTGCAGAAGGGAGACCGCCCGCCCGCCTGCCCACCAAGGCGATAGAACGGCGGTGGCTATCGAATGGCCAAAGAACCCAGACGTCAATTGAGAACTTTTGTTGCCGTTCCAAAAATCAGTCACCTCTCCCGGCAACACGCCGTGCAAAAGAAGAAGACGAAGGCTAAACTGCTCCTCCTGACGCACTCATCTGGCTCAACCATCTCGATATAAAATCGTAGACGTCGCTCTACATCAACATCACCCGCATGATTAAGACTAAGCCCTAGCAAGGCCTGGGGGCAGCTGGTGCAGCACGAGGTGCCAGCTGGCAGGGTGGGCTCTCCTTTACTTATGAAACAAAACGGTGGTGGTGGGGGGGATATAAAAAAAATAGGAAGATTAAAAGTGTTTTTTTTTTACTTTAAGAAAAGCTCTTGGGTAGACTTTTCTCTGGCTGGCTGATGTTGGAAGAGACTGGGATTGCACTGGCAAGTCCTTGCCAGGTTCAGTCGGGCGCTGAGTAACCACTGGCTTGCACTCTGTGTTTGTGCGCGGCCCGAAGGAAATTAAATGTGAGGTCCCTTCCACACGTGGCTGCGTGCGCGCACTGTGCTTACGTGTGTCTACGTGCACTGTGTGTGTAAGTGGACGTGTGTCCATGTGCACTGTGTGTGTACGTGGTGGTGTGTGTGGGGAGGGGAAGTGTTTATCTGTTCAAGAGCACTCATACGCGTCCCCTTGTGAATCCGCCCAGCGGTATCTGGTCCGTGTTTCCAATGTTACATTCAGGAGTAATAATGATCCTAGTTTATCACCGAGGAAGCTTCTCGTATTCTCTCCATCTTTACGCAAACCATGCTCACCGATGCAGTCAACAATGTTAATACAGGGATGGACGTGTGTTCCATTGCTGTTGTAAACTTAAAATTGTTCATGTGTCAACTTTCTTAAGTTGTTCAGGCTTTATCGGGGCACCACAGTGTAAATGTATCTATTTTATTATAAAATTAGTCAATCTTTCTGCCCAACACTATTGTTCTGGCCCTGATTTCTCTATTCGCTTCCTTCTTCTCACTTTTCATGTTGTTGCTTTTTGTCATCTCGGCGACCAAAGTCACTGTTGCAAATTAGACTGTCCTCTTGCGTTCTCACCCGAAACATCAAAATGCGACGTAAGCTTCTGCGATACGTTTTGTACACTGTATTTATAATGTAGTGTTCGGGCTCCGTGTAGGGCCTACGTCGTCAGGTAGTTTTTGCTTTGCATAGATGTGGGAGTTTGAGCAGAGCAATCGAAACGCCGAGTCTTTATTCATTAATACGCAGGTGCGCCGCCGTGAGAAAGAAAACGTTTCAAAGGGCAATGCGTGAAGTAGCTAGGCCTCTTGATCCCGAGGAAGAGGGGGGGTGGGCTTTCTGCAGTAGCAGCGAACGAATATCCAGCGTGAGACAGGCGATGTGTGGGAGGTAAATGTTTGTTTTGTTTCTTTAACATGCGAACGCAAACACCGTAAATCACGGGCCGCGTTACGACACGCCGTAGCCATCGGCAGATGGCCACAGTTTTGACACGAAATGCCGTTGGGGCCGCAAGGAGCCGTTGGGCGTTGCGTGAACGCGACGCCTCGGGTGTTGGTGCGTCTCAGCCTCCGGGATTGAGCGGCGCGGTGATGTCAAGCGGAGCCGCGGCCGAACGACGCGGATGAAACGGTTGGTTTACAGAATTCACCGGGGCGAGGAATTCCGTCACAGAACCCCCCCCCCACCCCCCTCTCTCTCCCACAGGTGAGAGGAGGATGAACCAGGCCGTGCTGGGTGTCTGATCCGTGCCAGAGAGGGCATGGTGGCATGAATGGGTTGATTATCTTTTCTGTGCGGGCCCAGTTTGTGTGTCCACAGTCAAATGCCCGCCCACCCACCCTCATTCTTTACGAACAAAGCGTGGGCAAAGAGCATACCTCTTCCGCATGTTTAGATAACAACGTAAATAAGTGGACAATATGCCTCCTTCCAATATCTATGTGGATGGAAATAAAGTATTTTTCAAGTGGAGGGACAGATACATGAATGAGGTTCATTTTCTGATTGTTTACTTTGTTACTTTTGTTCTCCACAGCGACACAAATCATTATTTCACATTAAAGTTGTTGGAGGCTCATGCCTGGTTTGACGGCTCGCGTAGAGATTGGGGAAAATCTCAAATCTTCTGGGTGACGAGTTAGGAAATAGCAGTGCGGCGAGTGTGTTGATAAACCCATCTGTGCAGACCTTACAGTTGTACCTCGTCATATGGATATTCTCCATACATCCGAGCTTCTTTCCCCAATGCAAACACTTCTTACAAAAACTGCCCAGATATCCCAACGCAGGGCCTTGCCAACGAGTCTTGAAGCCGAGTGAGGAGTTTCTCAACAGATATATTCTAACATTGCACATGATGGCGGCAGTATGTTCAGGAGGGAAATGTCACGGTCGATGCCTGCTGGCCATGAGAGGGCTTCAGCAGACAGAGTTCGTGTCGTATTGCTCTTCCTCCTCCGTTCAAGGAGCACAAACCACAGTGGCTTCACTCTATGGTCCATAGCTTGGGTTGCATGGCTACGATCGCACTACAACTATGGCTTGTGTCTTTAATTTTACACTCATGAAGAAGCTCTGTACATTGGCCTTTTTATGTGCTGATGCTGTTGATGGTTACACCAGTGAAATATTTACATGGCTTCGAAAGTTGACTTCAAGCTTTCGTGACTGTAGGAATTCATATTATTTGGGTCTTTCTTTTGCCTCAGCAGCTCTCTCGTTATATTTTTTCACCTGATGTCGATTGCCTGTGTTGCAATCGAAACGTCGTGATAATTTCATTATTTTTCTATCTACGTGGCTTGACCGAAAGACCCAAAGAATATGGCTTATAAAGCTTAATAAGTTCTATTTACCAGCTTTATTATTAATGACCCACGTACTTATACAATAAAAGTGCATTACTAATCCATAAAATACAGAATAAGTGCCTCGTTATAACAGGGACAGTCACGACTGTGGCAGAGGGGAGGTAAATCCCCCAAAGGAGTCATTTATTTCCTGCTCTTTCAAAAATCCAATGCGTTCTCAAAACGAGAAATAAAAAAAACGTTTCCGTTCACTCGAGGCCAAACATCACTTTGCCTTGCGTCGACTCATTTTTTTTATCCTTTCCGTGCAACCCTCCCCCTCCCTCCCCCTCAACATTGCACGCGTGGGATTGCTCCTCTTGGAAATTGTAAAAAAAAAACTTCACTTTTAATTTAGGCCGTAATCCTTCAAATGGGCCTGTTTATATTGCTTTCCATCTGAATGGCCCAAGCGTTGCCATTGTTGGCCACACAAATCGAGCGCGGGACAAAAGCTTTTCTTTTGCCACTTTCTTTCTTCTCCGAAGAGCATTCCGCCCTCACGCACAACGGTGCGCCGCCCCCTCTCACTGCTAATCGAGATGAATTTGTTAGCAGCGGGTACTCGATCACCCCCCACGGACACCTCTTCAAGTCAGCAGAGGTCAAACGTGAGCCTCGTTGGACACCGGTGACATGGATTTCTCATCGATCTTCCTCTCAAACCCCAGGAAGTAACAGATCCTAAGACAATTAAACAATACAGAGCCTTTATATGGAGGGAGAGACATGGGAAGGATACGTGTTTTCGACTCTTTAACTCTGATGTGCATCATTCGCCATACTTTTGATAATGGTTTTACCCAAAATATGCATTTTTTCTGAGACATAAGTGACAAGAGTGATTGTGCGGTTGATGTTTATGTTGGCTTGCGCTGTACGTGCAGGCGTCCATGTGCACGAGTGGAAGCTCCTCCACCCGCTCTATGCACGCAGAGCCAAATTCGGTTTCTTGAGCACGAGACTCAAAGTGATCTCCGTCTCCATCGGGCATCGAGGCGCTGCTCATTTCTCGTTTACAGCCTTGAACCAGTGACGATAATTCCACATTCCTATGGTGGGGGAGAGTCTATCCATCGGACCACCACTGTTGCTCTTCCCCACCGAGTGGTGCTCATCTCACCGACCTTAGAGGCAGGGATGATGGGCCGAGTTAACCCACTCAACTCCAATCGCGAGCCACTCTCTCGAGCTTTGGGCCACGTGGCCGATGAAGTTTAGTCTGTGATCGGAACTCGGTTCTTCCGCTTCAGAGGCAGCCACGGTGGCTGCCCCTCCACGCAGACTCTTGTTTGCTCCCACAGCAACTCTCGTACGGCTGCCACGGTAACTCTCGTTCGGCTGCCATGGCGACTCTCGTTCAGTTCCCATAGCGACTCGTTCGGCTGCCACGGCGACTTTCATTCCGTTCCCACGGCGACTCTCATTCCGTTCCCATGGTGACTCGTTCGGCTCCCACAGTGACTCTCCCTCGCTGCCACGGCGACTCTCGCTCGGCTCCCTCCCATTGGCTTCGGCGGCCTTGGTTCCGAGTAGCTCACCGTGACCACAATGCGCTTGGCGCCCGGCCGTGCCCCACGCTGCAAGTGCCGCTCATTAGTCCCCTGCTCGTCGCTTGGCTCACGGTCCTGGCTTTGGTCGCGCTGCCCTGAAGATGTGTACCAATGCTAATGTTTCCCCGAATACAAGTTGAGCAACATTTAATTATTCACATTATGCCTTGGAACCAACGATGGTATCGTGTTGCAGGAAATCTCACTTGAAATTAATAAAATATATAAAGTTGACAATACCCCTCCTTCCCAAATGTGTCTCTCCATATATAAGTACTGTAACATAATCATGGTGCTCCTTGTATTTTTTGTAAGTAAGAAACAACGTTGTTGCTGCATATTCTCCGTAGGGATGCCAATGACGATGTTGTGCTGTGAGTTATGTCTTTTTATGTCAGACTAGGTCCAATAAGCAATACGTTTCATGCGGTACAATAATCCTGGCAAGCCACACCAAACGTTAACCACACATTAAGTCAAGTTGGCTCATTAAAGGGGCATTGGCTTTCACAGCTAGACCATCGCTAGAGCCTCCACGAGTGTTGAAACGTGAACCAGCAATCTCCTCCCCACAGCTCGTGACTAAACATGCACGCACGGAGGCCGTCCACGGCAAATTAAGATGGAGAGAAAAATAAATTAAAGCTATTCGAAACAAACTACACTAGTGTCAATGATATATAGAAAAATATATAGAGTGGTAGATGTTTGTGCTTAAACTGTCACAAGATACATTATAACCTAAACATGGGGAGCAAGGGAGCGGCCCGTGTTATCCTATGCTGAAGAGTGAAAACTCCCATTCATTAATTTAAAAAAGAAACACATTAATTTATAGTCAGCCTCACAGACGGCTGAATAGGAGGAATTGTATTACAAGTTGCTATTGCTCTTTGAGCTTAGGAGACGCGCACTCAACACGGAGTCTCTGCGCAGAGTGGACTCTCTTTTCCGACGAGGAGTGCTTCAGTCTTGGCAGCGACTAGCCGGAGGGAGTTTGAAGGAATCTGAGGTGGGAGCGCGTCCAGGCAGGATGCGGGAGTGGGCTCTGAGGTGGTCGTGCCCGTGGCACTAGTGGTGAGCGAAGGCTGCTGTCATCAGCAGAGACGTTTTGGCGATATAAATTATATCGTGTATTAAACTAATGTTGTTGCAACAAGACTGATGGGGGGGGGATGAGGGGGCGTTATATTTCCAAATGAACAAATTAATTACAAAAATACTACATAATTGGGAAGAGCAGTGGCGCAGTGGTTAGAACACTGCGCTCTGAGTTTCGACACCTGAGTTTGATTCCCAGCTGCAGGTGACATCCAGGATGAATGGTATGTATGTATGTTGACCTTCTTTCGTACCGTACATAGCCAACCGTGCCAATCAGAAGTGCCGGGGAAGGACTTGGATTCACCATGACAGGGCCGATACCTCGAGCCCAGGAGCCAGGAGCGCCACACAAAATCTACATTGCACCTCTTGACTCGTTACAATCTACATTGCACCTCTTGGCTCGTTACAATCTACATTGCACCTCTTGGCTCATTAGACGGACTCATTAGACCGACTGCTGGTCGTGTGTGTTCCTTGAACGGCCGTCTGACGAGGGGTCATTAAGGCACGTAGGTCCACGTGAATGACAGCTCAACAGCCAGGTTGCTGAGCTACTCATAACAACAATCACTACATGTACCCAGGAAAGCCTCACTGAGACTGAAGACTTATGTTTCAGGAGGGTCCTGCCAGATTTGAGACGGTTGGCCAAGACCAATGACATTATGCGTGTGTGCTTTGTTGGCTATTGGAAGAAACCCATGCAGAATAAACAAACTGTTCACAAAAGGACACCCGAGTCAGGAATCGAAGCCAGCACCTTCTGGAAGTGAGGGAGGGGCAACTGTCGCCACTGCACCACGCCGAGCGGCAGGCTGGCGCAGATTTCTAAACGTTACCTTTCAGTTTAACACGTAGCAGGCTTTCACGACCAATATAATAATAGAGTTTTTTTTGGGTTAGATCGCATAAACCTAAAAAAACCTCGATTATGGGCGTTACCTTTCGTACGCGTCGGGTGAGTGAAGGCATTCTGGCCTCAGCATGGACCCTCTCTTAGACATAGGTCCACGTGCACGCAACCACTCCACAGGACACCAAAGCAACTCGCCATGAACCGAACCATGAGGATCAACCGCAGGCGACGAGGGAGGGATCGGCGCTGGGTGTGGCGCTACTCACGCAGTCCCGGATTGTCCCAGTAGCAAAAGTAGCTACATGTGTATTAGCTACGGGCCCCGCACTATCAAGGGGCCCGCGCTAAACGCTTTCAAACTATCAAATTCTGGTTCAGTGATTCTGCACTTGCTCTATTACTAGAGTACTATACTGCCTTCAACTTTCATGAACGACTGGGTGTTTAAGGTTAGCGATTTCCCGTATTATCTGTCTGTATAGCAAACGAAAAAATACAATTACTTTACTGTGCGAGTTAAAAATGTATGTGTTTTAATATTTAAGTGTTTTTTTTTTTATTTAGGGCCCCTTTATAACATACGCTACATGCCCCGCACTAGCTTAATCCGGCACTGTTTAAACTCACGCTTGCAGGCCTTGCGGTCGCTGATGTGCTTGCCGAGGTCGCGGTAGAAGCCCTCCTTGCAGTAGTGGCAGTGCCGCCCGGCCGTGTTGTGCCGGCAGTTGAGGCAGATGCCGCCGCTCTTGCGGCCCGACAGCTTGTACAGCTCCATGTTGAAGCGGCACTTGCGTGCGTGCAGATTGCAGTTGCATGCTGCGGTGACACGATGGGGGGGGGGGGGGGGAGACGTGATCAGCGCTGCTGCTGCTGCGCGATGGGCAAGCGCGAACATCGTGGGTATCAGAATCAGAATATTTATTTATACCGGAGGATTCCAATGTGCTGTAAAGCTCTTTTTTCACAGGTGTAAAAGCGGCACTCGCTGGGGCTCCCACAGCGCGAGACGCGCTGCGGCCGCTGGGTCACAAACGTGGCCTGGGCACGGACGGCTGCAGTGTGAAGTGAGTAATTATGGAAACGCAAAACATTCCCCAATAACACCGCGGCCTTACAAAGGTACACAACAAATAGCAGGTGACGTTTTGGGTAATGACCCTTCCCCATAATATGATCATGGGCAGCGTGTGAAGGCTAATGCCCCAAAACGTCGACTACGTCATAAAGTGGTTTCCTCTCAAGGTTGCGGTATTATTGACGAATGTGTTTGGGGTTTTTTTTTTACTTGTGCACGACTGCTAATGTGGCATCACCAAAAATTTGGTATAAATTATGGTTATATTTTTACAACGCGGACCGTGGACAAGCACAACTGTTGTCAGGCAAGACAATCTACATCCGGTAGATGACAAAAAGGCAGGGACCATTCTGTTTCTCCGACTCCTAAACGTGTCGTGCGTGGCTCTCGACAGGGTCGAGGCCAAGTGGGAAGCGCTGAGATTCCCAAAGCGCAGGGGAAGGGAGGAGGAGGTCGCCACGGCAACAGCCAGGGGAGCAGCGGCAGAGCGGCTCGACCACGACAGAAGGTCTCGCACCGACTCGTGTGCACCACGTCTGCAATCTCTCGGCCGAGTCTCTGTAACGCATCGAGCACACAGACGTGCACTTGTTGATGTGTCACTGGCAGCGAGTACAATCTTCACTGGTCCTGGACAGCCCCATCATTCGTAAACCCGCACTGACCAGCGAGGGGAAGTATGGTCAAACAGCTGCTATGACCGACATGGCATGAGGAGGAATCTTTCATCTAGCATGAATTGACAAAGGCCTGTAAATGACTTCCATCATCATTATATTTTTACTGCTTCTGTATAATACAAAGGAATTGAGAGTGCCCATATACATATATATATTATAAAACTGGGGGGTTTTTGTACAATATTATTACTTTTAGTAACATAGTTAAGCACGTGATGCACGGTCCCATAGAGATTTTAATGTTGTTGCTTCTGACCACGTTCACCGTTGTTGTTGCCGTTATAAGCGACGTTCAACATCGCCGGCAATCCGCTCGCTGCCTTTGTGGCGAGCGTTGCGCGGCAGCGCTGCGCTCGCTCCGCGACGCCGCGTGCGCGACGACTTTCAAGGAGCTCGTTAAGCCTCCCCGAGGCCCTTAACATGCAATGTTCATTTTAAATTGGGGCTCATTCTGAAGATACGAAGCAGACCTCAGGCTTCAGTCATCCCGTTAATTACCCTTACGATTGATTAATGCAAATCACGCGACGGCTGAGCTGCGTCTTCTGATGTCTGGGAGCCTCGTTACCCCGGGGCCTTCAGACACGTTTCCACAAAACGTATTTTCCTTCGGAAAATTTCACCGTTTGTGTCCTTACACTTCCAACTGCTGTGCTATTTAACGGTTGTTTGTGTGTTTAAGATTAGTTCCTTTATTGTTTACCGCAAAGTTTAAATTGCCAAACAATTAATGAACCAGAGCCATGAGCGCTTCGCGGGTGCTCCGTGGCGTTATTGTGTTTGAAATTTGTTTTAGTTTGTAAATCAATCTCCGGGGTTTTACCTCGAGTGTTTATGAGACGAAATTATTATATGCGCATTTATGGAGAACATAACGAACAAAATGAATAAGCAGACAATACGCCTCATCGTTTCTGTCCTTCACAATCGAAATGTCCATCTCGACGGAGTTAAGCAGACGATATTTTTACTCGACAAACCAAGAGCTAAAAGATCCGCAGATGTCGTTCGCTGTGCAGCGCCACTTGAAATTCCATCTCGCGAGGCGGTGGCCTCTACGATAATTATAGAATGTATGTGCCGGATGTACCGATATTGAAGTTATTTAGCACCGTATGAAATTAACCATGCTAATCGGGCTGGCCGACTGTGCGTCTCAACGGTTAGCGACAGCAGTAGGTTGATTTAAATTCTAGTTTCATCATTGACCGAGCAGATTCATAATGAAGAAAAAAATAATTTCTAAAGCTTTGTCAACATTCTGGCACGTCGGAACAAGAATAGAATATTCGATTAAAGTATCCTGGAACAACCGAGAGACATTTTAATTGAGGGTAAGAATAAAGTGGAATTAATTTTCACGATAATTTTCCAATAATTTCACAAAATGATGAAAACACAAATTGTGAACGTGGTTCATTTATTTCTCTGACATAATCAGCAGCTACACAGGTGATTCGAAAGCGTTCTCTACCGACCAGCCATTTTAGCGTGTTGAGGGCCACAAATCCTGAAATAATGAAACGAACAAAACCGGCTTGAGAAATAACACGACCGCAGCTGAGGTCACGATTTACAAACTCAGAACGTAAATTATGAAAAATCGTGCAAACTGCAAGTGCCGAAATGACTTAGAAATGATTTATAAAATGCTCAGTATATTTGCAACGCCTGTGGTGATATTGAGACAAACAGGATCCGGGACTGAAAAGTAAACCTTATCAATGTTTTGTTGACAAAGAGAACGGAACCAAAGACGAAGTGTGCATAGAGATGTATGACAAAGATTATGTTTGTATCTTTAGTCAACACTACGTTTGTATAATTTTGAAGTGAGCTGCAGCTTCTAAGTAAAATGTAGAACCCGTCAAGCCTGGCAAACGTTGAAACCAATCGCCGTAGTCCTACTCACTGTCGATGTGTTTTTAAAATTCTTGATAGCACGTACGCTGCATACAAACGCAACTTCAAAGCAGCTCTATTTATTTTGGAAGATGGCTATGAATAAATGAATGCAATTTGCTATTTCTTACTTCTCTACGCCTGCAGCAAGGACACTGCTTTTCTTTGATCTCATAAGGCTCTCAGCTCTGCCAAGATATTTCACAGCCAATGGAATAACCGTGCCGGGCCCGACCTGAAACAACGCTGCGCTGCTGTTAAGTTGCGCATGGCCCACTCACGATCAGGGTGATGATGCACTGCCATGGGAATCGAGTTGGTAAACGCTGGCACTCTATGCCGGCACTTCTCACAACACAACACGTTTTGTATTGTGTTGTGAAAAGTTACATTTCAACCACTTGTAATACGTATACATATTTAACGATACGACCATTAAATGAATGTGTATACACTGCATGTATATTAGTTCCCACCGTACTTTGTAAATAATGATTGAGAGAGCGCGACCGCTTGTTGACTGACGAACTCCATCGAGAAGATCTGCCACTGCACGAGAAGCCCAGACACCCGCCCTCGACTCCCGGCCACGGCGAGCATGGCTGGTGAGCGATCCGCGCACCGCTCCCGAGCCGCCCCCCCACTGCACCAAACCGCACTGAGCAGTGTGGTAAAGTATGGTCACAACCATCCCCCACTGTTCGACGCAACCTGGGCAGGCCTTCATCCAACAGTTGTTTGACAAAAAGGCTCAACAGTAATTAAAAGAGTTGAAGCTTTCGTGACTTCAGGAATCCATACTCTTTGATTTTTTCGGTAAAGTCACGTAGGTAGGAAATTAATAGATCATGACGTAGCAGTTCTCCTGCTGTGTTTGTTTCACCTGATGACGGTTGCTTGTGTTGTGATCGAAACGTCGTGATCTATTAATTTTCTATCTACGTGACTTTAGCGAAAGAACCAAAGAGTATAGTAATTAAAATCTTGTTGCCTCCGAAACATCGTGATTTTTATTTTTATTTTATTTTACTTTTTAATGTTTTTACCTACGTGACTTTACCGAAAAAACCTAAGAATATGAATCATTGCAGTCACGAAAGCTTCAAATCTAGAATTAATTAAAATCTGTCCCCCGAGTTTGATTCCTGTCCATAGCTAACATAAGGGGGGACGAGGGGGGGTATCCTTGGTATCTGCAATGGCTGCCCCCTTCACCGACCCCCATACACGCGAGCATGGTGAGGTATGGTCAAACAGCCAACACGTGTTATTTGGGGCTGGGCATCAAAACGGCCTTGCCGTTTCATGATCCACTCACGAGCACGAGTGTGAGTGGGTGTGGACAAACACGCCGAGGGGTTTTTGTATGCTCAGTTCACATATTATGCCGCATTCTTAGACTCCCTATTTGTATCGAAAGGGTTCGTAAGTTTACCATTTCAAACATACCACCTCTCACACACATATACCATTAATATCACGACTCGCCGAGACAATTCTCATGGAATAATGACTGAACACTCTGTTCATAAATATATGCACAATTAGCCTGTGGCATACAATTCCGTAACTCGATAACGTCAGCCCGAATTAAACGTCATAGTTGCCGTATTATGTTAAAAGCACCGAGTTCAAGGAAGAGCCAGCATGGCAATGGAATGACATTTATTATGCAGGCAGCCCTAATTACGCATGCACCCCTAATTAAGCATACAGATTAGTTAATCATTTAAGAACACAGTGGCGTGTGCTCCGAATATATATAACTTACGCTCTGTTTGCATTCGTTAAATGTAATTAAGTATTCTGGTCTATGTGCTGTGAAACGTTTCCTGTCATATATTTATCATGAAGGGAATGTCCTTGCCTATAAGATCGGCCGTTCGTCGATTCAAGAAAACCTGCTGATGAGAAACTGTGTGTCGAAACCAGTCAATAGTTCACTTGTCTTCAATCAATGCTGCCGAAGTGATGTACTCCTCGAAGGCCGTGTGGCTGATGGCTTGTGTAGGAAATAATGCTATCTTTCACGTTACGGAGATGTGAAAGATACATATTTTGTTAATCGTATTTTTTAATTAATTTGACTAAATTCTAGTACTGAGAAATACAAATATGGTGTCATTCAACAAACAGCCTCATAGCAGAGTGTGTGGGAGTGTGCGCCCCCCTCCATTGTGATGGACACAAAAGCATCAGCAGAATTCCTGCCAGAAACCCCTTCCACGGCCATTCTGTGGGATTTCCGAATAAATTCTCCATCCCATGAGATGATGCAAAGACCGCCACTGGAATGCATTCGGGGGGCGGGGGGGGGGGGCGAATTCTCTTTTTAAATGTCACGTGTGACCCTGGCTCAAGGCTTTCTGCCTCACCAGGCGCACACTCGTCACACCCAGCGCACACTGGGCCCTGTCAGAACACGGACCGCAACCTGTTCTTACACTTATGAGGCTCGCACTACATTGCGCGTCTAAGAGTCAACAGTGAATTATGCATTGCACCGCTTTGCCAGTATCAGTGGCAAACACGTCCGATAAATAAAACTGCTGTGACAGTTTCACCTGAAGACGGAAGCTTGTGTTGCCTCCGAAACGTCGTGATTTTATTGTTTTTGTTTTTTATTTTTATTAATTTTGATTTCATTTTTTTACCTACGTGACTTTACCGAAAGAACTAAGAGTATGAATCCTTGCAGTCACGAAAGCTTGAAATCTAGAATCAACCCGAGCTATTCATTACTTTGATTCTTGTGATGGCTTTTGGCGTTCTCGGCTCTGCTACTGGTGAGACACGACCACAGAGAAGGCTGTCTCCGTGGTAGGCCAATCAGTTCAAAGACAAGGCGTATATTATACTCTTGGTTCTTTTGGTAAAGTCACGTAGAAGGGAAAGAATAAAATAATAAAAATAAAACACTAATATTCTCACGACGTTTCGATTGCAATACAAGCAATCATCATCAGGTGTGAGAACCTACGTGACTTTACCGAAAGAACCAAGAATATGAATCCCTGCAGTCACGAAAACTTTAAATCGACAAAAAATGCGTATATTATCAGAGCACGTTTGTTTGCATGTTTTGCTACAAATATGCGTGGTAAATGTAGACTTGATGCCTTGTGATAGTAATTTATTTGGTGTTAGGAACATCTTAACACCGTTTTATTACCATAAAGAATGTATTGTTCATGCAAGTTATATTCAAATATATTATATTGCACCGTGAGGCTGGTGAACGAAACAAGGCAGATCAGAGAATACAGAACATTTAAGAGGCACACTGCAAGTGGCATTTTAGACACAAAAAATTGAGCACGCGTATTGAGTGGAATCGAGGAAGCTAATTGGATCCCCAGTGGGGTGAACCGTGACAGCTGTTCTCTACAGACTTTCGTCTGTTCATTGGGAAGGTTTTTTTTACGGATGTGGTAGAGAATGGGATCAAGACATACTTTCCGACACAATGTGTTAGCAAATGCAAATGTGTGTATTACCTGCTATGAATCCTGATTTAGATATGTGGTCGTGAACAAAAACATATATATAGAACATAAGCTAAAATGTGAGCAAAGCAGCATGGAGAGATGCAGGAGTGGAATGACATTGCAATACAAGAAGAGAAACACATGTATTGGAGAACACACGCAGGTTAATGGAATTCATCCAGCAGTGGATTGATCATGGCTGATCATGATGATGCAAACTGGCTGCAACGCCTACCAATGCAGAGGCTATCGGAGCAATTGAAATGAAATTGGACGATTATGCATTTTATCTGCAATATACATCTCAAACGGTGGCCAAATGCTTACTCTGTTTACTTTTTGTTAGGATTGTGACTATAAATAATGTTTTTGCGGTAGACTTGCTATTTATAACTGGAATTCCACAGAGAGTAAACACAAACCAGCTAATGTGTGTTTACATATGTGGGGCCGATTAAAACACAGCTCTTTTGAAATGGTGCCCAGGAGAGGGGGTTGTGTCGAAGCCATGGCACAAGCAGAGAGAGCTACGGTCGACTTCTGCCGAATATCCCAGTCTGAGGACACGATCAGTGAGTGTATATTGATCGCATGAATCGATCAAGTCCATCGATTTAGGTTCCTTTGACCAGGAAGTGGCCACTACCAGCCAAATGCTTCGTTAAACATTTTGAAATGCACTTGCTTTATACGTTATCGTCATCAACATTGATCTGTCCACTGCTGGATGAAGGCCTCCACAAGCCGTCCCTCGTCTTGCAATGCAACAATTCATCTGGCTCCCACACAAGAACTCATTTTATTGATCCATCTCTGCGGCGGTCACCCCTCTCGGGCGTCTTCCCATCCTTTGACTGCCACTCCACCACTAGACTCGACCATCGGCGCCCATCCCTCCTAGCAACCTGCCCAAGCTCACCGAGTTGTAAGTTATTCGAGACGTGGATGTGAACCCACGTCGTACCGTAGTGACTGTGAGCTTCGTGTGGCCTCGAAGGGCTTCCGCTGGTGTTTTTTGTACCATGATCACAATTGACAAGTAGCCAGGAAAGGTCCGAGCAAGGTCCCCATGCTAAGGACTCGAGCCCCTTCATCCAGATATTGTTCAACGACGGCTGCCAGGTTTCCCTACGGCCAACACGAAACGCCTGCCTAAAACGAACTTGTTTGCCTGATTGTGGGAAGCAAACATCACGGCGACGTCACGAATTCATCGTCAACATATTGCAGGAAGCCTCCCCTGCTCATGGTGCTGGGCCAGACCGCTTTGCGAGACAAATAATAACGAGGCAGCTGAGCGAACCGGTCCGGAATAGGAGCCTGCGCCGCGCTCCGGGCGCGCGGTCGGGGGTCGGGCCGCGGAGGGGAAATCAAAGCGTGGTTGGCCATGAGGGACCGGTTCTGGCCGATGGCCACAATCATGGCGAATTAGCCGAGCGATGACAGAGCTCACTTCAAGCGCGCTCAGCAAAACACGCGCGCTCGCGTCAATTGCCTTGTGTGTGGAATAGTGACAAGCCACTGAAAACCATTTTGGTTTTATTTTGTTTAAACATGTCAATCCGTTTTCCATGCGGGTGAGATCTGTACTAATTGCTTACGACTAAATCACAGTGTGTCCTGCTACATTATTAATCCTTCTTATGTGTTTTTTTAATATAAATTGGCATATATAAAATACACATTTTATCCAAGCTCATTAGAAGCCATATTGCAATGAGTTTGCATTTCAAGTCAGGTCGGGGCAAAACCTGGATGAACGTTAATCGTGCATGCCAAATAACTTCACTCGTAGATGTGTGTATGTATGTTGAACTTCTTTCGCACCGTACGTAAGGAACCGTGCAAATCCACTATCATGCCACTCACTCCACTGCAGGTCACCTCACTTCTCATTCTGCTTCTTCCCTCTCATTGCTCCACTCTGGAATTCATTCCATCGTTTCTTCACCCAAGCTCTTACAATCACAACCTGGCTCAATCCAGCAATGTTACCACTTGTATCTATTACAACTGTTATATGTTACAACTTCTATAGTGCTGTTTGTTGCTGGCCGCTTAATGTTTTGGCCTTTAGGCCTGTGCTCAGCAACTTTGTAAAAACCTAATTAGGACAAGCTTAAACTTTGCAATCGCAATACTTTCATAATCCAAACTGCCCTATTTATATTTTTTGAGCGACTCTAGATCGATATTCTTAACCATGGCCAGGGGAGTGCCGTACAAGACACAGTCTCACACTCACTGCTCTTGGGGCCAGCTCACGTGACGAGTCGCGTTCGCAGCTATTCCCACTCACGGGGGCAATCCCCACAGCGCTCTTTAAGTTCACGCCGCTAACGAGCGACAATTACAGGGCCCGGCTCAAGTAACGACCCACGAGTTTCAATCCCCCACGAGCCGGGCATCAGCTGTGCCACTCGCGCTGCAGGGGGAGGAGGGGACGGAGGTGTCGGGGCAGAGGGAAGAGAGGTGCGGGGACGAGGGGTTACCCCAGCGGTGGCAGCAGCGGCGGCTTCCATTCTCGAGGCCTCCCAACCCACCACGCACGCATGGGGGTGGCGTTCGAAGGCCTCAAGCGCCGATTGGGTCGGCTGATTGGGGGTGTCCCCTTTGAATGGAATTGTCGTCATTTCAAAATGGGGACTTGGTCGCTTGTAACCGGGATGACAAACATCCACGGGGAAAAAAATGGGGCATGCTCGACGTGTTTTTTTTCAGTCGCCAAAAATATATGAAATAAATAAGAAGAATTACATTGAAATATTTGGACTCGCGCTAATGACAGGGATACCTCTTTTGTACGAAGCTGTGGCAGTGAGGTTCTTGAGTTCAACTGAGGCTGTGCACTTGATACTATCAGCAGATGTGGTTTTATGATTTCATGGTAATTACAGGATGTGTAACTGAAAAGCATCACTCAGCATTGCAGTTCGTGGGGATGTGACAATCCACCGATTCGTCGGTTGATTTTCATCTCGTAATGAACGATGTGTGCAAGGTATCGCGTGCTACGTATTTCCTTTCAGATCGCGGGTTTCATCCACTTGAGGCGCTAGAATTCACCGTGACGTTATACAAAGGGTGGGATCGTTACCATGAGGAGCGAGTGGATGGAAGCAGAGTTAGGAAGACTCGAGAGACAAACACACACAAATACAAACACGTACAGTGATGGTGCAGAGCAAGCAATGGGGCCAGGTTTCAGACTTGATATTTGGAAAGTTATGCGGTCATCGTTCGAATGCCCACGTGTTATTGATGTAACTTTGATTTCATACAAACACAGGCCACAGCCTGTAACTGTTAAGCATGTTAATAGTATAATCACTACGTAAACATATTCGTGCTTATTTTTAAAGTGTTAAGAAAATATTTATTTTCTAAAGAGTTTTTTTTATTTATTCATTTTTTTCGGGACTCAAATGGCAGCCAATTTTTTTTCAAATAAATGTTTTTTCGTACTATGTTTGGATTTTAACACCGCCGCTTTGTTTAGCAAACGTTGGTTGTTGCTAAGGTGGGAAGATCATACTTTTGGCTCGACTCGTCTTGCTACAGTGAACACGCTACCAACAAACACGTGCATTAGGGTAACCTACATGTTGCGCTCCAGCCAGTAGGCGATGACAAGGCTAAAAAGACTCGGGGTTTACAAGCGAGCTTCCTGGACAGTGATTATACAGTTGGTAGCGGTTACATTAGCCACATACGGCGGCTGAGTGGTAGAGTGAGCGGCTCGTAAATCCTGTTCGGGAGTTAACTCAGTCCATCAGCATACCTCCCATGGGTAGATAACATGAGTACCACTTTATGGGGAAGTCACTATAGCGGTTGTTCAATGGAGAAATTCACTTGTGCCATAGGGATGTGGAATTTCCACCACTGGCTCAGGGCTGTAAATACGAGAGCAGCCCTCAATGCTCACAGAGCAGGAAATGCCTTTGACTCCTTTTTCAAACTGTTGCCAAACGCATTTGAGGAGATAACCGAGTGATCGTGTTAAGTGACGCGGTCTGATAATTTCTGCGATTATAATCGCAGAAACTTTCGCGAAGAATTTAGTAAAATCGCTTGAGAAATTCCGAGAGACGGAGTTCGATTCCCAGTCAAGGTGGCCGACATCGAGCAACTCCATCTCTCTACATTTTGTTGGCTAACGATGACTGGCAGCGGTTACACAGCAGACGGCATCCGTGCTTGCTACGCTTGGCTACGCGGCTCTGCTCTCCTCTCGCGGGGCACCACGCCGTGAGCCGGCACAAGCTCCGAGCATTATCCACGGCAGATGCACCCAAGGAGGTGATTGGGGAATCATTGTATTCAGATCGCCCGTCCATCCCACCACCATCGCGTGCAATCACACTCCAATTTCCTCTGCCGGACACACCTGCCGCGGATAATTTGCGCATCCCATTGCAGATCACGGCGCCTCGCCGCACGGGAGACGAGACGTGCGACACGGGGGCTCCTCTCGCATTTAAAAACATGGGATCGGTTCGAACGTGTAAATCTCCGGATGTCACATCTTATTTAAAACCAAAATGCATTCTTGCAGGACACCCGCGGATTTGCGAGATTCGACGATTTTTTTTTTCAGAATCCCAAGAACGAGTGAGGCTTACGGAGGTAATCAAAGATCGCCCCAACACGTCGGCGTAACCGACATCGCTATTGTCCGACCACGATGTTGGGAATGCTACAGCAACAACAAAACCCGCACACACACGCAAGATCAACTCTCACAGCCCTTATTACGGGCCAGAACGGGCCAGAAACAACCTCGGGACAACAACTGATTTGCGGCCAAATTATGAGGATTGTTGAGCAAATCCGGCGGCTGTTAAACGACGACGCGAGTTGATGCGCCGCGCGTCGCGTGAGCCGTGCGGCTTGCGGTGTTGCGGGTGGGGGTGGGTGGGGGGCTGGCTGCGGGTCCGCGCATTCTTTCACGGGCGATTGACTTGCGGTTGATTTATGCGACACCAACTTCCTGTCCGTGCCCACCTGCTCCTCCGCGGAGGTGCCGCGTCGAGCGAAACGAGACCCACGCGGCGCGCTCCTCGTCGCCCATCATCGGAAGGGGGATTTTGCGCTCACGTCGTGACGTAAGGCAGGCTGCAGGTGCTGCCCTGCGACTGCTTTCCCGCGCCAATGCAGGTGGAAGGGCCTCCACTCGAGCGAGCTCTAGAGGAGGGCATTTGATCGACTCCTCAAACACGTTGGCCACACGTGTTGGAAGAGGTGGGCGGACCCGCGCTTTACCCCACCACACGCGGCCTGCCGACCGATAAACTGGAGTGAACCCATGTGTACAGTACTCCTGGGGGAGCAGAGACGGCGGGGTTTGAGAAACCTCATCAATGATGGTTGACTATGTTGAATTATGTTGTAATAATTTTACTATACCGTACACACAATACACAACATCTCATTTGAAAACATAAACACTACGCCTGTGTGTGTGTGTGTGTGCGATGCGTTCAGCCGAACCTTTGCCACCTGCATCGGACGGCGTCTGCGTGACTTTGAGTCAACAGCAAATTATAAAAATGAAAGTCAACAAAAGACGACCGGAGAACGCCGCCTTGAAACTCCGAGGGAAGGGCGGCAAAGTCGTTAAATTAAACATTGCGCAGGCTCAGAGTGAAATAAGCCGGCGATGGAATCTGCCGTGAGAGCGTGTTTGACCAGCTGGTTGCGGCAAAGGTAAACATTTGAGCACTGGGAGGGGGGGGGCAGACTCGTTGAGGCCGTTACGACCCCAGCGCCCGCGGGTGGCGGCCGGAGAGCCGACCCCAGCGTTTAGCCTCCAAACTCCACCGCCGCGCAGGAGGAGCGGCAAAGCCCCGCAGAAGCCACGCGTCAGAGGCCGTGGAATGGAAGAGAAATCTCGACGCAGCGCGTGCGTGTGTTTTAGATATCTCTCGCTCTCTCTGTGTCCACGTACAACGACACTACACACGCGCGCCTGAGTTCTCTGTGATATCACGACCCCGCGTCGCCCCGACAGGTGGCCCACCCGTGGAGCCGCAAGCTTGCAATAGGCCCATCATCCCTCCGGCGTCGATCAAATAGGTACCACTTTGTGGGGAAGATCAACAGTAAAGATCAACAGTGTTTGCTCTATGAAGAGACTCGCCATTGGCATATAAATGTGGAATGTCTACTACTGTCTCCGGACTGTAAACAGCAGATGAGCACTACCTCAGTGCTGATTTGGGCAAGAAACCACTTGAACTCAATAGAACACAAAAACGTGTGACTTGCTGACTGATGTGCCTATTCCTGTTGCGAGAGGTACATCAATCCACCGCTGGTTGAAGGAGGCTACCCCATGCCATGTCGGTCATGTGGGTTGTCTGACCATATGTAACCGTGCTAGTGAGTGCGGGCTGGTGAAGTGGTCATGTGACCACGCGTTCAGATATCCCTCTTCGCCACTGACATTCGTCGTGGCCAGGAGTCGAGCTCCGCGCACAGAGTCGCGCGCCCACCCACCGCACCGCCGCTTCACCCCGTAAGAGGCATCACGAGCTACCGAAGACAAACAACAGCGGGCGATGACGCGACAATTACAGAGCGGGGCGCGCGTTACGAGCGCCCCGCTCTGCACCTCGCCCACCGTGTGTGACCAGCTGCTGCTGCTGCTGTTGCTGCTGCTGTTTGGTTTGACGTGAAAGTGACGGAGGAGGAACTCGGCTCTGGAGTCGCGCTCGCCTTCCTTTGAACAAATCAAACACGGCGCCTCGTCGGCCCTCTCTCCAAGCGACGCGTTCATTGAAGGCCGTGATCTTTCTTACAGTCCAGGTCGCGACCTTTATTACGGCGAACGTAGACAAACGTCTCGACAACGGCGGGGTTGCGCGAAGAACGGAGGCGACGCAGACGGACAGCGTCGAATCGGGCTATGCTGTCCGTTCGATACCCCCCCCCCCAAACACCTCAGAGTCGTTTTCCACGTTTCATGGCCCCCGCCTGTGCACGGAAACAACATCGCACGCGCCTCGGCGGCTGTCACCCACGCTCAGATTCCCCGCAGCTCCCCCCCCCCCCCCCGCGCGATCGGCCGGGAGACGACACCAGCAGCCCGTGCTAAAGCGATCCCGGCTCGCGGCTCGCCTTGACCACGGCCACCCTCTCCACAGAACCACCCCCAGCCACCCCCAGCCTCCCTCCCTCCCAGCCACATGGCCCAGCCACCCCCATGCCCTGCAGCTACCTCTGCCCAGTGCTCATTCGTGCGCTTTGCCAAACTCGTACATGTGCTTGTTTAATAAATTAGACTTCTCAAAGCCCCCATTCAAGTTTCCCGGTTCCCGAGGACCCTTCCCTCGTTGGGGTCAATATCCGGAGAGGATTACGCAGTTACGCGCTGAGAAACACCATTACAAACACACGTTTCGGTAACAAGGCTGCTGCTGCTGCTGCTGTGGCTGTTATGACCAAGGCGCGGTTTGGAGCATTCCTCTCTGTGTGTTAGGGGTTCTCTTTTCCACTTTGGATCAATCCCAGACACGCTTCTTATTCAGCTTAGGTCTATTATCAAAATTGCACCGATTGCACTAATAAAGTGGAACACTAAAACCAGTACGAGGTCTGGGTACGAATACATTCCTGTCACCCGGAGACAGATCCCAACTCCAGGACTGTCATGGGCTGGACAGGTGGCAACCCTTCACAATTTGCTGACCACTTGGGACGCTTTAAATGCTCCACGCTTGGTCTGATCCCTGCGAGTAGTTAGTAATCCTATCGTAGGAAAATATCATTATGTTTGTACGTGATAATTAATTTGAGTTCCTTTTTTAAGTTTACAGATTTACTTATACAAATTTGTGTTATTCAACAGATAAAAAAAGACATCCTCATATCAGTACGTTGTAAATATGCCTTGATGGCGTCACACCGTGAGCGTCCCTATCGCTGCACCCAGAAGGGGGTTGATCGATGGTCGCCACGACGCGTCGGCCTCGCCACCACACGCGGCTTGCGGTGACTCTCCATGGGACGCGGTAAGGGAGTCCGCGAAGAATCTCAGACACCGACGTCCCACGGTCTGTCCTCAGCCTGAGACAAGCCGTGGATTACCATCCATTCAAGTATATTCTTACGCTCATGATCAACGGCGATTTCTTGCCCACATAAGCATTGAAGCATGTGTCTCAACTCCAGCTCTGTGTACAGCCCGACAGACAGAGCCAGCGGTGAAAATCCCACATTTGTATGGCAGGTGCGAGTCTATCAACAGGACAACTGATGTTAGCTTCCACACAAAATGGTACTATTTTATGTATCCCAGAGAAATGATGGGCTTAGTCAACCCCCAACGTGATTTTACAATCGCCCGTTCTCACACTTGCTTTGCCGCTGAGCCACCTGGCTGGGTCAGCGTGGACAAACACTCGTTATAATTTATCGGGAACCCATGGATCGTTTTCATTAATCCACTGTCCACAGGGCATGGCGAATGTAAATGAACGCGTCACGTATTCATGCATGAGAGGGCATTCCGCTGCTTTGACGTTTTGTCCCACGGTCACGGTTACGGAGCGCGTGTGTGCGCACATGTGTGCGCGCGCGTGCACGTGCTATCGATTAGTTTTCGAACGCGGAGTCACTTCAAAATTTGTCCTGGGTACCTGGCTACCATAACAACAACAACACAACAACAACGTGAAACCAGCGAAACTCGTTCCTCTTCGGCCTCCGTCGAGGTTGTCACAAATCCCCAGTCCTCATTTCAACTTTCTCAAAAAACATCTGCCGGACGAATATGTAATAGCTCGTGGTGTGTGCTCGCGCGCTCGCTCGGGGAAGCTGCCCTGTTTGTCGGAACCCGCTCTGCTGTAATTGCATCCGTCACGTAAACTCACTTCGTGGCCCCGTGCCGCATGCAGTTCTGACAAGATGCACCACGCCAACGCGCGACACGTAAACAAACATTCTCTCGGGAGATTAAATAGCATCAGAGAGTGACACTCAAAGAAACGGAGGAAGAGCCTCACCACTGATTTGTAGAGCGAGTGGTTTGCAATCTGAAGGTTGCGATTTCAAATCCTAGTTTGGAGTTCACTCAGCCCATTATTCCTCCTAGAGTCCAGAAAACAAGTAGCTGCTGCTCGCAGCAGACACCGCGACTATCGCGATTTTCATCTGAAGACGGCTTGTGTTGCATTCGAAACGTCGGGATTTATTTTGTTTTATTTATACCTACGTGACATTACCAAAAGAACCAAAGAGTAAAGATCAACAGCGGTCATCCTGTGGACATATTCACCTCCACGATAGGAATGTGAAATTGCTCAGGGCTGTAAACGAAAGATGAGCATCAAATACTTATTGCTCGTTTGAGCAGGAAATTGCTCATTTGACTTTTAGCAGGATCAGCAGAAATCCACTGTCCCAAGCGAGCTGAGCCGCACCAGCAGTTCAATAGATGCATGGAGCATCGGCTTTATCTACGGCAACCCGAAGCACCACTTCCCCCGCATAGCCCCAACAAACTGTTGGGGAAATTGTTGTTTGCGAGCACCTATTAAGGCTGGAACAGCACACGAGGGGATGGGTGGCCAGCACCACGTCTGGTCGTCTTTTTTTCTTGAATTCTCAAGTCGACACACAGCACCAGCTACTCGTTTAATGCCGAGTCGACCGAGAGGAGGCTCAACACCGGTTCAGATATTCGTCGGGTGTTTGCCGTGAGCGGCGATCGGACTCGGGTCGCCGTGTTCGCAGCGCTACGTGCTAACCACTGCGCCACCGCTCCTCACACACGCACACGCGCGTGCGATCCTGTGTGTGCGCCTCGCTTCGCAGGAGCCTTGGCGATTCGAGGCGTTACCTCCTCCCATCCCCCATACCCGTACCAGGACACACGGAGCGGAGAGCAAATGCTGGGGGATGTTTGCACTGTCGCCTGTTTGCAGTCAACGATGCAGCGAGTGAGGCGGGCAGGATGATAGCTCTCCGGGTGATAAGGCATGGAGCAGTCCCTGGGTGAATGGCTCGCAAAAGGTGAATCAACTCATTAACTACGCGCGGACCACACCGCCCGCTCAGCACCGCCGCACTGCCTATCTCTCTCGCTCGCACACATCGATAGAACTCAACGTCGAGCTGTCAGGGTTATTGGTGGTCCAGCACTCGCTGATTTAACTCCAGTCAGTCGCTCACTGGTGGGCAGTCGCCTCCGTATCACTCTTATATCGCTACTGCCATGGTTACCATTCCCGTGAATTTCACTCGTTGATTTCTCCATCCATGTGGAGGAGGACTCGGGGCTACCAGACACTGGTTGTTTCATCTCTCATCCACAGTGTGTTCAACCACTGCACTGCAGCTCACAACAACACACCCACCCACCCACTAACTCACCCACTCACTCACTCACCGCACTGCAGCTGACCTCACGTCTCTTTCTGCTTCTTCCCTGCACCGCCCCGTTATGAAAGAAATGCTTCCCATCACCTATTTTCTAAGCTCTTATAACCTTGCTCAATTTAAGAAACGTGTTACCACTCATATGTGCTTAGCAACTCTGTAAAGAGATATTTGTGCCGAGTGAAACAGAATTACGGAAACAACCACCTCAACCTCGAATACAACCACGCGTATTCAATTGCAGTGCACTTCATTAAAATATAGACCCAGGGTTTGTTTCATTTGCGCACTTTTCAAATCTATGAGCGGCTTGTATTTTCTCAGCGTGGTATTTGACCTTTGTATCCAAGCAGAGGCGTGAGTCGCTCCTCTTGAGTGCCGCTATATTTGCCGTCTCGCTTGAGGTAGGCTCTCTGCTACGTTTAACGACGGCGGATTCATTGTCGATATCTTTGTCGCTTTATTGGCTATTATTAATTGTTTTATACATCATTACTGCTTTGCTTGATTTGTTGTTCATCTGTGTATTCTAGAAGGGCAGAGTTTCCCCGTTTCCTTAGGGTCCCTACAGAGTAAAGTTCCATCTCAAACTACCGGTCAATCTCTCCGTCCGCTCAAGAGAAGGGCCACTGCCTAAAACTCCAGGCTATTGATGGTGAAAGTGAGCACATTTGACGACGATTGTGGGTTTTTGTTGGATAATCTCATTGCGGCTCGCTAGCCAGCTAAATCCCGTGATTATATTGTTTTAATAGCCAGGTGCACTTAACGATGCCATGCACAAATTTCGATATAAAGCTTTCGTGACTGCAGGGATTCATCTTCTTGGTTCTTGAAGACGGCTGCTTGCGTTGTGGCCGAAACGTCGTGAGAATGATTTTATTATGTTTTATTTTTATTATTTTATTATTTCCATTCTACGTGACTTTACCGAAAGAACCAAGAAGATGATGCCATGCACAGTTATACACATTCCTATGGTGAACACGAGTCTCCCCATAGGACACCCACTGTTGACTTCCCCACAAAGTGGTATTCATTTTACCGCCTGCCCGGAACAATGATGAGCTGAGTCAGTGCGGAAAATAAGACATGATAAAAGCCTGTGACAAAAAACAGATGTATCAAAAACGCGTTTCTGCGAACCCGCAGCCGTGTCTCGAAACGTTAGCCACGCCTCGATGCTCTCGGCCACAGCCATCGCCGAGCGGTGACGGTGCCAGTGCCGTTTACGAGTGGCCGGATGGGGCCGCCTCTTGGTCGCGGTTAGCTCCTGGCAGAAGAGGCGCCTCCGCTTAACGCGTTCGCCCACAAAACGCAGCGCAGCTGTTGGAGAGAACAGCGATTTCGGGCGCCACGGTGGCGAGATGTTAACTACCTCGCCTGCTGTACAAGAAGGTCGTAGGTTCGTGCCCCACCCTGACGCCTGCTGTATAGTTGGAGTTTGCGTGTTCTCCCAATGGTCGCGTGGATTTTTCTCGGGGTCCTCTGGCGTTTACTCTCCACATTTAGAAATGTGCGTTGAGAGTAATTTGGCTGCTATAAATTCACACGTGATGATACGCCCACTTGAGCTATCATTCGTGACCAGGTCGCTTCTGAAAAGAGCTACATAGCTCAGTGGGCTACCTGGCAAATGTGGCTCACCAGCCACACATCAACCCCACTTTCCAGGCAAGGGCACAGGGACCGTCACGACGTTCTGAGGCTCTCAGTGCGAATCTTTGACCGGGCTCCAAACACTGATTAGCACGGTTGGCTACGTACGGTGCGAAAGAAGTTCAACATAACATACATTGGTCGAGATGTAAATGTTGCAGGTGCTGCTACGCAAGCTATTCAAGCTGCGGCACGTGCTCACTGCCGCTTCTCCTCTGTCGTAGCATAGGAATAGGAACGGATCTGCAAGGAAGAGGATAAACTCAACACATTCGTCAAGAAATACTGAGGCCTTAAAAGACAAAATATATAATAGACGACGTTTCGGGCAATGACCCTTCTTCATAAATTGAGAGGCCAGAGAGACAGAGTTAATAAGAATTAGATATTGTAATTAAGACCTTGGGGCCTAACGAGAATTAAACAGGAATAGGAACAGAAGTTGACAGCGGTTTTTCTCGGTATTGACTCACCCCTGCCATAGGAATCTGGATTTTCCAGCACTGGCTGTCGACTGTAAACAGTAGTCGAGCACCATCTCAGTGCTCATTGAACCGCAGGACATCACTTTGGCTTTCGAGTAGGAAGCACAGTTGGCTGCACAAGTATAAAAATGCATGTATGGGTGTTATAGGTACAGTCCAAGAGCGGACTGTGGAATGGGCATTGTTCACCCCTCAGTGTCTGCTGATGCAATGAGCACCCCCCCCCCCTGCCTCCACGCGCCCCGAATCGAGCGAGCCCCACCCCCCCCCCCCCCCCCCGGTGTGAGACCGCCCCGCGCGGGATTATCACCTCCATTGTCCCGAGGCCGGGCTCCCCAGGGCCCTCCCTGATTAGGAAGGAGACTCGAGAGTCCAGCAGTTTGAATTCAACCGAGGCCCAGTGGTAGGCTTCTAGGGACAAATGCTGTTTAAATGTGCCCCCCATTTGGAAACTCAGGTATATCTGCTCAAACCCTCATTCCTCACAAGCTCATTATCCCGCCCTGATCAATACAATCAGCCACCCATTGTGGGGGGAGTCAACAGTGGTTGCCCTATGGGGAGACTCACCCCCACCATAGGAACGTGGAATTTCCATCATTGCATCAGGGGCTGCAAAATAAGATTTTAAACAAGAAATCACTCTGACTTTTGACAGCTCACAAAACCTATTTCGATCTAACAGGGAACGTCGCATGGGTTTAATGTTTCATCAAAACCATGGGAGTAGTGCTTGGATGCACCTGGCAGAGGCGAGCAGTGCGGGCAGTGGCAGTGCTAAGCCGGGGAAAGGCGGCAGCGACGCGGCCGTGAAGGCTCGCGCTGTGCGTTACCTCCTCGGAGCAAATCAGATTACGTGGATTTACTTGTTGCCGAGCGCCTTAACGTCACGCTGACAGGTCTGGGCTCTAAAGCAACCCCCATCGTTATCGTGCCCCGTAACGCACAGCTTACATGAAACCAGTTTCATGCCGGACGTCACGTGAGCATTGACGTGGCGCTCTCGTCTCCAGCTTGCAATCCCTGGAGGCAGTGTTGGAAATTCCACATTCCTATGGCATGCAGGAAGGTGCAGTACTTATTTTACCGACCCCAGGGGGAGGGAGGGGGATGCTGTTGCGAGTTATTGCCGTTCCAACCAGGTTTTTAACTCGCACGCTCCGGATTGCGAGCCACACGCCCCGCCAAGGAGCCTCGTGGAGGGTGCGCACAGGGAACGTCGCAATCGGCTCCCGAGGGGCGCTACATCACCGCCGTGCACGTTTGGGAAGTTTAGGAAACGCGTGCGGCGATGTTTTTCCTCAGAGACGAAGAGCGCTAAATCTAGACTTGAAGCTTTCGTGACTGCAGCAATTCATATCTGTTGGGTTTTTCGGTAAAGTGACGTAGACAGATTCAAAGGAAATAACATTTGTTATTCTTTTGTTATTTTCTTTGACCCTATCGACGTGACTTGACCGAAAGACCTAAAGAACACGCAGAGCGCTGCAACGAGAAGTCCCTGCGTGCTAACGGAGGGGCGATGACACCTCCTGGGCACCTGCTGCGCACTGCCACGCGAGATGCGTGTTCATCAACATAAGCGCGATGGCGCGACACTAACGACCCGCGGTCTCGCCAGCCCGAGGGCCTTCAGCTGCAGCCACACCGCTTACACTTTGCCCACACAAAACACGCACACACAGACACACATACAGACACACACACGCAAGCACACAGGCCTGCATACAACCCTTTGTCTCCAATTAATTAAGGGTCGCATTCCGAGCCTTTCACGATGTCCATCACTGCGCGGTGTGTGAGCGCGTCACCGAGCTACCGAGTCGGCGAGGGAGAGCGACTGGGACCGGCCACATCAATGCCGAGAGAAACACAAAAGCCGTGGAGAGTGCGAGGGGGGACGGTCCCTGGTCATTGGAGACAACAAGGGAGACAGAATGCGGGGGGTGGATGAATGGGCGGCCCGCCTGGGCAGGCTCGTGAGCGCCGACCCCAATGCCCTCACGTGTCGCACTGTGAATCGGGCTGGTCGTCTGTGAAATTCCACCGTATGTTAATAAAAAGTTAATTACGCAAACATATCTCAGCCACAGAGAATATTGTCTCGCGGCGCATGGATCCGTCTCTGCTCTTACACAACGAGTTTATCTCAACGGTCCATCCCATCGCTCCATCTCCGCAGAGGATGCCTGCTGCTTGGGGCGTTCCCTCCGTTGGCAACCCTGCCATGGTCCCTCCTGGGTGACCCGACTTGCCCAGCCCAGCAGCCGCTCTTGCTCAGCGAGTGATTTTTCTAGGTTGGGTTTGTTCTCCCATCGCCCTGCACCTCCCAGCAGGCATCTCTCCACGCTGCTTTGTGTACTCTTTAGCATTTGTTCCATCGACTTTGTCAGTGTCCTTGAGTCCGACCCATGTACCATCGCACGTAATGTGCCCCGATGCAAAACTTTAAAGCCACGAGGATGAGATGAAACATGTCCAAAGCGGTAGGCCACAACCGCTCGTCTTGTGCGCGTTATGGAAAGTGCAAAATCCACCAAGCCTTCGGTACGCGACACTGAATTACCACGCCCGGTGTGCTTCACGTGTGATGACTATGAAGCTGATTAATTACACGTGTCCACACGCACGCGGGTGGTCTAGCTCCTCCCTCCCCGTTACAACGCGCTGGCACGGGAGGCAGTGCAGCTGCGGGAACGCCCTGATGGACACGATTTCATTAAAAAATAAAAGTCCACGCTTTACTCATTTCTCTTCATCGGGGAAAATACTTTTTTTTAAATCACTTAAAATCAGCTCACTTAAAAGGTCGTCGCTGCGTTCGACTGCGCTCTCAACGTACATTTTAAGCAACTTGACAGGGCATGTGGGACAAATCATAGCGCGTGGCACCGAGCCACGGTAAGAGCAGTCACGATCCATCATAATTCACACAAACTTCCAAGCATTGAGGGGCGATAGCTGTGTGGGGGTGGCAATACTGTGCTTATATATAAATTGCATTAACATACCAAAATTGAAATAAATTTGTTTTAATAACCAGACTGACTAAATCACCCCGAATATGCCCTTCCATGGCCTATTTTAGACGCTAAGCAAAGTTGAGGCTGGTTACTACTTGGACTGGTGACCACGAGTGATATCCAGGTGCAATAGGTGCGGGGTTGTGAGCTGGCCATGAAGCGACGGTGCAGCAGTGAGTTCTTGTACAGAAGATGATCGATGGATTCGCTCCACAGTGTATCCATAGTGTATGTGGAGCGAATCCACCTCGGCATAGTTGTAAGTGTTGTCCCCACGTGTGCGCGAGTTTTCTCCGGGTGCTCGCGTTTCCTCCCACACGAAGCCAAACACCCACGCCAAAAGTCTTGGACTCAGGGATAATCTCTTGGGTAATTAATTAAAGGGCATTCGCTCTAGAGAACACACGACATCATCCAACCCGTTAAGAGAAGCGAGTGGGGGGCTTAGGCAGGAGGAGTCACGGCTAGAAGGGACGATGGACGATTGTCAAGAATAACAGCGGAGTGGCAGCCAAGGAACGGAAGGCGTCCGGAAGCACGCCTCCCGTGGAGACGGAGTAATTGGATCGGTTCATGTGCAGGACGTATAGTTAAGGTGGCAGGCAGCATACAGCAAGCGGTGAATTGGCTACGGCTGATGATGATCATAATTACAAGAAAGCCATAATAATGAAACGGACTATAACACGTGTGTTTCTAGAATAACAGGACACACGAGGGTATGTTCAACTATACACTACTTTCATTTTATTTTAGTGGCTTGGCAGTTTACATTTTTTAAAAATACTTTCGTGTGTTTATTTGATTTAATTTATTTGATTTCATCAATTAACACCGCGTGTGGTTTGCCGATGTAAACGTTTCAATTTTCCCGGAACATCGCAAGAGCGCGACTGAGAAGCGCACCGCGGCGGTACAAACTCGAAACCCAATCGCCCACGGCGCGTCCGCTCGTGTCTACGAACGTCGTTAAGTGGCCAAATGAGGAGCGCTTGGTGCTGCTCGCGAGCGTCATTTTTTACGAAGCCATGGAGCCGGGCCCCTGCAGCTGCGATGTACGTGGCCTGTGGCCCAGCACCGTGGGGGCAGCGAGGTGTTGGTGGATCACACGGAAAGTCATAAAGCTGACTCCCTACGCGTGGACATCTCCTGGTTTGCCAATATGTGGCAGCGCAGCAAGTGAGTTAATTTCCATCCGTTTCCATCTGTACGGGGATTGCGTGTTAGCCCACCTCCCCCTGGAATGTGTAGTATTTCTCCCGGTACTGCGTTTTCCTCCCACATGTATGAACACTTGTTAATAACGCAGTTGGCCAAACATGTCAGAAAACAACCGTTACATTTGGGCTATTAATGTTAGAATGTTCTTTAAATCTGATAAAAAAAATTGTCACAATATATATTATACCATAAAAAAAATTATGTTTTTGTTTTAGTGCCAATTTCAGGAGGACTGAGAGAAGAGGATGAGCATGACAGCTGCCTCTTGTTTTCTGAAGCACACCCACGAGATACCCACAAGTTATTTCTCATTTATTAATTATTTACAGTAAAAAATATATATTTTGGATCAATGGGCCCCGAATATATTTGTTACATTGCATTAACTTTCCCTGTGTTCTTGTCTTTCAATTTCAGCGTGAAGTTTATTTATAAACATCGATCAGAATTTGCTGAATGCCATGGTTGTTCCGCTCTGCGGCGACGAGTTGCCGGAGTGCGGTAACTGCCGTGCTCAGGGGGCAAGCTCTGCATCGGCCACGCTCGGACTCGACATCGACGTCCTGGTGAGGAATAGAAAGAAAGAAGAGAATCTTTCCATTCACTGTACCTTGGAAAGGCAAACAAGTGAAGATTTAGAATTTTTAGAGCCATCGTGAGTGATTGCTTCACGCTGCGCAATAGACCAGGGTATTGGGCACGATTATGCAATCGCATATCGCTTATTGGTAATTTATGAGAAGCCTTAACCTGAACAACGTTTGCAACAAACTCAGGGTCACCTATCCACAGAGTTGAGTATAAAAATCGCCTTCTGGTTATGGACCTAAAACAGGGCAGCTGCCACAGTGGTGCAACGGTCAGCAGCTTGCTGGACTCGCGATGCAGAACGCTCCGGTTCCATTCCATCTCCTGGCACGGCGGTTGGAACAATGGGGCTGGGGGGGGCAAGTAGCTGAAACCCTCCTCCCAGCGCCTCATCTGTCCACCCCGCGGTGTCAATGGGTTCCCTACAGTGGGCCGATCGTTTGGTGGGAAACGTGTTGGTACGCCCAGCTCTTCCAACACGGCTGATCGACGTGGAAGAGTAGACCAAATAGCGTCTCGAGTTCGCTCTGGTGGAGGTCAGGTAATTGCCGGGCAGCACATTTACCACCTTGCGGCTGCACCCAGCACGACCGCGAGAGAGAAGATGTGCGGGGTAGTTGACCTCCGGGGCGAGGGTGTCTCTCGCAATAAGAGGGCGCCGCACCCTGTCATCAATTGGAAGCTGAAGCCGTCCGAATTATATTGCCTTTTGGTCTCCTGAACCCGCGAGTCGATCCGTTGACCCGGGATTTTTTACGCTCCGCTCCCACCGTGACAACACGAGCCCTGGCCGGCCCTGCCTCCGACTCGCGGCGCCCTCCCCCCTCCCACCCCACCCCCTCACTCCAGCCCGCGACCGAGCGTAGAAAATCTCTCGCACCTGCGGGGGCCGATGAAACCGGAGCGTCGCGAGGCGCGGGCGCTTCTCCCACCGCAGCCTCCGCAACCCGCGCGGCCCGCGCGACGGCGCGGCTCCTGTTTATTTGCTCTGGCCACCTCCCTTTTGTTTTGGGCTTTCGCACCGGGGCACGCAGAGGGCAGCTGCGAGCAAAGCGGGGCTTTGTGCCTCAAGTCGGAAAAAGAGCGTAGCGCCCCCCCCCCCCCCGAAGGTACGGGCCGAGGAATTCGGACCCAATAAGCTCACAACAAGGGTTACGGGGCCGTTAAGAAGAAGAGAAAATGATACCGCAATTTGTAACGTGCGACGGACGAACGGCACCGCTCAGCGCCAAAGGGAAAGATTTGCTCGCTGCGTTCTTTTGACGTTAAGTCGTTGTGGGTTTTAAAATCCCTTGCCAAATTCTTCGGCCCATTTAAGCCACTCCTCTACGAGAGATCGGGTGAGTGGAGGCGAGGAACCGGAGAGCAGAGGGAACGGCAGTCTCTGCTTTTACCGATAACATCCAAACGTACATTTTTACATTCGTGCATCCAACTGGCTTGAGACTCAAAAGTGAAAGTAATTTCCTGCTCAAAAGAGCAATGAGGCCGTGTCTATCCCCTGTTTGCAGCCCGGAGCGGGTGGTGAAAATTCCACATTCCTATGGCAGAGATATCACCCCGTAGGACGAGGAGATATTGTCTCCATGAAGGGCGGCATTGGCTGTCGTCTTGATGAGCCCCATCTTCTGCAGCGAGATCGTTCAGTGTTTGGAAATTTCTAGAATTCAAGTTTTGCCAGCCAGTTGGCTCAGCGGTCGCGTGAGTGGGTCGCCGCAGTTGGAAGGTTGCGAGTTCATATCCTGGTTGGTCGATTGCCTCAGCCTATCATCCCTAGTGGGGTCGATCAAATGAGTGCCCCTTTGTGAGGACGTCAGTAGTGGTTGCCCTACGTATAGACTCACCCCCACCATATGAACGTGAAATTGCCACCACTGGCTCAGGTCTGTAAACAGGAGATAAACACCCACTTTGACATAAGGCACCTGGGCTATGGGTTGCAGGCACAAGGGCAAACGGGTGTTTTTTTTAATTGACGGAGCTCGTGAGATAAAGACAAAAACAGACAGGCAGGCAGGGGATGAGGGAGGCATGGTCGGTAGGCCCTTGCCCACACTCTCTGCCAAGGTTAAACTATCTGGCCCTGCCAAGACACACCACTCTTCTAAACCATTTTCATAAATGATTTGCTGCAAACTGTAGAATGAATCTATGCAAGTTGCCAACGGGCTGCAGTGTGTCCCACACTGATAAGCACAGTGCGAGATGGGCCGGATCAAAACAACACTGCTACGAGTTTAACAAGCAGGATCCAGCTGTCGACACGTGAACAGAGAGAGAGAGAGATCTTGTCTCGACGATATATTTTAGGATGTAATTGTTCCCTTAATTGTTAAGGAGTTGAAACACGGCAAAAAAATACACATTTCTTAAGATGTTTTTTGTAATGGTAAATTGTTTTTTTTATCTTGAAGATAAATTAATGAGCGGGTTTCTTTCATGTTGGTATTTGCTTACATTCTGAGGGTACAAAAAACATTCTGTTAGACCACGATGTTTAATATTCTATGAAGAAGAGCCATTGCCAAAAACATAGCCTCTGCTATAAAACAGTCTATACATACTGTATAGACGCGCTCACCACTGCGCCACCACTCCCGCAAATAAGCAAGCAGAATGGCTGTAAAGCCGCGTGTGTGATTAACGAAGGGGTTAAGTCCTGCCGGAGTGTCTGCCGTTTCAATCGGAGTCGGGTGCAACCCGCACTGGATTAGAACCTTCCCACTGGTTGAGCCGCCCTTAAAATGGCGCGATGCGTATTGCAAACAAATTCCGCGTGCGAGAATCGTCGTCTGAGCGGCGGAATCCCATGTACTTCTGTTGAATGAATATAAATCCTTTAATGTGGCAAATGTCATTGTTAAAATAATCGAACCATCGACCTCCGGATTGCAAGTCCAGTGTGCTAACCACTGCACGACCTCAGCTCACTTCGTAAAGTGCCATCTCACGTCATTGGCATCGCGGTCCAGATCTCTTCCCGACTCGCACCACAAGGTACCTGAATGAATGTGCAACTGGATTAACAGTTTCACCTATGTCCTGTGAAGCACGCGGGATCGTGACGCAGCGTGCCGGGAGATAGGAGCAGCAGAGACTGACGTTCGCGTTATCGACTGTACAGACTTTTACTCCAACGGCAGATGTCCTTGCTAACCATCGTGATGACGCGTTCCTTCTAGGGATGCTGCGATAACTTTAACTCAAACAGCTCAATCAGCATCATCGTCAATCATGATCAATCCACTGCCCGATTTAATGGCTCCCCAATTCGCCAGCGCCTCTCGTAAATAAGTGATACAACGCGAACCGATCTCATTGCTCCATCTCCCAGGGAGACGTCGTCTCATGGACATTCCTTGGATGCGACTCCGTTATTACTCTTGACCATCGTCCATCGTCCCTTCTAGCAGTGACGTGTCCTTGCCCAAGCGCACTTCTTAACAGGATGAATGATGTAATTCACAGATGAAATTTAACAACGAAAACAAACTCATTTTCTGTAGTTCTGATTGGCTCTGATTTCCAAACATCTACAAATCCAATGACATTCCACGCCTAATAAAGTAATGCGGATGGAAGCTGGCAATTCAAAGTTTTCAAGGTTTTTTTATAGACTGCATATTGTTTGTAAACTTCTCTTGCATCTCTTAATGGTTGTGTTATTTTAATCATCAACATGAAGGAGAGGTTTTTTTGACAAACAAATTGGCGAACTTTGGGTTAGAAAAAGTGAAACGTACACTTCCAAAACAGTCTCACGACCAGATTCCTGGTCAACACAGGCCTCGGAAAGATCGGTCGGCATGAACTCCAGAGCCACGTGAGACGCGCAACGACTGAGGTTGAGAACGGTCTCTCAGGGGAAAACCTCGAGCCACATCTGGAGGCAAGGCTACAACAATAAATAATCTCCGGCTCGCGACGGCCCCTGCGCACGGACATCTCACGCAGAGCCCCCATTCCGAAACGGCAATCGAGCGCTCGTTGCACCAACTCGGCCATCTGGTGACAAATCTGAACGAAGTCGGAGCTCCGCCCCCCGATGATGTCCGAGTGAACAAAAATTAGCCCGGAAAAGGTGAGCGGATAATGATCTGCTGCGCTGCTCCTGCGACTGCAGCATCGGCAGTGGTGCACAAACACATTCAACAACAACAAATATACAGACACATTCAACAACCAACAATAAATGCACAAACACATTCGTCAAGAACACTGTGGCCTAAAAAAGAAACGCTGTGTATGAAAGGCGACGTTTACGACAATGACCCTTCGCCATAGTATAGATGGAGACCAGGGAGGTGGAGTCATAATTAAAGTAAAAGTAGCGTCAGACGGCACGCGCAAAGTGAAACAGCGAGTGACACGTGGAAGGACTAAAACCGCTACTCACTCCACCTCGCTCGCTCATTCACGCAGAGGCAAAGGTCGCCCCGTATAGCCTCAGCAGACTTTCGGTGCAAGCGCTGTTAGCGCGAGTGTGGGACAGCAGCCGTGAGGACAGCGCCAGACTATCCCAAGGTTTTTCCCACGCGCCGGCTAGCGTCGGCCCGCGACCAACGAGGCCAACACAAGTTACCTAACAGCTTACATTATTACGTTGCATAGTGAGTGAAATTGTGGCTCGCTGATCATAAAAAAAACGCGAAAACAAGAATATATCTACTCTTTGGGTCTTTCGGTAAAGTCACGTAGATAGAAAAATAATTTTACAAATCACGACGTTTCTATCGAAACACAAGCAATCGTCCTTAGGTGAAAAAATTGATCCAAGAGTATGAATTCATGCAGTCACGAAAGCTTTAAGTTAAACATATATCTGTTATGTTAAACAATTAAATTCGTTATATCACAATATAAAACCTGTCGGTTAAAATATCCTTAATAAATTGCAATAAACAAACAATATTAGCTGTTCTCCACGTATTCATCGGTTACAAAATAAATACTCAGACAATATGCCTCCTTTCTTTTTCTATCTCCACACTTGAAATATATTTCAGCAGCATTGATTCAACAGAAGCAACTCCGCACCGTGTCGTCTTTGCTTGTGCTCCTGTTGAACCAATGCTGATTTAAATTATGCGCTGCCAAAAGGCCATGTGCCTGATGGGATGTGTAAGAAATACTGGCATGTGGAGAGATGGATAATGTGACGGAGAGAGTGCGTATGCATATTGTACTACGGTCATGAATTCGACTGCTTTGATCACGGGGAAGGAAGCGCGGCTAATCTCGCGATTGTCCATCCACGGAAGAGACCTAACGCTGTGTGACAACCTCTGCAATGGTGCCGTACGTTTCAAGGACACAACCGGCACACACATGAAGAAAATAACGGTAAGCACATTCGGATTGAAGAAAATACAACGCTAACTATTTCCGCTGAACAGGAAAGGAGACCGGATATCAGTGTAACCATTGCGAGAGTCGTAAAGCTATACGTCGTGCAGAATACTATATATAGTAGGGCATAGGCTGCACGTGAGCATAGCGTTTTACGCCGAGATGTCGATACATGTGCGAATGCTCGGCCGAGTATAAATACACCCGAGACTGGCAGCTGACAAGCCGCTGTCCGTGCCGTCCACGCGCGTGCATGGAGCACTGGGCAGCAATCGACATGGGCATTCTGCTGATGGTTTAAAAAGAAACGCCTAAATATAACGACACACTCGCGCGAACGCGCACACAGGTCACGCGCAGCTCTTGAGAGTCGCGCATTCAGAATGTGCCCTCGCGTCCGTTGCCCCGATAACAATTCGTGGGGAATGTGCTGCAAAATGTGTGCGAGCAGGAAAGTTTTCAATCAGAGCAATGCATAGGAAGGGCCCCGCGCGTTCTATCGGCAAACAAGGAGGCGACTTCTAGCGCCACGTACACCAGAGAATAACTTCGCCTCAATGAGAAACGTCATCATAACTGTGCCCCCCAATAAGGGAACTGTGCTACCCCGAATTATGAAAAACCGTGCCCACAAAAGCACCCCCTAATCAGAAAACGACTGCACTCCCATAATAAGATCATTACTGCACCCCCAATAATGAAATAACTGTGCCCCCTAATAAGATAACAGCTGTACCCCCCCCCCAATAATGGAACAGAACCCTCTACAATATAATCACTGTAACCCCATAATATAATCACTGTAATCCCACAATATAATCACTGTAATCCCACAATATAATCACTGTAATCCCACAATATAATCACTGAAACCCCACAATATAATCACTGAAATCCCACAATATAATCACTGAAACCCCATAATATAATCACTGTAACCCCACAATATAATCACTGTAATCCCACAATATAATCACTGTAATCCCACAATATAATCACTGTAATCCCACAATATAATCACTGTAATCCCACAATATAACCACTGAAACCCCATAATATATCCCACAATATAATCACTGTAATCCCACAACATAATCACTGTAATCCCACAATATAATCACTGTAATCCCACAATATAATCACTGAAACCCCATAATATAATGACTGTAATACCATAACATAATCACTGTAATCCCACAATATAATCACTGTAATCCCACAATATAATCACTGTAATCCCACAATATAATCACTGTAATCCCATAATATAATCACTGTAATTCCTTAATATAATCACTGTAATCCCATAATATAATCATTGTGCCCCTCAATAAGAGAACAAGTGAGACACCCAAAAAGCGAATACGAACACCCCCAATCACCACCACTCTCACCCCAATCACCACCACTCTCACCCCCAATCACCACCACTCTCACCCCCAATCACCACCACTCTCACCCCCAATCACCACCACTCTCACCCCCAATCACCACCACTCTCACCCCCAATCACCACCACTCTCACCCCCAATCACCACCACTCTCACCCCCAATCACCACCACTCTCACCCCCAATCACCACCACTCTCACCCCCAATCACCACCACTCTCACCCCCAATCACCACCACTCTCACCCCCAATCACCACCACTCTCACCCCCAATCACCACCACTCTCACCCCCAATCACCACCACTCTCACCCCCAATCACCACCACTCTCACCCCCAATCACCACCACTCTCACCCCCAATCAGCACCACTCTCACCCCAATCAGCACCACTCACCCCCAATCAGCACCACTCTCACCCCCAATCAGCACCACTCTCACCCCCAATCAGCACCACTCTCACCCCCAATCAGCACCACTCTCACCCCCAATCAGCACCACTCTCACCCCCAATCACCACCACTCTCACCCCCAATCACCACCACTCTCACCCCTAATCACCACCACTCTCACCCCCAATCACCACCACTCTCACCCCCCAATCACCACCACTCTCACCCCCCAATCACCACCACTCACACCCCAATCACCACCACTCTCACCCCTAATCAGCTCCACTCACACCCCCAATCACCACCACTCACACCCCAATCACCACCATTCACACCCCAATCACCACCATTCTCACCCCCAATGAGCATCACTCTCACCCCCAATCACCTCCACTCTTACCCCCAATCACCACCACTCGTATCGTGAGTATCGTTGGAGCCCCCCCCCCCCCCCGCGCCGTACGCCGCACGTACCCACGCACTCGTTGGCGTCGCGGGCGGTGGCTCTCTGCCAGGGCCGGTCGTGGTGGAAGGGCTTGCACTGGTCGCAGTCGGGTCCCGCCGTGCTGTGCTTGCAGTCGCACGCCATGGCGCCGTCACGCTCGCCGCGCACGCAGCGCGCCGCGTGGCCGTTGCACTTGCAGCGGCCGCCCACCTGCAGGTCGGCCACGGCGTAGAAGTGCGAGTCGCGGGCCCCCTGCGACAGGTGCGGCGGAGCCCCCGGGCCCTCCTGGAGGGGGGACTCCGCGGGCCCCCCCGGGTGCTGGGCGCCGTCGTCGTGCGGCGGCGGCGGCGCGGGCGCGTGGAGGCGGCTGAACACCACGCGGATGTCCGTGGCCGTGACCCAGTCCTGCAGCACGGGGCTGCTGTCGAAGTCGTGCGCCGAGGGGCGACCGTCCAGGGTGCTGAACGCCACCAGCCCGTCTCCTGCAGCCGACGACGATGAAGAGGATGCGGCCGCGGCTCCCTGCGAGCGCGCCTCGAGATGCGCGTCCGTGCAGAGCGCCTCCTGCTCGTTCTGTTTGGTGACGGTCGCCCTGTTGGGCCGCGCGTACATCTTGCGGCACTGCGTCGAGTAGAACTGGAAGGGCACCCACGTTTTGCCATGGTCGGCCGACTTGAAGATGGCCATGGACTCGGGGCGCACCGAGCAGAACTGCAGGCTCACGTAGGTCACCTCGAACTTCTTGCCGAGCGCAAGGCTGAGTGTGACGTTGAGCGGGGGCTGCACGTTGCTGTCGGACTGCCAGCACGTGAGGTTGTGCGGGTTGTTGAGGTCGGTGAGGTAGGCGGGAGGGTGAGCGCGCTTCGGGTCCGAAGCGTCGCACACGTGGCACGAGCGCACGGCGGCCACACCACCGCCGCGCTCCTCGAGGAGGCCACCCGAGCAGAACCGCGCCGGGGGCTTCCCGCACGAACTCGAGGCGCGCACCTCCCTGCCGAACGCGGCGTTCACGAAGTCCGGGATGCAGCGGCGAGGGTTGCCGGCCTCGTCGCTGCACGGGTCCGGGGGCAGACCCTGCTGCTGCGCGGCGAACATGCTGAGGCCGTAGCGCGACGCGGCCGCGCCGCCGGCCACGCACCACCCGCAGAGCGCGCACAGAGCGAGCAGCAGCCCCGCGACGCCACCGCCGCCGCACTCCATCGCGTGGACGCCGCGGGACGAGAGCTCCGGGACGCGTCCACTCCTCTTGGATCCGAACGCAGGCCCCGGAGGCGAGCGGGGAGCTTGAGAGCGGTCGCCGGAAGATCTGCGCCGGAGTGAACGGCACAACAGAGGGGTTTTGTTGAAGGGTCAGCGTCGCCCGCTGTGAGCGCCGCCAGTGCGTCTGTGTGCGGCTCGGGCAGTGCGTCTGTGTGCGGCTCGGGCAGTGCGTCTGTGTGCGGCTCGGGCAGTGCGTCTGTGTGCGGCTCGGGCAGTGCGTCTGTGTGCGGCTCGGGCAGTGCGTCTGTGTGCGGCTCGGGCAGTGCGTCTGCGTGCGGCTCCGAGCGCTGCGGCCCCAATGCGACCGGCGAGTCGAGTCGAGCGTAAGAAATATCTCGATATGAAATCAATATCACGATCACGTGATATACTTGTTCTGATTCGCGCGGTGATATTGAGATGGAGGTGGGAGTGATTGAACGAAAAAGGCGAGAATTCTGCTTTGCCGTCTGAGTCCTCCTCTCCGAAAAAAGCCGAAACTCACGTCCGAGCGTAGAGACGTTCAGTCAGACGATTGGAGACAATTTATAAAAGTTATACGTGAAAAATATATCGCATCGTAACGCGAACAGAGCGCGACAATTATCGCGCGCACGTGAACATACACGCCACGATGCGTGTATATAAGTATACATCAGCACACACATACCACAATACTTGTGTATACATATATCCAGCACACACGGGTACCGAGATATTGTGATGGGCACTCGTAAAGATAAAAACGCACGCGTACGAGACGACGGCAATCCTACGAGCCTTCAAAGCCGTTGCGAAATCGCGCCGTGCGTCTACCGTGGCTGAGGAGCGCAGTGCCGCTGCTGCTGCTGCTGCACCTGCAGCGGAGCGTACTGCGCTTCGCTACCTGCAGCGGCTACTGCTGCATCTCCAGCTACTGCTGGGAGGTGAGCGCGACGGCTGATGGGTCGCGCTACCTCCCACGCAGCTGCTTTATCGGCACAGCGAGAGAGAGGGGGAGGAGGAGGAGGGGTTGGGGGTGTAAATGAGGGGAAGCTTCACGCACAGTTTAATTAGAGCCCGGTTTCACCACCCGCCTCGATGCACGGCCCCCAGCCCTCATTAATTTATTTATTTGAGTGTCGCTGCCCCTAGTGCCTTGCCCCTAGCGCCCTGCCCCACTCCCCGTTAAGAAGCGGCCGCCCAGCGTTGGAGAGCGCCGCCAGGGGCCCGCGGTTTGGTGAAACAGCCGTGCAATATCGTCGTCGTTTTAAACACCGTTACGGCACAGACCCAAAACCCCAAGGGCCCACAACAAACAGCGCTATTGGACAAGGCTTTCAATGTTACAAGACACTGGAAATCACTCTATACGGAGAGATGTGATTTCCATGCGACGTGTATGACATACGTATATTTGTCGTGGCTATTAGCGCAAGGCATGCGTGGTTCAGTGGCACAGTGGGTTAGCCCGCTGCGACCTGAGTTCAATTCCCGACCATGGCTTATACATCAGTGGCGAGTGATATCTGGAGCAATCTCCCTGGTCCATCCCCTTCACCAACCCGTACTGATGAGTCTGATGAAGCGTGGTGGTGCGGCCAATCGACACCCAACAGTGACTGGGGATGCCTTCATTCAGCAGTCGACTTGCAAGCAGCGGTGGGGCTGCGAATTTAAACGGTGATCCTATCGCCTACCGAAGAGTATTAACGGACCATACCGCTAATGCGTGTTTGTCTTCATAGTAGCCAAAAGGTCACGGCTTAGTCGCGCCTCTAGCACCCGCGTGACTCCTCATGCGCCGCGTGCAGAGTGACAGTCCGTCACTCTGCAGGTGGCATTCTGCATTGTCCGGCGACGCTTAATGTAGTACCGTTCGAGTGGCGTTCCTTGTCAGCGGCGAGTGGACAGAATACACACACACGCACGCGGAATACACACACACACGCACACGCGCACGCACGCACGCGGCAGTGAGGCCGATCAAGGTGCGCACATCGCGAGACGTTTAAACGCCACCCGGTGAATCGTGAACACACGACCACGAGTCCCGCCCCCACGGTATGTATTTGGTGTATATTTGGTGTATTTTGTGTAATCGGTGTCCGCGTGCATTGCCGCTCTCAGAGAGAGGTGTTGCAGTGGCGCTTCACTACGAGCCCCGGGCCACGCGCGTTCTATTACTACCGATCACGGTTAACATCAGTGGAGAATATCTGAAATCGGTCCAGGGTCTCCCCGAAGATCGGCTCAGCCTTAAATGAGTTGTTAATGCGGTATATAAACAATCAACAGTGGGAGGGGGGTGGCAAAGGCGGGCCGGGTATGACGCTGGATACACCACACTCTCGTGCGTCGGCCCAACCGTAATAGGTGATCGCAAACCGCACTTATTGCGACCAGGGCCGGATGATAATTTTTTTGTAGGCCCCTGAGCTACAGGTACTGTGAGGCCCCCAGTAAAATTTTCAAAAGGAAAACAGGGTTAAAGAAAAATAAAATGTATTTTACAAGGCTAACAACAAATAAAATTCAGCATTCACAAGTGAAATAACGTTTCACAAAATCTCTGGAGGCCCTCCAGCTGGCGGAGGCCCCTGGGATGCAGCCCCTAAAACCCCCGTGCCTTAATCCGACCCTGATTGCCACCAGTCTGTAAGGTACTACACGAGGTGTCTGCCTTGTGTGTGTACGTGCGCGCGCGCACGACAAGCCGTTAAAAATACAAACCTCTACGAGTCTCACGTTGACCCCGCGTGTTAGTGAACTCGGAGATATTGTATTAATAAAGCGGCTTACGTGTAAATAAACTGCGCGTGGAGTTTACAATGAGGCTCTCGCATTCTCTCTCACACTCGCTCACGAGGCTCGGCCGGGTTAGCCAAGGCGCAACACGGGCGGGGTGGTGCAGGAGGAGGATTGACTGAGCCCGGCTCGGCTCCCGTGTGCGACTCCCGTTGTGAGCCGCGATTTCTCTCCCCCGTAACCTCGAGCCGCGCTCTTCCTCTGATTCAGCACGGGCCCAAATGCCCGAAAATGTTCAGCGGCCAGCAACAAACAGCACCATCGCAGTTGTAGATTGGTATAAGAGTTCCAAGGTCCAATCATAATTCTGCGGACACGTGCCCGGTGGATTGAATTAAAATAAGTAAATTAAATGTTAATGAGGTGAGATTAGAAGTTGAGCTTTATACAAAACGGCCCGCTTATGTCCACATCGCCCGAAATGCGCCGCTCTCTCTCTGATTTCGGAAGCTAAGCAGGCTGGCACCTGCACAGCGCTTGAATAGTCACGTGGTGGTCAGCAGAGGGCGGTGACACAGTCCACCAGGTGAGACGTCGAGATACCAGGAGGGTAACTTACACGAGTCACCAAAATAACTAAACGAAAGGCAATACAATGGACGTGAGCGGCAAAATGAATCAGCGGACAAAACACTTCGCTTCTGTATCTGTCACTCGGCATAAACGCATCCACATCCCAGCAGCAACCACACTGTTAACTGGGAACATCATTGGTTCAACACAAATCAATTTCAATTTAAAACGTAGGCTTTCGCCACCAATATCATCCATAATAGAGGCTTTTTGGGGTTAGATCGCGTAAATATATAAATGTGTCGTTAAACCCGCCTGATGAAGCAAGTTGTAATTACTGGCGAAACGTCGTACTCAGATTGCAAATGTTGTGGCTTGGCTCTCCACCACACCGGTGTGCTGTACTAGTGACGAATTGCCACGTTCTGTTTATGTAACAACTCTTACTAGTTGGCTGTGTCGGGTGGTGGCGTGTTTAACGACACATTTATATATTTACTTACACGATCTAACCCGAAAAAACCCTCTATTATGGACAAACAACCCTCTGAATGGGTTTTGATCGTTCGTGTCTCATCGACCGAGTCGGGCAACTCAAACCAACTGCTCGTGAACTGCCGCACCTTCGTAGGCACGGCCCGTCTCCCTGCTCAAGATAGGTCCTCGTGAGCAGTGCGGACGACCAATGGGGGCCAGGGTGTTCCAGACAGTGGGACAGCAATGGAGAAGAGTCGACCCCCCCGCTCGCCCCCTCCTTCCTACACATCGAGCGGATCTCCCCTCGGCGTGAGCTCACAAATCACGGCGCTCGCCTCAATTGATATCCACAGTTGCGCCGACAGGCGGTGCTGGAAAGATGCGCGCGGGCCAAGTATGTGCGATATCCAGCGGAGCTTCTCGGGAAACGTGCATTTGCTGCGGAGAAATGATCGAGTTTACGTCATGGCCGATGGTGTTTTACCGATGCGTGTTGTGTACATTGGGTGGTGGCACCGCCGGCATTGGCAAGTCGGTGTAATAACACCCGGTGTGTGCAATCAAACAAAAGGTCGCCACGCAGGAACTCCGCCGCTCGTTTGGCCGCACCTCGGGAGTTTTCCGGCCATTGGGCTCACACCCACGGCGCGCCCTCTCGACTGGCGGCTCGCGGGCCAAACGCGGATCCCGAAAACGCGCTTTGGGTTGGCACCGCCGAGAATCGGATACCGCTGGCGGAGACATCCAGGTACATTACACAGGTTCGCGAGACAACATAAATCATTTGAACACAATTGCTGTGTGCCGGCCCAAAGGTCCAACACGCCCAGCGGCCGGAAACAAACGGCACGGCCAAAATTGTAATCGAAAAGAGTGAAACACTTTTCTTAAATTAACCGAGGCTAGTATAAGAGGAACAGTGCGAGGGAAGAAGCAGAACAAGATGCGTTGTGAGTTGCAGTGTGGTAGTTGAACACAGCGTGGATGAGATCCGAGTCCTTCACATGGCAAGAGGAATAATTTAGTGAAGTTCACGGGAACAGTAACCATGGTAGTAGCCATAGAAGAGTGATGACGAGTTGACTGCACGCCTGCGAGCGAGTGCCTGAAGTGAATCGGTGAGTTATGGGTCAAGCTAAACAATGAGCACATGTATGCTCATGGCATTGTTTGGCACATCGGAAAACAGATATATACAAGATATACATTTATTTAGCCTTGCACTCCACGATCGCAGTTGGCGTGGATGCAGTGCGAAAAGTAGGGAGGAAGTGTGGGGGTGGCACGCAGCTCGTTCTAGTTACCCCCCCCCCCCCTTGGCTCCCGCTCCCCCCGGGGTCTGATTGGGATCTCACTCCGGGCTCGCCGCAACGCCGCCGGGTGGCCTTGCGGACTGCCCGCTCGAGTGTCAACGGGCGTCACGTGACGCGTTGCGTTAACACACCGCGTCATTCGTGCGAATTGAATCTCACCACGCCGCAGTGAATGTGTCAAATGGAGCTAACGCAATTGTACGAACGGGACAGCATAAAAGAAACCCGGGAAACAATACAAATGAGACGATAGACGGAAAACGAGGCGACAAGTACCGATTCGTGAATGGAATTGCGGAAGAGTTCATTGACTCGCCGGGTCGGGTCAATTTACTCTCCTGGCGACAAGGCGCGAACTTCCGCTGATTTCTTCGACAATGACCCCCCCCCGCCCCCCCCGCCTCCCCACAGACACTCACGATGGACGGAGCGCGCTGTTCGTGTAACAGGTAGATTATAGAATGGCGCGCACATTTGCACACTTACTGATGGTAAAGCATTTCAGATGTCGTGAAATGCGAGACGCGTATCACCCCCACCACCGCGACTGATGAGAACCATATTGAGAAAACATCCCCAGCCAAAGTATGACACCTTTGCATTCACTGTTTAAACATGCACTGATATTGTGCAGCCACTTGCCAATCCCCTGCCAGATTGATGCCCCTCGGCAATGGGAGTTGTTTGATCATACTTCACCGCGCCGATCAAATGCGTGTTGGTAAAGACAAGAACTGGCCCATGACCGGCTCGGGTATCATTCGAAACCGATGTTTGCCGTGACCGAAAATCGAGCCTTCTACCGCTGCTCGTGCATTCGCGATTCGATTTAATTATCGGCCACGACCAACATCAGCGGCGAGTGAAATGTGAACGCGTCATGGGCCCACCCCAAGCGCGGTGCGCTAACCACTGCGCCACCGCTCCTGTACGTGCCCCGTTACGCAAACCTGTGCACGGCACGAGGGACGCGGTGCTGACGAATGCATCGGAGGTGCGCGGCGCAGCTGAGAAGCTTTCACGGGGGGGGGGGGGCGGAGCCGCGCGGTTGCATTGAGCGGTCGCGCGCGATTGCTCTGCGCCGCGCTAAATCGAACGAAGAACTCTCGCGCGCCGCGCGCTTCCCAGCGAACGATCGCCATCGGCGCATGGGAAGCGAACGGCGGCGCGAGCCGCGCACTCGGTAGCAGGAGCCTCACTGTGCGTGCTTTGCTTCGTCCTTACGTTTTGCTTTACCGGAGCTTTCTTGACGTTCTCGCAGCGGTAGTTCGCGTCTTCCAGCAGAGCGCGTGCTTGTGCTGGCAGTGTTGCGTCGATCTAGGATCCACATCCAACAGAGAGCGTCCTTGCCTACAAAAATCTGGCAGTTGACCACCATTGGTTTCAGCGACCTTGACTTTGCCGATGAGACGCTAAACGTCAAAACCGGTCCACGGTTTGTGTTTGTTAAACCGATGCTGATTAACAAAATAGCACTCTCACGAGGCCGTGTGGCCCTATGGAACGTGTAGTAAATATATGATTGTATTGTAGTGTTTGCGCAGAGGAACAGGTACGGTAAGAGGCCATGTTGTCGGGGAGATGGGGTCGAACTGGCACCCCGATGATTACGCTCCAAGCTACTGCGCCACTGCGGTAGCTCCTCTGCATCAACACGGGACACGCCAATGGCAAGGCCATACCTGGTGCGGACACCCTCGATAACAGCGGTAGTCGACCTTATTGGCTGCGTGGCCTGCTCCACCGCGACGCGGGGAGGACCCGCGAGCGGGCGGTAACAGCACGGGGGGCTCGCTCGGCTCGATGGGAGGATTCGGGGTAAAGTTCACGCCGTGGATCGGCTGCGCGTGGCTCTCACGTGTGGACGAGCGAACTGCGCCCAGCGCCACTGATTATGGTGCAGTCGTTCACGCCGGGCATGCGTTGCGCGTTATCCATTACAAAACACAACCACCGATGCTACGAGCTGGATCATTTTTTGCCACAGCCATTTGAAACGTCTCCCCCGGCAAAACCCCCCGCCCCCCACCACCCCCACACCGTGTGGCGTCGTCGGGGTTCTTTAAATATACTTCACCACGCTGGTCAGAGCGCGTTGGTGAAAGGGGGAGAGGCGAGGGGACGAGAGCGGTTTAGATGTCACTCGCCGATGATCTCAGCGATCATTACCGGGAATCGAGCTCATGGCGCCGGAGTCAGAGCGCAACGCTCGAACCACTCCGCCGCGATCCCTCACTTCTCCGTGGTCACGTCGACGTCATGTTCCACTGAAATGGGCATTTGAGGCGGTAATCATCTCAAGTTGACATTGCTGAGCTAGCGGCGGGAATTTCATTTGTGAATGCTGAATGTTATTTGTTGTTAGCCTTGCAAAATTACAATTAAAATTTTCTTTAACCCTGTTTTCCTTTTGAAAATGCTACTGGGGGGCCTCCCAGTACCTGTTGCCCAGGGGCCTACAACATCTCAATGCGGCCCTGGTCGATAGGGCCGGGAGCTTCGCACGTGCCGGAGCGGCCTGGCGCCCACGCCGCGTGCACGTGCGGCGGACACGATCAGCCGCACGCAACACGTGCAGCAATGGTGACGTCACCTTGACATGCACGTCATGCGGGGGGGGGGGGGTCCTCATTGTTCTCTGTTATTGTCACCCCTGATCGACGTTGAGTGATCGTATAAGCAAAATATGTTCGCTTGCGATGTATGTGCAGTGTGAGTTGGGAGCGGCAGTGTTACGGTTAGCGCACTCCGTTACGAACCTGGCGGCCCGGGATCGATTCCCGCTCACGGCCAACATCAGTGACGATTATCTGAACCGATCCTGGGCCTCCCCTTGGTCGATTCAGCCTCAAATGAGTACCTGGTGCGGTGTGTAACCATCGCCATTCGGGAAACAAAGGTGGCCGGGTGTGGTACTGGTCACTCAACCTCTTGTATGCCGTGCCGGCCTTCATAGGTGCTCGCTAACAGCACTTGCCCCAACAGTCTGTTCAGGCTTAACGGGGGATCTTTGTCTTTGCAGTGGGGGAGCGGTGGTGTAGCGGTTAGCGCTACGCTGCGCTACGAACCTGGCGACCCGGGTTCGATTCCCGCTCACGGCCAACACCAGTGACGATTATCTGAACCGGTCGTTTCAGCCTCAAATGAGTACCTGATGTGAAGTGTGAGCATCGCCACGAGGGAGACAAAGGCGGCCGGGCGTGGTGTTGGCCACTCACCCCCTTGTGTGCCGTGCCGGCCGTCATAGGTGCTCGCTAACAGCACTTGCCCCAACAGTCTGTTAAGGCTACATGGGGGATCTTTGTCTTTGTAGTGTGTGGGAATATGTAATGTGTGTGAAGTGTGAGTGAGTGTGTATGTATCTGTGTGAGCGTCGTGCGGGACTTCAAAAGGCGCTCGCTGACAGCACTTGCACCAACAAGCCAGTTTTGTCCAGACGGGAGCCTTAGTCGTTGTATGAATGTGTGCGTGAGTGCGTGTCGTAGCTATTTGTGATTGCGAGCAGCACACCACCGGTGGAGGAACAAAGTCCAACGTTTCATCTGCAATGGCCTGGTTTGGGGATCTTCTATATGCCCGAGGATCAAAGAGAAGGCAAGTGAATGGCAGAAGACGCAGTGCTGCGAGCGTGTATGTGTACACAAATACAAAGAACCTGTAGGCGTATAGCTACGTAGCCTGCTGAGGGCAAGCTCTGTCTGCGACCTCCTAATAAGGCCGGCATGGTGCACGGGGAGTGGCATTACCAGCACCACGCCCGGTCGCCTTTGTCTCGACCGGGGCTGATGGTTATACATCGCACCAGTATTTGCCACTGTTTTTTGGCCGCGAGCGGGAATCAAACTCGGAACGCCGGTTTCGTAGTGCAGATCACTAATCGCCACACTCTCCCTCCTCCCTTAAAAAAGATAAAGATCCCCCGTGTAGCCTTAACAGACTGTAGGGGCAAGTGTGTAAGCGAGCGCATATGAAGGCCGGAACGGTACACGAGGAGGTGGGTGGCCAGCACCACGCCCGACCGCCTTTGCCTCCCCAGTGGCGATGTTTGCACACCGCACCGGGTACTCAATTGAGGCTGAGTCGACCTAGGGGACCGGTTCAGATAATCGTCAACGCGGGTCGTCAGGTCCGTAGCGCAGCGCGCTTGCCGCTACACTACCACTCCCCACACGCAGACACCGACGCACACGATTCACGTTGGTAGTAAATCGGGGATCAAGCCGCCTTGGGGGGACAGGAGCGCGCCACGTCCCTCCTCCCTGCGCCCGCCGCTGTCGTGAATCACGCGCGGGCGCTGCGGGTGCACGCGCCGTGTGCGTTGCGTTGGCGGGTTCTCTGTCGTCGTCGTCGTTGTTGTTATTTCAACATGAGGAAGGCATATGTGACCCGAAGGGGGCAATAGCTTTCCGGAAAGTGCAGTCAGATATACGCAGAATAAACACGCGCACTCACACACACACACGCCCTCCCACACACTCCACAACGACAAAGATCTCCCCTGCAGACTTCGCAGACTGTAGGGCCAAGTGCTGTTAGCGAGCAGAACCTATGAAGGCCGGAACGGCACGCGAGGGAATGGGTGGCCAGCACCACGCCAGGCCTCCTTTGTCTCCCCAAAGCTGACACTTTCTACACATCGCGTCAGGTACGAATTTGAGGCTGAGTCGACCTAGGGTAGGCTCAGAATCGGTTTCAATATATGCGACAGTTGTTGGTCGCGAGCGGGAATCGAAATGGAGTCACCGGGTTCGTAGAGCGGTGCGCTAACCACTTCGCCACCGCTCCGCACTCACACATCCTCAATGACTCACGCAAAGTGCCCCCCCCCCCCCTTGATCAGCACAGCAACAACAGTAGCCGCGGGTGTCATGATCGCCGCATGGCAACGTCAACTGAACGAGAAGTGGCCTACGTGATTGTTCGTGGCCAAGTTATCGCCGAACAGATACAAACTATACACTGTAAACATTATCCGGACACTCCGTAGTTTTAGTAACAACACACAGGCCTGCTCTCCACACCGGCACATGTACTGTAGTTCTCAGCAAATTGTAACGGGGTCTTAAAGACGCTGACGATTGCTTTTGATATTTGCGTGTGTCTCACGCAAAGATCCCCCGTGCAGAACCACGCAAGTTGAAGAGAGAGCGCTGTTGGCGAGCACCTATTAAGACCATTATAGTGCACGAGGAAGTCAAAACCATGGCTGGAAGTCTTTGACTTTTCAACGCCCCATGTTTCCACACCACATCGAGTATTCATTTAGGGCTTAGTTGACCTCGGGCAGGCCCAGCGCCGGTTCAGATATTATTCCCTGAGTGTTGACCGTGAGCGGCAATCGAACGCGGGTCGCCGGGTTCGTATGGCTCTGCGCTAACCACTGCGCCGCCGGTCCTCCCTCTCTCGCCCGCCCGCCCGCCCGCCGCACACCGAGATCGCTATCGCCCTGCGCACATCGCGGGACGCGGCGCGAGCCACTTAACCTGATCCACACCACCCCCTCCTGCATATCACGGCTGCCTCATTTCAAAGGCACGCGTTGCGTATTTTAGGAGATTGCCTGAGAACGTCACCATTACCAACCCCTCTGGCCTCTCTCTGTCCACGGGCTACGCGGCAGAGGCGTTGCACGAAGCGTCGCCTCTACGATACGTTCCCCTTGTAACGCGTGCGGAGTATTTGTTTCTTGTCTCGTGACGTGTGCTTGCGCACAACTGGTCACCGCAATATCGCAAGAGGAGCGCTGTCGGTCGCTCCTCGTCGCCGTGCTCTGCTGCCGCCACTCGGGGCCGAGTGCGAGTGCCCGTGACGCCTCTGCGCGTCGCTCGAACGCACGCAACAAAGACGAAGATCCCCCCGCGGAGCCTGCAGAGACTGGAACGGCGCGGGGGGGGCGGGGACAGAACACCGCCCGGCCGCCTTTGTCCAACCAAAGCGCTGATGTTTGCACACGACACTAATTTAAGACTCATTCGACCTAGGGGAAGCCCACCCATACACACACGTCATTTTTTAAAATATATATATAACCATGTGAGACCACAATTATTGTTTCCAAAGGAGATCCGAGTTTAAACTGCGACCAAGTAGGGCGCGATCACATTAAAACAAACCTTGTTCTGCCCTCTACGAGCTGATTGATATTCTTATATATAACTATAGATAAGTAACACGTATATATGTGTGTGGTTTATCTCTCTGTATCATCTCATCCACACAGATAACCACCACAACAACACGTTCACTCGCTCAGCACACTCACTACAGATCCCTCGCAGTGCTCCACTTTGGAATTCCCTCCTCCCGTCATCTTTCCTCACGAGCTCTTACAATAATATCCTCACTCTGTGTTCAAGAAACGCGTGAACTCTTCAAGACTGCGACTGTCATCGTGCTGCTTGTTGCTGGCCGCTTGACGATTTGGTCTGTGATAATCAACTAGAAAAAAACAATTGTTTAAATGTGCATAATCTGTCCTGAGCAATGGAAAAATCTGATAATATAATAGTGCGCGTGTGTGTATATATCTACACCACAAAGCATAAATTACAAACATTAACCAAGATTCGACAATCGCAAAACCTAGGCAGAATAACACACACAGAGGCAAGAAAGGCAATTTAAAACATTCCAACATACGATTATAGCACTAATTAAACACACACACACACACTGGGGTATAATTATATTGTTTGGTTGATGCTGCGTTTGCAGCGCTGCAGCAGCACGCAACGGACAAATCCAACACTCGTCGTCAATAGCAGTCGCCGAGAAGGAAGAACATGTGTCATAGGTGACGTCTCGGAAAATGGTCCTTCTTTGTGTGTTACGAAGGCGCTACGAAGTAGCGCCGTTGTCGGAAACGAGATGTTATGAACCAGAATGTGTTGAGTTGTGTACTCGCGTATAAATGTGCGCATTCCGATTGTCGAGCGCAAAGAAGCCGCTGTCCTCACAGAGGCCGAGCAAAAGTGAGTCCGCGTGCGTGTGACACGTCCCGGTGAGCGCCGTTCGTTCTGCCGCGAGAGCAACACGCTCGACAGGGATTCGCCGATTCGGGGCTCCGCTTCACCCGCTCGTCGTCCTCGCTCGAGTAACGTGGAATGTGCCTCGCTCATTCCCCCCACGAAATCCGCCGAGCCCGGACCTCGGAGCTTCCGTGACTCCCTCCCCCCCCTCTCTCTCTCTCTCGCCCCATCCCCCTACTCGAGCATCGTGGAGTTACAGAGGAGGGCAATGCTCAGATAACAACGGTCCCTTACCATGCCACTGCTGGATGAATGCCTTCCCGCGCCGCGACGCTCACTGTACGCCCATGAGGTGGTGACATGGCCGTTTGTTGCGGAGGTTCGCGGTTCGAATCCGACAGGCCGCCCTGGTTGTTATCGTTGTGGCTCTAGTCACCGTAACATACGACGCTCGTCTGCTTCCCAGGGGACGTTAACGATTTCTAGACGTCATTCGAGATGACGTAATACAGTAGGTCATTGTGTGCAGGCGTAACGGTCGAAATTTTCCAAATTCTAAATAAAAAAAACGTTCTCGCAAATTACTCGCTTGGGATAACACGCGGAGATGTGGACCCTGCTGCGAAACACAGAAGCCCCGTGGTGATCCCCCCGCGCTATGGGAACGAAAGCGCCAATAGCCAACGAGCCAAGCGACTCGCTACTACAATACTCACGTGCATACCAACGGCGCGTCGAAACGTCTATTCTTCACTGCGTGTGTAGTTAACTGAGCGCACATTGCGTTGCTCGTGCTATCCTGATGGCAGTGGTGCAAGCGAAACCGAACGAATCGATTCGTGACCACTCGTCGTGTCTCTCCAAGGTATTTTAATATGTATGCGTTTGGCAGACCGAACTCACAATTCCCGAAACCCCCACAGCCATGCAGAACTCGGGCGAGAGATCAAATAAGGCGTCAAATCACGCGTGACGCATGGCGTGTGGCAAGCACGGCTCGCCCGAAGGGCAACGCATGAACAAATAAATAATACCCCGCCATATTCTTGGTTCTTTCCATAAAGTCACGTAGAAAGGAAATAAAAATAAAATGAAAAATAAATTAACTAATTAATTCATTCAAAATATTAATTAGAAATGTAAAATAATAAACGCAAAAAACCCACAAAAATATTAATTTCTGCAGTCACGAAAGTTTTAAGTCAAAATACCCTGCCAAGTAAGATTCCTTTCATGAGCGATACGGAAGTGCAATGTTCAGCACGCCGAACCTGCGATCTGTCCCACCCGCGTTTGTTTCAACGAGGGCGACTCTCTCGCGTTGACCGGGACTCGTCGTCGGCACCGTGCGCTCTCCTCGGCAGCTTCTTGCCCCTTCTGCTGCTGTCGTGGTCTGTGTGCGTGCGGCGCGACCCGCTAGCCCGGCGGGGCCACCCACGCGAACTGCGTCAGGCGCTGTGACACGCGCAGCGGGGCCCAGTCCACTGCTGGATGAGGGGACTTCCGGCGCCGCGCGGGTCTTCGGGGTTATTTTGACCATACTTCACCACGGTGGTTAGTGCGGGTCGGGGAAGACAGCGAGTGCAGACGAACAGTATCACGGTAGGTTGTGTTGCACTGCCTTCTGTTGTTGCCTGTCGGGTATCCCATGCAGCAGCCTTCTACACACACCTACTACTGTGCTGTGTGTGGTGGTCGCCCATCCGAGCACTATGCAGGCCCAAAGCTGCTTAGCTTCCGAGATGAGTCCGAGGCGAAACGCACGCGCGCAGAGTGTACAGAGCGTCCGTGTGCAGTGACCGAGAGGCGAGTTGGTGGATTAATCGTTACTTAGACGGAGGTACAAAAACATCACTCAACACATTCGTCAATAACACTGTAGCCTTACAATGAATATATCAGCCGACGTTCCGGGCGATAGCCCCTCTTCATAACACGCGCGTTGAGTGTGTTTGCTTCTCGCGCTTATGCACCAATACCAAGGCAGTTTCACCAACATCATGTGTCGCACGGAGGTCACGCAGCTCCTACCCGGGGCCCATCCCGCGATGTTTGTCAAACAACAGACGCGCGCAGGGGCTGCGCATTGTCTCGTTTACACGCGAATGTGCTGAGTAGGCGTTCACGTCTCCTCGCCGTGGGTCGATGAGGGGAAGGGTGGGGACGGATAGGCCAGGGGGAGGCGAGGTTGAGATCAAAAGTTGTTAAACTGGACGCAAACAAATCAGTCGCGTGGTTCGTGGCGAATCTAAGTAACACGATGAGGGAGCGGGACACTCGCCTCCTCCACGAATCTGCGCCTTCCTGTGGAGACCCTGAGCCGAGATTGAAGGCGCCTCCCTCGCCAGAGCCCTCGCCCATTGTTTGCAGCCACTCGCTCAACGGTGACGAGCGGCCTCATTGTTATCACTCATTGTTATCACTCATTGTTATCACTCATTCTTATCACTCTTCGTGGTTCCCGCGAACAAAGCCCACGCCTCTCAACTCTCCCTCGCAGCTCACCCTGGACTCGCGAGGCGTGGACATGTTGAGAGGTCGCTGCCGAGTTCGCGTTCTCGAGGCAGGGGCCCTCTGTTAGACGTGGGGCCTAGTTCAAAGCAAAATTATAAAATATACAACAAAATAATCACTGGCGTCGTTGTGGGGAATATAACAGAGGCATTGGCAAATCATTCGCCTTCTACGAATTTTTGTTTTTCCTTATACGCGGAGAGACGGAGTTTTGCCTCGAAATGAATTATATTCTGCATATGCGACTTCAAGTCAGTAGCCCATAACACTGCTGAAGACACATCGAATCACCACTGCCGCGAGGTGAAGTTATTCGTATGAAACGTGGCGAGGGTGCAGAAAGCGCCAAATGCACCCACGAGATCATCCCAACTTCTCAACGCGGACAGCAGCGATTGTTCCACGAGAAGGTCGTGTCGACAGCAACTCTGAATCGCTGCGCGGTGTTGCTCACAGCAGTCTAGAAGCACCCCACCCCCCATAGCAACGTGCCCGTGGTGAGCCCTCCGCTTGAGCGATGGGCGTGTTCTTTACCTGGCGAGGGGGGGGGGCAGTGGTGGGATAAGTCTCTATCCCGCTGCTCCTTTCACCCCCCTCCTCCTCCCTCTCGCCTCGCGCTGTGGTGACACGAGTCGCTCTCGCGCAAGAGACTTCCTGCTCTCTCCCTCTCTCTGTTGAGTTCTCGCCTGGGCAAACAGCATGCACCGGAAGCTCACAGTCTCGTATTCTCCACAGCGTCGCTCGTGATTCGTTTGTCCTGTTGCGTGCTAGGCCACGCATCTAACAGAGAGGATCCTCGCCTATAACGTTTGACAGTCAATCGGCATTGGTTCAAGCAAGTCTGACTCTACTGACGAGACACTGAGTGTCGAAACAGGCCCAGAGATGTGCTTGCGTTCAACAAATAGTGCGTACTTTGTGCATTCCACGAGAGGCCGTGTGCCTGGTGGGATGTGTAGAGAAAATACTTTTTGTGTAGAGGGACAGATATGGAAAGGGGGCGTACTTGTGTGATTATTTCGAAGAAGATTGATGTGCGTTGTTTACTGAAGCGGAGGGGCGTTGACGGTAGGGTGTTAGAGAGCACACGGGGGCAGGAGACGGTTGTGTCACAGAGCTGTGAATGAAGACACTGATAGAGTTAGTGATAGGCAGTCATAATGACGATTAGATCATGATTACAGAACTTACTATCATCACAGTAACATCATTATCATAATGCCATCATAATCGTAGTGTCGCAAAAGACAAAGATCCGCCGTGTAGCCTTAACAGACTGTAGGGGCAAGTGCTGTTAGCGAGCACCTATTAAGGCCGGGACGGTACACGAAGGGGTGGGTGACCAGCACCACGCCCGGCCGCCTTTGTCTCCCCAGTGGCGATGTTTTGACACCACACCAGGTACTCATTTGAGGCTGAGTCGACCTAGGGGAGGCCAAGGACCGGTTCAGATATTAGTCACTGGTGTTGGCCGTGAGTGGGAATGGAACTCTGGTCACCGGGTTCGTAGCGCAGCGCGCTAACCGCTACACGACCGCTCCCCCCACACATACACACGGACGCGCACGTGCGCACAAGCGAGGGCTTGGCCGCTCACACCCCGTGGCTCGCACGGTGTCAAGCGCACGGCTTCCCCTGTGCCTCGGGGCGCAACGCAGCGAGAGGTCCACGGCGCGCCGCGTGCGGCGTTTGCGCGGCTCCGCGTGACCTCGTCCGGGACGCGCTGCGAAGTCGACGTGGCCCGTGACCGGTGGCCGACTCAGAGCCGCCAGCTCAAAGTTCACTCGAGAGGGAGACGGGGAGAGGCGGGGGTGCTGGCTCTACGATTCAATCTGGGTCAAGGTTGTGTCATTAATAGGCGACGTTTCGAGTCACTACACCTTCGTCACGGCATCTGCGTGCTATTGAGGCAGCGACGTTTCGGGCAACGGGTCTTATTGGTCACATGCATGTGCTATGAAAGCGACGTTTCGGTCCATTGCCTGACACGTTTATGCAATTGATGACCGTGCTGGCTGTTGTTCTTGATGTTTTGTGCGCTGCTGACAACGCAGCAGGAACGGCAGGTGCAAGTGCATTGTGTCGAATGTCGCGGTTCGAGTGCTGCGTCTTCACGCGCCGTGCGCACGTGCAAACGCTGCCATGGTAGTCGCTCTGAGTGAAACGCACGCGGGTGAACACCGGTACACAGTTACAATGACTTAACGCGCTTCAACGTTCATCAGCCGCTGGACAACTCCATGCGATTTCCTTTAAAAAATTCACAATTATTTCGCGTGACCGATGGACAGACGCGTGCGGTTGCGTCGCGGCCCGTGAAGGAAGAGTGGCGGCGGACACGGAGAAGCCACGAGGAGGACGGGCAAAGGGTGCCGGGGAGGGGGGAGGCGAGGGCGGTAGCGAGTCGCGTCCTCAGAACGCTCGTCCCGAGCCGATGTCGCGCGCGCGAACGTGAAGCTGGCGCGGGTTCACGCGAGTTGAATGCGCGCGGCTCATCTGCGGATGCGTCCCCTATCCGCGGGGTTCACGCAATGCAGCGCGTTCACCAGACAGGCACCGAGCTATGAGCATAAACGAACGGTAAGGTGCGTGCGAGACACACAGACAGACGTGTGCGTGTGGGAGAGGCACAGGTGTGGGGAGCGGTGGCGTAGCGGTTAGCGCTACGCTGCGCTACGAACCCGGCGACCCGGTATAGCTATAGGGGGATCTTTGTCTTTTGTGTGTGCTTAGCGGAGAGCGGTGGCGTAGCGGTTAAAGCGCCACGCTTCGAAACCCAGCGTCCCGAGTTCGATTTCCGCTCATGGTCAACGCCACGTGACGATTATCTGAGCCCGTTCTGGGCCTCCCATGGGTTGACTCAGCCTCAAATGAGTACCTGGTTTGGTGTGTAAACATCAGCATTGGGGGAGACAAAGGTCCTGGCCACCCAGCCCCTCGCGTGGCGTGCCGGCCTTCATAGGTGCTCGCTAACAGCAACAAGTCCCCACAGTGTGTATAAGTGCATGAAGGAATGCCGTGTATGCATACGCATAGACACACGCACGCTGACACACACGCGCGCGCGCGCGGAGTGAGCGCCACGCTGAGTGAGCGCCGTGTCAATTACACGCGGTGCCCCACCTGCGTTTCACTCGCCCGCTGCTCTCCCTCCCGGCACGCTCTCTCCCACTCTGCCTGCTGCTCTCGCTCGTTCTCTCAAGCGGCGAGGGCCCAAGTCAAAACACGACCGCTGCTCCCATGAATGTGAAAGTAGAAGAAAAGAAACGGGACCCCGTCCTCCCCCCACCCCCACCCCCCGGGTGCTGGGAGACTGCAGCTTCCGCGGCCACCGCCGCCGTTCGATTCCCGTGCGAGGCAGGGCCCGCACGCCGCCTGCGGCAGCGGCAGCAGCAGCGGGGGGGGCTGCATGCGGGGTCCCCCGCCTCGGACTCGCTCCGCTCCGACAGAGGCGCCTCGCGGCCCCGAGCCCGCACCAGAGCCCGCACCTGAACCCGCACCTGCGCCTCTTCCGACTTCGCCGACCTCCCCGGCGAGAGAAACAGAAAACAATCTCGCTCCTGCTGCTGCCCCTCTTACTGTTGCTGCTGCGTGGGGTGTTTTTTTCCCTCGTCGTGTTTAATGACGCATGTTGAGAGCGGTGGCGCAGTGGGTTAGCGCACCCCGCTCATAATTCAGCGCCCCAACCTGAAGTTGACTACGGCGAACATCAGCGGCGAGTGGAATCTGAACCGGTTATGAACCCCCCCCTGCCACCCGCACCTCTCCACCAACCCTGCACTGATCGCCGTGGGTGAAGTATGGTCGAACACCCCCCCGTGAGCAATAGCCGCCCTTTCGTGGAATTGACAAAGGGTTCGAGATGCATTTGAAAAACGGGAAACTCGGTGTGTGGCTCCACCCTGTGCAGCCCGCCCAACACGAGCCCGCAAAGAGGGCCGCTGCAGAGAATCTCACAACCATCCCCCCCCGCCCGCCCAGCTGCGTCCTCTACACGAGGCGAGGGTGCACTGGGCAGAGCGGCGACGTCGGAAACAGGGCAGGGTTTCCGAATAATCGAGGCGCGTGTTTCTCATTAGCGCTACAGTTTGCACAATTTTGAAAACACTTCTTGTGCTCGTGTTGGTTTTGTTTTTTAGAGTTCGGGGTTTGTTTTGTTTTTTCTCACGGCACGAGAGGCGGCGTCCAGAGCCGTGCGCCGAGCCCGCGTGCCCCGGCGATGGAGGCCGCGTGTCGCCGGCGTCGCCGTGAGACGCGCGGTGTGGGCGCGCTCGGAGTCGGACATGAGCACGCACAAGTTAGCCTCGTCGTGGAGAATTCATTTATTTGTGTTCTGCGTTCTTCATCATTGCGTCAAACTAGTACCCATGTCTGCGACGCTTCCGGCAATTCACCGATATCGGTGTAAAGAAGCCTGACTGCTGACGAGGCGCTGAATGTTTGCCGCGTACTCAACGAATGCTGCTAATAAGATGCCCTCCCCGAAGTGCGCGTGGCTGACGAGATGTGCTTAACAGGCGTCGTCTTTCCGCGTGGAGTGACAGGGTTTGAGAGGGAGGAGGCGGTGTGTTATCAACTTATTTATTCTAATATTTAACCGCGTCCATAATAGAGGTTTTTTTGGGGGTTAGATCGCGTAAATATATAAATGTGTCGTTAAAACCCGTCACCATCCGACACAGGCAATTATTAGGCTTGTCACGTAAACAGAACACGCCAATCTAACCCAAACAATCTCTATTATGGATGATATTGGTCGCGAAAGGCTACGTGTTAAATTTAAGCGCGTGTTTAGCTCACATGTTTGTGTTAAATATCACTCACACTTTTCCAAACTTAACTTTCAACGGTAGTGTTGGCGTGATGGGTCATAATAATAATAAAAATTAAGACCCCTTTGTGAATCCACAGTTGTATGACGGACACGAGAGATGTTTGACTATACTTCGCCACGCTTGCCGTCAAGAGGGGGGTTGAGGCAGCATTCGCCACTGATGTTAGCCGTGGTCGGGTAACGAACTGAAACGACCGGGTTTATAGCGCAGCGTGCAAACCACGGGGCTACTTCTCCCCGCAGATATGCTGTGTGAGCCTTTACCCACGCTCCCACGCGGCGACCGTGAACACGGATCGAACCGTGGCGTTTCTCCGCCACCTCTCCGATTCCAACCGAGATGGCAGGGGAAACCATTGGAGACGTGAAATCATTATTAATTAAATGGCCTTTGGCGCTTTAATCCACACGCAGCACCTCTACGTTACAGCGCACACGACATACCAACATGTCAAGAGCCATTTTATTAAATACGTCGCATTAACGAATTAAAAGCCAGTATTTGTACACATTTGAGAGCGGTGGTGCAGCGGTGAGCATGCTGCGCTATGAACTCAGCGACCCCCCCCCCCCCATCATCCCCGTCGCCAACACGCACTGACCAGCATGGTGAAGTATGGTCTAATGAACTCCCATGACCGACACGATGTTGGAATCCACATCATCCAGCAATGGATTGGTAATTTTTCTTAAGACTAATATCATGAATGACGCTACTTTATATGTGAATTGAAATCTTTACACATATATAGAATGTCCCGCAGTGCGTACGAGGTATGCGCCGAGCGCAATACCCGCTCACAATCTCCGCTGAAGCATGGGCAGAGGCGCAAAGGGGCTTCCATAGAGAAACGCCGGCACGGCCAGGCACGAGCGAATGATTGAATGAATGAGAAATGAACGAGAAAATAAAGAACGAGCCCTCGGCAGAGAGAGAGAGAGAAACTCACCACAGGGCTCAGCCGCCGCGCCGCGTAGCTCCTTCCAAGCCGAGGCAGCTCACGCCATGCGCACCGCGCCGCGCTCCAGGCGGCGGTCGGGCTACATGTGGACGCGCGCTCCTTAACGCTCCGCGCTCCAATTCCTCTTGAGACAGAGAGAGAGGCGCGAAGAGGCAAAGAGGGGGGGGGACGGTGAGAGTAGAGCGAGCTCGGAGAGAGAGGTACGCTCAGCTCTGGGGGAGGAAGCCCTCTCTCTTGGTGGAGGAGCGCAATGCACTGATATGCCACGGGCGCTCACCGCCGCTAATATACGGCGCGTGCATTACGTAAGACGCGTGTGTGTGCCTGGCCTCGCTCCAGCTCACAGAGGAGGAATACGCGGCCAGCCCACACACACGCGCATACACACGCAGGAACACACACAAGCATACACACACACATGAAGGCAGAGGAACACGCCCGGCTATCCCACATGCACGCACACACACACAAGGCAAATATCCCCCGTATAGCCTTAAACAGGCTGTTGACTCAAGTGATGTTAGCCCGGCACGGTACACGAGGGGCTGGGTGGCCAACACCACTCCCAGCCGCCTTTGTCTCCCCAATACTGATATTTACACACCGCACCAGATACTCATTTAAGGTGTAATCGACTTAGGAGAGGCCCAAGACTGGTTCAAATATTCGTTGTCACTGTTATTTGTCGTGAGCGTGAATCGAACGCGTGTCGCCAGGTTCGTTGCGAAGTGCGCTATCCACTACACACTCGCTCCTCACCATACACAGACCCTTACGGGTACACGGGAACGAACACACGCACACACCATTACATGCGCATGGGTAGCAACATGTAAACACGCTTCTATTAACGCGCAACAAACGTAAAGACAAAGATCCACGGTAAATGCTTAACAGACTTTTGGTACAAGTGCTGTTCGCGAGCATCTCTGAATTCCGGTACGGTGCACAAGAGGATGTGTGGCCGGCACCCCGCCCGACCCATCTGAAAGCATGTATACACCGACAGAGCACACACGTGCACAGGAACACACCAACAACACACGTGTGCACACTCACAGTGTGGAATGCGCCGCATGAGCGCCTTCGTTTTTCTGCGCGTGCGGAATTCCTCGCGTGAGCGCGACTCAGATGGAGACGCGGCGCGCGTGCACGGTGCCCGGGCGAGTACCCGCACGGTGAGTATCCATAGTCATCATCCTGGCCCGTGCCTCGCTCGCTCTCTCTCGGAGCCAGCTGTACCCGGGGCTTGAGAAGGACATCCACTCCCTACGCGACGCTCTTCCTCTTCTTCTTCGTCTGACTTATGCTGATGTACAGCAACAACTGTATCTTTACATTCATTAGGTTGCAGTAGTAGCCGAGTGTATCGCTGCGATGATGCCCCCTTCATATATACCGCCATGTGTGAGTCTATGGGTATATGTGCAAGAATGTCGATCTCTGTATTCTTCTTCGTATGGCCGATGTTGATGTAGAGCAACAGCTGCACTTTTACTTTGTGCAGGCTCGAACAGATCACTTCGTCAGAAGTGACGGAGTGTATCACGGCCGTCGTTCGTCTTTGTGAATCGGGAACCGAGTCCTCGTTACACGTCCCATCGTTCCGTTCGGAGTGACCACGATCGCCGCACACTGCCGGAAAGTGTTTTTTTTCCACGTGTACATCATCGTCAAGTATCCGTATCTACTGCTGCTGCTGCTGCTATGGTCTGTGCAGCGAATGCGGTTGAGGGTTCGGGGCGATGAGATTCGCGGAAGAGCTTCTATGCCCATCGTTACTGAGAAGGCAACATTATAATTGGAGTCGCTCCGGAGAATATAAGTAACACATTAAATGAGCGGACAATTCCCCTTCATCCCATAGCTGTCCTTCCACGTAAACATATATAAAGTATATGTTACACATCCCATCAGCCACGCGGACTTCTAGGAATACACGATTTCAGCAGCGTTGCTTCAGCTCGAACAAACTCTGGGCCAGTTTCGACACTCATTGTATCTTCAGCAGAGCCAAGCTCGCTTGAATCAATGCTGGTTAACTGCCAAATGTTTGCAGAGAAGGCCCCCTCTGAAGGAATTTGGCTCCTTGAATATGTCTCCAGCAGGCGACGGGTAACCAGGTGCGAGTTTGTGCAGCGCTCTGGTCCACCAAAGTTTCGACTGCAAGAAAAAGTACAAAGGCGCAGTTCTGCAACTGATCGCTCACGCCACTGCTCACGAAGGGTCCTCCACCAGAGGGTTGTTGGAGGCTGGCCAGACGTACCGGATGAAGTGGGCGCGTACCCACACTTCACCCCACCGCACTCGGCTTGCCCATCCCAGCCTGGATGTGGTGAGCTAGTTACACTGCTGGGCGGACAGAGGCGGCGGGGGGGGGGGGGGGTATGGGAAACATTCTCTATCGTGACTTAAAACTTTAATGACTACAGGAATTCATATTCTCTGGTTCTTTCGGTAAAGTCACCTAGATAGAAATCATAATTTTATTGTTATTTTTTTTCCTATCTACGTGACTTTACCGAAAGAACCAGAGAATATGAATTCCTGTAGTCATTAAAGTTTTAAGTCACGATAGAGAATGTTTCCCATACCCCCCCCCCCCTTTTCAATGATGCCTCGCCGTGAGATAACAATCTAACCAGCGACCACTGGATCACGAGTCTCGTGTGCTGACCATCACCCCACTGCGGCAGCTCCTGCTGCTGTCTCGCGAATGCGAGTTGCAGTCACGTCGAGTCACACCACACCGTGTGAGTCACTCGGTCGTTAACCGCGTGCAGTCCTTTGCGCAAATTACGGCCTCTTGCCGTGTACGCCGTGTCGCTAACCACTCCTCCACCGCTCCACACACGCGCCGTACAACAGTCAGCAATTGACGCGGGCTTCTGCTCAAATGGGTATTTAGGCATTGGTACTCGTCTTCCGCTTGCAGCCCTGATGCAGTGGTGGAATTTCCACATTCCTATGACGAAAGCGAATATTTCCATAACAGATGCACTGTTGGCTTCCCAAACAAGTGGTGCTCATTTTTATCGAATCAGGAAACGAGATGGGCTGTGTCGAACCCCTAACCAGAATGTTAACTCGCGACCTTCTGGTCGCGAGCCGCTTGCTCCAGCGTTGGACCAAGTGGCCGAACACTGGTACCGAACGAGGCATTCCACCTTTAGCTGGCCGTGCGACGATGGTCGATGTGGCGCGCTCGCTTCGCTTTGTACGCGCGAGTGCGTGGTGTTTCCAAAAGGCCACGAGCAGAGTCACGCAGGAGAGTAATTTGACTTGGATGCGAGCTGACACGTTCGCGAGCCGTCGGTAGTTTTTCTTACAGTGTCAAGCTGTGTGTGATTTATATTTCAAATCTACAAGTGCTGTGAGCGAGCGCCTATGCATGAAGGTCGGCACGGCACACGAGGGGGTGGGTTGCCAGCACCATTATCGGGTGCCTTTGTCTTCCCAGTAGTGATATTTACACACCGCACCAGGTACGCATTTATGGCTAAGTCAACCCAGGGGAGGCATCAGAGCCAGTTTAAGTATTCGCTCCGGTTATTAGGTCCTGAGCGTGAATCGAACTTGGGACGCTGGGTTCGTAGCACAGTGCACTAACCATTGCAATATTGCTCCCACATGTATACATACACGTGTGTGTGTGTGTTACTTGCATTACACCTATATGAGCACGCACATGTGGAACACATGCTGTGTTAAACATTACCGTTGTGCTAACTTACAGGCGGGAATCACATTTCAACAACATCATCAGCAGCATTGATCAATCCACTGCTGTCAGATGGGCTTGCCGGGAACGCAGCCACGGCCCTACACAAGCAAATGTAAACACGTTCAATCACTGACGATACTCGCGCACACAAGGTGTCTTCACGGGCGCAGCATAGCAGCAGGAGGGCCAGCATACTTTGCACGTCGAGATGACACCACCATTATTGCGCACATTCTCAACACGATGGCTGCTCTGAGTTGCTGCTGCTGCTGCAGGAGGTGACGACTCGCAATCGGAAGGTTGCGAGTTCAAATTCTGGTTGAGGGGGTTGACTCTGCCCATCATCACTCCCTCTGGGGTCGATACAGTGAGTACCACTTTGTGGAAATTGAACGGTGGTTGTCCTGTGGAGAGATTCGCCTTCGCTGTAGGATGGGAATTGTGTAAAACAAAATTTTGCGAAATTAAACAAATTGGTGCATGGGGTGGCCTAGAGATTAGAGCACTGAGCCGGCATCACGGGGTGCAAATCCGGGCAGTCGCTCGCGACCATGGGAAGTTGGTGGCCTCATTCTGGTCACCAACGGTGGCACAAAAAACCCCGTCATTGTAAATGGTGTTAGTCAAACTCCAAGTTACGTCTGCTTAAATTGCCATCCCGTTTAACATCCCCGAACCAGCGGTGAAAATTACAAGGTGGATTGTCTGATATTTCATTTGTTACTTATATTCTCCAAGGCGAAGCCACTGATCACCTTACGGCTATATACAGAGAGGAGGAGCGCTAAGGATGCTTGTATTCCCACTTTCAGATCGAGTTGCGAGCCCTGGATAGCACGGCTAGACACAGTGGCGTGTTCTCCTAGATTGAGGAAGAGCGCTTCACGATTCCTACGCATTCATCTGCGTGGATTAGGGGAAATGATTCCGGTGTCAGGGTACAACGCAGCACGCGTTCAACACGAGACGACGGGACGCGCGTCTCGCTGCCTGCGACCAAATCAACGTGAACGCGTCTACCTTGTCGCAGGGTATCGGGCAAGCTAAGCATGGCCGGTCCTGGTTACAAACTGAATGGATGACCGCGCAGTGCGTACCGGGTGTTGTTGGCGAGGTGCTGCGGGATTGCACATGACATGGCAGCAGTGCCGGATTAAACTAGTGCAGGGCCTGTAGCATTTGTTACAAAGGGGCCCTACATTTACTTGCACAGTCAAGTAATTTTATTTTTTCATCTGCTATACAGCCATATAATACGATAAATCGCTAATCTTAAACACCTAGTCGTTCATAAAAGTTAAAGGCAGTATAGTACTATGGTAATAGAGCAAGTGCAGAATCACTGAATCGGAATTGATAGCTTGAAAGCATTTAGCGCGGGGCCCTTGAAGATGCGGAGCCCATAGCTACTACATGTGTAGTAGCTACTACATATGTAGCTACATGTGTAGCTACTTTTGCTGCTCGGATTATCGGGACACTGGGACCCAGCCCTGGGGGACTCTTTCTGCCCGACCCGCGATTTGAGCGCCGCTGCCGCCGGCTCCTCGGACCGCCCGTGAAGCGCGCCCTCCCGTGGCCGCGCCGGGGGCCACAGCCGCCGCGCGAGTCGCGGATCGCGCGAACCCTCTCCTCGTGAGCCCACCACGGATGATCGTGACGCAGGGCCACGCGCTTCGACAGCGGAATCGTGCGAAAGGTGCTCCTCGCTGCAAGGCAAAGGCGCGGCCCTGCGATTACTCGCTCAACGTCACCGCTGGCGGAAGGGCCTCAGCAAAGGAGCGAAACTCGAGATGGGTGCTGTGGGTCACTCTTCCGTGTTGGCCAGACGTCTTGGAAGAGGTGGGAGTCACCCATACAGCAACACGCCCGACCTGTCGATCGGCTGACTGTGGTGAACCCATTCATGTTGATGGATGAACAGAGACGCAGGGGAACCCAGTTAGACTGCTGGCTGGACAGAGGCGCTGGGTGGGGGGCACGAGAAACTCCCTCTATCGTCTCAGCTGCCGCGCCGGGAGACAAGGACAGTTCTGTTCGCAAGTTCCGCGTGCTGTTAACCATCACAACCACGGCAGTTCCCTCGTTGCGGATAGCACTCGTGTCAGATAGAATACGGCATAAGCACAACACCTCAAACCAACCACATTTGTTAATAATCCTGCTTCATAACAGAAACAGATGCTTGACGTTTAAGGCAATTTCCATTTTTCAAACCACACGGCCCTTCCTCGAAGAGCAGAGGCACATCTAGACATTCTGCTGGGGGGGCGGTCCCGACCTTTACAGCGATTGGCACGACATCACATTTATATATGTAAACACGCTCCATGTGTTTTCACTGTTAATGTGATTTTAGAAAGTAATTTCTCATTTATTTTACACCGATTATCGATTGCACGAAAAACACAACAACATTCGGGGTCTGTCTTTTTCAGAGATGATTAAGAATAAGAGCCATTGCCAAACACATCATCCAACTGTCTGTTCGCCCGCTGCAGGGCGGCAGCGGTGTTAATCATTAACGAGGCACGTTTTTATATTTGCGCTCCACTGCATTCCACGTCTCCTTTTGTTGTTGTTGTTGTTGTTGCTCTCATATGTTCAGCTCGCGGACGCGCACCTTGCAGAGAGCGGCCTTGCCGTTTTTAAGGACTTGAAGACGCGGCCTCGTAATGACCCCGGGGGCGACGACTGTGCCGCGCACACAAAGATGGGGGGCGGGGGGGGGGCACCGTGACTTTGCGTGTGGCCAAGCGAAACTTTTTATGGAGCTATCGTGCAGGTGTCTTCAACGCGCGCGCCCCGTTTATGGCTGCTCGCACACCCAGGTCATGGGGGGGTCATGCAGATAACGCCCTGAGGCGCGCTCCGTAAATGAAAGCTCTCGCTTTGTGCGGAAACCTTGAATGGCCACGCGACCTGGGATCATCAGCTGAACTGTGCGGGGAAACTAATAAAACACACACACACACAATGTAACTGGTCTTGGCCAATCATCCCAATTCTAAAACAAAGACCTGCAAATAACTAAAATTGGCATTAAACGCTCACCCCCTACTGTAAAAATTTAGCAGGAGCCTCCTGCAAAGTATCCTGAGACTCTGCGAGGCTTTCCTGGGTGAACAAGCGTAATAATAATAATGATGACAATTACCAGCAGGGCAAATTGATTGTTGGGTGAGGCCACATAATGTCTTCAACAAACTTATGCCGCGGGAATTGTTCTTAAACGTAATGGTGAGTGAACTGCAACAATAATTATTATTGGCACGTTGAACACTCGTACGCACGTGACACTGTTTTGTTTGGTTATGTCCGATGGTGGAGGGTGTCACGACACACATTTGGCTGATTATTCCATGGCCTAACTCAACAATATATGACGAATTAAAACAAGTGAAAATGAGTTTTAGTACATTATTTTGAAATTTAAATGAGAGTGTTAGTTGCTAACATTCCCCCTGCCTTTCTTAAACACATTAGCGGCAATCCATCCAACCTGCACCCATGTCGAAGAGTCGCCCGACCAGACGGACTGTTTCGTCTCTCATTCACACAGCGTTCAACCACCACACTGCAGGTCACAACAACTCACTCACGCTATGGAGAAGAGGAAAGAAAAAAACAACGCTCACAAGGGTAGACGTAGCTTAGACATCCAGCCAAGGACATCACCCGACACTGAACGAGATCCCCCGTCGTACCGCCCGGGAAGCAAATGCAAGGGTCAGCTGTTCACGGTCTGTTACATTGCCTGAAGTTCACCACAGCCGCAGTTCCGACCGTCCCCCCAAAGCCGCGCCAACAGACACCCACCGGCGCCACCACCGCTCCTCCCGAATGATGTTCCATTACAGCGGGCCCCCCCAGCTGCTGCCCACGATGGTCGGCGTGACCCTAGCCCAGGCGTTGGCGAGCGGCCAAAGTCCTCGCGGATGGGCAACGTGGTGTTGGGGAGGAGGGGCTCTTTGTATTCTCGCACCGTGGGAAGCACAACGTGCGTGAGTTCAGGCGGTCGCGGGATGTTTTAGGAAGTCCGGGAAAATTCCATTGATGCCTGCAATGTGTTCTCACTTCGTAGCGGCCAGGGTTTTATCGGCCAATTGTAACTTGGACAGTGCTGTTTATTGCTGGCACCTGCACGTTTTGGCATTTGGACCTGTACTTAGCAACTGCGTTAAACATATATAAGTATAGGGCGTAAATAAACTATACAAAATCATATTCCAGCCATTTGCAAGCGACTGCTGGATGAAGGACTCCAAACACTGTGTCATTCGTGGGTTGTTGTTTTTTTACGACAATAGTTCAACACGTTGGTCACTGGGGGTTGGTGAAGAGGGGGGGGTGCAGCGACCCGGGCGTGAGATCACTCGCCACTGATGTTAGCCGTGGCCGGGAATCAAACTCGCGTCACAAGGTTCATAGCAGAGTGCGCTGACTGCTGTGCCACCCTCGTATGTGTGCCTGAAAAGTTGGAGAAGATCTGCATCGTGAACATGTTTGTACCTTTCTTAAAATTAAGAACGATATTTTCACTTAGCCAAATAAGTTTGCTAGAATTGCAATACATTTCACATAGAGGCAGGCATAGACACAGCTGCTGGCCATTGCACACGTTAATACATGCGTTAAGAAAACATATTTTAGTCTTCTAGACGACCTGCCAGATACTTTGTTGCAAGTCTCTTCTCTTAACGTGACGGTATAGTAGGGAATGCACACACGGGGTGTGTATGCGGGTGCATGGAATGGCATAGACGAGAGACACGCTGCAAATGACCAGTGGTGTGAGTCTCATCCTTTCACCAAGCATTCCAATTCAAGTGATTTCCTGCTCACACGAACATTCAGACATTGCTCATCTCCTGTTTATAACCTAGCAGAACCAGTGGTGTAAAAATTTCACATTCCATTAATGGGGACGAGTTTATCCATAGTTCAACCACTGTTGACTTCCCCACAAGTGGTACTTTTATCGACCCCCAAAGGATAATGGGCTGAGTCAACCTGCGACCAGATTTGTTTAAATTCCCAACCTTTCTATCGCTCTGCCGCGTAGTCGCCAGGCATTGTCACCAAACTTTACCTGCGTAGAGCGTAAAGTCAACCATGACCTCGTCGTATAACGGAATCGAGAATTTATTTTTTACAGATATGATGTTTCAGCACAAATCCATGCATCATTTTTTTACAATGGAGCGAGCTTGAAAAAAACGCCTGGATCATATTAAATAGCAATTGATTAATGGCGGCCTGAATAGTAATTGTTACAGTAACCACGATTCCCACGGTCGCAATTAATAATCGTGAATGGGGAATCCACACGCAGCCCGCCGGAGAAATCGCGACGATGATCCTCGACGCCCACGGTCAAAGAGCCGAAGTCCGCAACGGATCCCAGTAGCGCGTCCGTCGCGTGATGAGGAACAGCAGGCGCGCGGAGCCCGGGAGATTAACACGCGGCCTGGGAGAGATTACAGACTTGACAAAGCACGCACATTTGCCACACCGGCATGAAATGCGTTACGGTTGCGTTTTCATCGATTTTCGAGCCACGTCGCGCCCGGCCTTACTCATTCCAACGCAGATACGTTTCGGAGTTGCCACGAACTAAGACGGCGACCGCAGGGAGACTCGTGACCACGGCGCCATATTTGTGGTGACTTTCGAAGTTGCAGTGGTTGACCCTCACCGACACTGATTGATCACTGAAGCTTAACGGCCCCAGCGTGAGCAGAAACTGCGGATGTGAGCCGTGTCACGGGAGCAGAGCTGATTTCGATTTTTTTACCTTTTAAATCAAACAAACTGAAATTGTGCGATCAACATTTTTGGCATCGCATGATCGTGAGAGGTGGTGATAGTTCAGGGAGACCTCCTTCCAGCAGTGGATTGACCACGGCTGATGATGATGATGATGATGCAAAGCATTTAAAAAAATAAAGATTGCCAAAATGCCACTGAGGTCAAAATAACTCATCTTGACCCTACATGGCAACTCAACTCGATCACTTAACTACCACCACCGACTCCTCAGATCTTGGAAACTAAGCATGCTTGAGCCTGGTCAACACTTGTATTGGTGACCACCAGAGCTTGCTAGGTGTTGTAGGTGTGTGACTGCAAGGTGGACAGGAGATGACAGTGCTGAGTGTCACCCCTTCATATGCGAAGGTTGTATCTGGGTTGTTCGGTTTCCTCCCACACAAGCCCAATTCTCATTCATGGAATTGGCCAAACATCTCAATGTAGTAGGACCTTGCTCAAGCAAGAGTTTGGAGACTCGGAACCTCTTGAGACCCTGCACTTGCTTGCTCAGTCACTGCTGGTGGAAGGGCCTCCACTACAGCGGCCTCGACGGTAATCGTCATTCATCTCACACGTTTGTCAAGGTCATTCGTAACATTAAGAAAACAATGCGGGCTGATGGTCCCTGTTAGGGTTTAGGTTCCTTGTACAATGGCCGTGGATGTGATTTCACTTAATCACGTGTAGAATTGATTCCAACAATCAAGTCTTGCTTCCTTGGCTTCTGGAATCAATTGTTGCAATTGATTGCACAATAACGTCTCTGGGTAATGATATCTGGAATAGATTTTGCCAATCGTGACCTTAAATCCTGGCAAAATATATGGCCGGAGCGTGAAAATGTAAACACTATCATCCCAGCGCAGCCTGATTAAGAGCAAAGCACAATCGATGGTCGAGCGACAGAGTAGTGTTGTTTCGAACCAGGACCCATATATAACTGAGAAGATCCTTGCCTATAACATCTGGTAATTAATCGGCATTGATGAAAGCAAGCCAGACTCTGCTGATGAGACACCGAGTGTCAAAACCGATCCAGAGTTTTCTTGTCTTGATCCAGTGCTGCTGAAATGATGCACTCCGAATAGCCTGTGTGGCAGATTGGATGCATAAGAAACGCACTTTAATTTTTTACATGGCGGGATGGTTATGTGAAGGAAGCGAATGTCTGCTTATGTATTCTGTTACTTATATTCTCCGTAATGAGGCGAATGATTAGTTCGTGCTGCAAGACGAGCAGGAAGCGAAAGTAACGAGCTACACAAGATGGCAAAGGAAGCGTGTGTCATTGAGACAACTTAACAATGGCGTTAATCATTTCAGAACCTTTGTCAATCCCCTGCTGTATGAAGGCCTCCCGATGTTGCGTCGATCAGTCATGGAGGGGGGTGTGGGGGGGTTGAACATACCTCACCACGCTGGTCACAGTGGGAGATAGCAATAGGGGGGCTTTGAGGACCGTTTCGGATATCACTCGCCACTGACGTTAGCCACGGCAGCCAATCAGGACACTGAGTGTAGTGCAGTGCGCTAACCACCGTACCACCGCTCCCTCCTGGGACAATTAACGCAGTCGCTGAGAACAGGCCCAAAGGCCCAGCACGTAAAGCAGCCAGCAACAAACAGCACTGCTGTCAACGTTGTAATAGATACGAGTTCGCACAGTTCGTTCGACTCTTAACATGAGGCAACTACGTTTGCCGGCAGCATTAACGAGCACGAAAGGACTGCGAACCGCGGACGGCACAAAGCAGAAGCCAGGCAGAACGCGCTCCAGGCGGAGCGCTGTGCGCCTCTGAGATGTCTCGCAGCGAGCACCGCAATCCGCCGAGCGCCGTGCCGCTGAGCGAGCGCCTTGAGGTGTCTACACACTGGCACCGTCGCAGTTCGCGTGTCCGCCAAAAACACGAGGCGATTTAGCTCTGAACGTTCACCAATGAACGCGCGGCACACGTTTTAGATACCACCCTTATCAAACAAATGACTTGAGTTATTTCTGCGGGCGTGATTTTTAATTGACGCAAAGCGTTTCCATCTGGACGCGCACAGAACCGCGCGATGTGAAAGGGGGTGCCGTATTTCTCACAACGTGCACTTGATGGAAATTGAACTTAAAACAAAAAGTCACCTCATATTTATCTGCACCGGTCGCACCTGCACTGCTGGAATAAAAAATAAAACTGTGTCAGATCACTTTGCGCGTAATTAATGGAGTGTTGGGCCAGGTTCGGTTATAGACACGTAAAAGCCATTAACAAACAAAATTGACAGCGCAAAAAAAAAGGCAGCGGTAGCTTGGGCATAACCCAACACCCGGGGCCGCACCACCACCAATAAATCAGCCGGCAGCGGCTACACGCCGACCACAAACGCCAAACGCCCACGCCGCCTTCAATCGCTTAGCGAGCCAGCGGTAACCACACACAGACACACAGAGCTCCCCCATTAAACAGCCGCAATGAGCGCCATTCGCGGGCACGGAGAGGTGCGCACAGGGCGCCCAAACAAGCCGAGCACTGAGCAACAGAAGTGGCCGCTTCTCGACAGCCGTGCCGCTTTTTGCGAACTGGCATTGTACAGACCCTGTGTCGAGCCCATACCAGATGGAGGCCTCTTAGTGCTGTGTATTCAATGTCTCAATAGGGCCTGGCTTTTGAAGGATAAACTGAGGGCATTGTATGGATAAAGATGGATGTGTTGTACTCATTAATTATTTCACCAGCAAAAAACTATTGAGATTGAACGTATCGTTTACTTAACATTATCGTGGTGGTGGGGTTTGTGAGTTCCAATGGCCATCAGGAGTACAATACTCCTGGTAGGGTCTCCCGTGGCGGACAGGTCTGGGGGCGGGGGGGGTCCAGACAAATAAAAGGTCTAGATTTGAAGCTTTCGTGGCTGCAAGGATTCATATTCTTAGGTTTTTTCAGTAAAGTCACGTAGGTAAAACATCAAAATTAATAAAAATAAAATAAAATAAAGATCACGACGTTTCGGAGGCAACACAAGTCTCCGTCATCAGGTGGGACCGTCACAGCCAGATTAGCTGCATCAAGTGAGGCAAGGGATTACATATTGAATCATTGCCTCACTTGATGCAGCTAATCTGGCTGTGACGGTCCCACCTGATGACGGAGACTTGTGTTGCCTCCGAAACGTCGTGATCTTTATTTTATTTTATTTTTATTAATTTTGATGTTTTACCTACGTGACTTTACCGAAAAAAAACCTAAGAATATAAATAAAAGGTCCCAAAAAATCCCCTCATGAATGGTTAGAAAAATCAGAGAACCTTGCCCGGACAAGGGATACCGGGACACACCCCTGGAGCCAGGCCTGTGGGTGGTGTTACCCGGCAAGCGCCTGGTGGCCGGGGTTATCGGTGGGGCCCAGCCCGAAACAGCGACGTGGCGCCGTCCTGTGGGTCCCACCATTCACAGGACGAAGGGCAGGGGCGGGTGCGATGCCAGTATGGCAGGGTGAGGGATGGTCTCAGATGGACTGGACCTTGGCGATGGCTATTGGGATGTGGAATGTCACTTCACTCGGGGGAGGGGTGGGAGGGGAAGGAGCCAGAGCTGGTGGAGGAGGTGGAACGGTGCCGACTAGATGTAGACGATCTCACCTCCACACACAGCATTGGCACTGGAAACAAACTTGTCGATCGGGGGTGGTCTCTCTCCTTTTCTGGAGTAAGCCCTGGTGAGAGGCCCCGGGCGGGTGTGAGGATACTCACAAGCCCCTGGCTAGATGCTGTTCAGTTGGAATTTGTCCCAGTGGATGAGAGGGTCGCCTCAAAAAAGAACGTATCTGACTGTTGTCTGTGTTTATGCACAAAACAGCAATTGAGAGCATTCATCCTTCTTAAAGACGGTGGGTGCGGTGCTCGACAGAGTGCCACCATCCGACTCCATAGTCTTACTGGGCGACTTCAATGCTCAGGTGGGGAAACGATAGAGATACATGGAGAGGCGTAATTGGTAGGAATGACTCCCCTGATATGAACCCGAATGGTGAGATGTTATTGGAATTCTTTGCTAGTCACAGAATGTCAATAACACACATAATACCGGTTTTTTTTGGGTTAGATCGTGTAAATGTATAAATGTGCCGTTCAACCCGCAACCACCCGACACACCCAATTAGTAAGGTTTGTCACGTAAACAGAACGTGCCAATTCGTTACTAGTGGAGTATCTCGAAATTACTCACACCGACACGGAGTAACAAGTCACCTGCTTACACTGTATTAATCCGACTCCCGCACCAGTTGTAGGCATTCCTATGACTGCGTCTCACTGTCACCACACACACACCGCCTCCTCCTACTACCCACTCTCATCTACTCCGCATCTCACCTACTCCGCACCTCACCTACTCTGCACCTCACTTACTCTGCATCTCGCCTACTCTGCAACTGTGGGGGCCGTTGGCCCCCGGGGTCTCCCCCGCCTGCATCCTCTATTCCGTTTGCGTTACCGCACCGTCCTAATATCCGCTAGGGTTTTGCCGGCATTCGAACGCGACGCCCCCTACGCATGCAGCCTCACGCAGCGCTCCCACGCTGCGAGCATACGTATGCACAGCATCATCAATCAAACGCCATACTCCCCCTTTCTACACCGCGACGTACAGCTCTCGCACGCCGCGAGCGTGTGCCCGTCTACAGCCCGGTGCAGCACTCGCCTCCACGTCGAATAACCACGTGACCAATGCGCACCTGTATCAGACACGTAGCGAACGTACGCACACACGCGCACAGCTCTGCGCGCCACTCACTCACTACGAGTCTATGTATACACAGTACCGCGCACTCCAAACGCAACCCTTTCCCTTGCGCCGCTCTGCGCAGCGCTCCCACGTGGCGAACCACTGTATACACAGCACCACACGCGCTCACACTTCTCAGCGAGGTCACACGAGGCCACAATCAGCTATTAATGATTTATTGTCTGCTACCTGGGACTTATTGTTAAGTCAGTATGAATCGACGAGGCTGGCCTATTCTACTACCCCTGGACCTATTCCCTATTTATCGGCTTATGATACTAATTCACCTTCTTACTCACGGTTCGAAGTATTCAGTGTCTCGTGGATTCTCCTCGCTGCTCGTCTGGGCACGTCGCACGGACGTCCGGAGGGCAGAGCTGGGAGCCGCCTTGACCGCTGGCTTCTTGGAGTGAGATCCCCTCTACCTTGCTACCTTCGCTTTTTATCCTATCTCCCCGTCCCAGGGCTCCGCCTCCCCCAGCACTCGTCGCTCCTTCCCGCGTTTATGCGCGGCGCATATTCTAATCAGCTCCATTCTCATGCCTCCCCATCACAATGGGTGGTCGGCTTGACTGCGCCGGTGCATGCCTTTGTCATGCCAATTATGCAGCGGCATCCATCACAAAGGCTTGCCGTGGGAATTCATGCACGGGCCTCCGCATACCTCTGATTATTCGTAATTTCAGCTTTATCCTTTAACTTCCCCTAATTTCCCTAATAATGGCGCCTGCGCGCTCGAGCCCATTTTGTCATGCTAAATGATGCCGTCCCGTCCCTCCTCTGCCTGTCTCGTCGATAGGTGAGTGTGTGTGTGGGGGGTGCGTTTCAACCGCGGTGGCCAAATGCCCCTTCGCCGCGACCATGCAATCTTAATGCCGGTCACAGCGCCGCGGTGCGAAGTAGCATCGGGGGGAGGTCGTCTAATTCCCTGGTCACCGGAAACCGTGAAAGTTATCCCGATAAGGGCTTCTCGGATTAAAACCGGTCGGCCAGGTGACTTCCCCTCGGAGCTCTATGGGGGGGGGGGGGGAAATGCGTGCGGGTGTGTTTATGTGAGGTGAGGTGGGGGGGACGCGGGGGTCGGCTCCGTCACTTGGTGGTGGCGAGGTCGGGGATGGGGCGCCTGCCGAGCGGCTTCGTGGCGGCGGCATCACATAGCCCCCCGAGGTGCTGGTCCCTGTCTCGGGTTGACTGGAGCACCTTGCTTGGGTCGCTCTCACGAGGAAACGCTGCGGGGTCCGAGAAGTCCGTCCGGACCTCGTGGCTGGTCTCGGGGTGGGTGGCTCCGTCCTCTGTAGCTCCTGCAGTGGCCTTCTCCTCCACTCCAACGGCTTTCCCTGTCCCTCGGTACCTGCAGGCTGGGATACAAACTCAGAAGCAGAAGGGTTTAGGGGCCGTCATCCCCGCCGTTCCCTGGCGGGGCCGGGGCGCCTCGGGGCTGGGGGTCCGGCGGGGCCCATGTAGTGCACGAGGCCCTCGAGCCCGGGTCGTGTGGGGGTCCCGTGGGTTCGCGGTACTCCGGCGGCGGGGATCTCCTCCACCGGAGCTGCTCTCCATGGTTTAAAATGGCGGACGTTGACCACTGTTTCGCGTCCTCTCTCTCCACCTTGGATCAATACGGTCCAGGGGGAGATTTGCCGCACCACGGTCCACGGTCCCCGCCAGTAGGTCGTCAGCTTCCCCACCTGTCCGGTCCCGACGCGAGGGGTGTGTAGCCAAACCTTATCGCCTGTGGAGAAGAGGGGGGGCTCCACGCGGGGGCGGGTGCTTTGCTCCTGTCGCCGATGTGCGGCCTCCCCCTGTGGGTAGGCCCGGCCCCGGACCCCTCGTAGGGTCTCCATCAGGTGCTCGACGGGGCGGCTCCCTTCTTCCGTTTGAGGTGGGGGGACGCCGAACAGCAGATCTGCGGGTTAACAAAACTCACGACCAAACATCATTAGGAACGGGGTTTGTCCCGTCGATGTGTGCACAGTGGTGGTGTAGGCGAACAGGGCGTAGGGGAGGTGTTCGTCCCAATCCCGTTGATTGGCGGCCGCCATACGTTTGAGCTTCCCTGCTAAGGTCTGATTCATGCGCTCCACCATACCGTTCGCTTGGGGGTGGTAGGCTGTGGTTCGGTCCTTCTGGATTCCGAACTCTCGGCATAGTGCTTGGAACAACACGGCCTTGAACTCGCTACCCTGGTCGTGAGGACTCGTTCTGGGATCCCATGCTTAAGTACGTACTGCTCCACGAATGCCCGGGTGACCACCAGGGCCGTTTTGTCAGGTATGGCCACTGCCACGGGGTAGCCGGTGAAATACTCCACTGCTACGAGGATATACCGGTTGCCTCGATGGGATCGTGGGAATGGCCCCTGTAGGTCGATCCCGACTAGCTGGTTCGTGCGGCTGACGCAGAACGGCCTTAGGGGTACCTGATATCGTGCCGGTGTCGGCCCGCACTGCTGACAGGCGCGGCAGCCCTGTACCCAGGCGGCCACGTCTTGTGCCAATTTGGGCCAGAGATACTGGCGACGCAGGGTCTCTTGAGTGTGTCGTTCCCCGTCATGGCCCCCGAGCGGGTGGTCATGCACCAGCCGCAGCAGCTGGGGTCGCACCTGGGCAGGAACACAGATGCACCCTGGCTGGCTGGCCGGCCTCAGTTAACTCCCGTACTACCCCGTTCTACACACACAACCAGCCATACAAACCGCTCCAGGGTCCTGGTAGGGCGCTCTTTTCCTCCCGTAGTGCCGCCTCCACCGCCGCCAGATCCGGATCATGCTGCTGGGTCTGTCTCAGCTGCTCGTCGTTCAGGCCCGGGAAGGCGCAGCCGAAGTCCTCCTGGATCCGTCCGATCGGGGCGGGGTGGTCCGCCAGGTCCCGCGCTTGCCGGGTGGTCGACAGGATCCTCGGTGCCACCTGTGAGGGTCTCTGTGGCGCACACTGCACTTTCTCTCGCTGGGGGAGGATCAGTGGCCGCGGCCTCTTGGGGGTCCATTGCCTGCCGGCAGCGTCCCCCCGTGAAACACGGGCAGGCCTCCTCCGGCCTTATCTCGGCGTACACCGTGGGCCGCCTCGATAAGGCGTCCGCGTTTGCATGCATCCGGCCAGCCCGATACTCGATTTGCAGGTTGTACTCCTGCAACTGCGCCAGCCACCGGGCCATCTGCCCCCACGGCTCCTTGAATGTAAGAAGAAACTGCAGAGCATAATGGTCAGTGCGTACGCGACATCTCCTGCCATACAAATACGGCCGGAACTGCTTACATGCGAAAATCACTGCGTACAACTCTTGGTGGGTCACGCAATAGTTCAGCTCGGCCCCACTCAAGGTCCGGCTGGCGTACGCGATGACTCGTTCCGTCCCATCCTGCACCTGTGACAACACCGCGCCCAGCCCGCTGCTGCAGGCGTCGGTGTCCAAAATAAAATTGGTGGTACAATCGGGGAAAGCGAGGGTGGGGGCGTGGGTGAGGTGGTTTTTGAGAGTGGTGAAGGCCGTCTGGCAGGCTCCCGTCCATTGATAGTGAGTTGGGTGAGGGGACGATAGTAAGTTGGGTGAGGGGGCGTGCAATCTCACTGAATCCCTTTACAAATCGACGATAATAGGTGGCGAGCCACTAAAATGATCTGGTCTCCGTCAGAATCCTTGGCCGTGGCCACTCCACTACGTCGCGTACCTTCTCCGGATCGGTGTGCACGCCTGCCTCGCTGACGCGATGCCCGAGGTACCCCACCTCGCATTGTGCGATGTAACACTTACGTGGCTTGAGCTTGAGATGAGCCGCTCGCAGTCGCTGGAACACCTCTCGTAACCTGGACCAAGGCTCAGACAAAGACCTACTGAACACTATCACATCATCCAGGTAAATCAAGCACTGTTCCCATTGCAAGCCCCGCATCACCAACTCCATCAGCCGCTGGAACGTTGCCGGCGCGTTGGTGAGTCCGAACAGGAGTACTCAAAACTCGAATAGTCCCATCGGGGTGGTGAATGCGGTTTTCGGCCGATCCTCCTCCGCCGTCTCCACCTGCCAGTACCCGGACGCGAGATCGAGGGTGGAAAAATATTGCGCTCCGGCGAGGCTGTCAAAAGTGTCGTCGATGCGGGGTATGGGGAAGGCGTCGCCGAGCGTGACTGCGTTCAATTTACGGTAATCAACGCAGAACCAGGTTGACCCATCCTTTTTCGTTACTAGTACCACCGGGGCTGACCAGGGGCTCGCCGAGGGCCGAATTATGTTATCGCGAAGCATGTCCCCAACCGCCTCTTTGATCTGGGCGCATTCGGGTGCGCCCACTCGGTATGCAGGGAGTTTGATGGGTCGAGCTGCACCGGTGTCAATTTGGTGCTTAACAAGGTCGGTCCGACCCACGTCCGAGTCGTGTTCACTGAACACGTCGGCATACTCCTGCAGTAACTCGCGCAGCCGATCGGCCTCTCCCTTAGGTAAATCAGCCCATGATACATGTAACGCGTCGAGCAGGGGAACGACCTCGGCTCGGGGAGTCGGGCCGACTCGCCAGGCCAGGTCCTGGTCACCCTCGGGACGACCGGTGTCCTCAGCCCAGAGTGCGAACACCGAGTCGTCAGAGTGGCGTGCATGCAGGGGGTGTACGGTGGCTATCGGGGTGCGCCGTCACAGCATCGCCGGGGTACTGTGAGGGTTAATCATCTGCATAAACAATCGGTACCCATCTGCGTTTACCAACGTGGCGGATTCCACGACCCCATACCGTTTTGCCAACTCCGGGTGAGGAGTTAGCATTACCTCCCCTGATGGTCGGAGTGCGGGGTCGGTGGGGGATGTTGCCACCGGCACCAGCATCTCGGTGAGCGGCCCGATGGTGACTGCCGTCGCCAGGATAGCGGCCACAGGTGCGAAGCGGGGGCACGTCGGTTCTCGTCCCAGGAACGGAATCCGCTCGCCGCTGCTCTCCATGGTGGTGCATCGCTGGCGGGGTTGCACGTTGAGTCCCAACTTTTCTAGGAGGTCGGTACCTGCAATACACTCGTGACACAACACACTCGACACGTAGAACTCCTGGGTGCACATCTGGCTGCCTATGCGGACCTCTAGGGTGACTCTCCCCAGTAGCCCCATTCCGGCTCCGCTCGCCGTGTGCAGTGCGCGGTCCGGGGCCTGCAGGCGGCTCACATCAACCCCGATCATGCTGCAGTGCGCCGCGCTCACGAGCGAGGCCACCGCCCCCGTGTCCAGCAGGATTCCACCAGCGACGTGGCTCCCGTAATCCCCACCACCAGCTCCCGTAGACAGTCGCCAGGAGTCACCGTTTCCGTGGGCGTTGTTGCTGGAACCTGTGTGGAGATCACTCGCTCGCCATTATCACTACAGCTTGTTTGTGTCGGGGCTACGTCGATTTCATCCCCCAGTGGTCCCCTCTCTAGGGGGGCCTTAGTGTTTGACCTATGCATCTGCCTCGCACGGGCGAGCTGAGGGCAGTCTCTCCTGAGATGCTCTCGACGGTCACACACATAACACATCCGGGGAGGGGTGGCGGCTCCGTAGTGGGCTTCCTGCCCACCCCCTCTCCCTGTACGCAGTTGTTCCAACTCGGACTCTAATTGGGATACCTTCCCGGCCAGCCCCCCTACTGTGGAGTGTAGTTCCCCCATTTTGTCATCTACTTGTGTTACCCTCTCACCTACTTCGGTTACCCTCCCACCTACTTGGGTTATCTTACCGTCCATTTGGTTTACCCGGCCAGCAATATCTCCCATACCGGGCTGTAGTCCGGCTACCCACCCCGGGGTTGTCTTTCTGGGTCTCTGGGGCTCCCTTGCCCATTCCCTTACTGCGATGGCGAGCTCCTCCTCCTCGTCCAAGAGTAGGCTTGCTACGGCGCACTCTCGTCCTCTCCCTCGAGGCGGCGCGCGCTCACCAGAGAGCTTCTCGCATTTACGCGCGCGCTCGACAAGGGTGTTAAAGGAGAGGCGTGCACCGTCTACATTTGGCTGCCACCACCGGCGGCGAGGCCCTCAATTATTTTTGCCTCGTACTCCGGGTACGCGAGCTGGGTCAGCGCGCGTACGTCCTCGGCGTAATCTCGCAGATCCTCGCCGGGTTGGAGGCGGCGTGCCTCTAAGGCCGCCTGCGCCTCCTCCTCGTCATACGTGCCGAAGCACCGTTCGAGTTGGCACATTAATTCCTCCCACTGAGTTTGTGCGCTTGCGGGCAAAGCTTCCACAAAGTCAACTGCCCGCCAATCTAAATGTAGCTCTAACTGCTGCAACGCCTCCTCATCTGTCCACCCATTAACCTTTTTAGCCCCCCTGATGCTGCGGGCAAACGATTTCCATGATGGAATCCCTTTGACCGTAAATGTGCATTTTACTTTAACCTGGGTTGGGGCGCCTCTCTCCCTTGGGGGCGCGGGGGTTCGTCCCGTTTCTGACACCAATATGTGGGGGCCGTTGGCCCCTGGGGTCTCCCCCGCCTGCATCTCCTATTCCGTTTGCGTTACCGCACCGCCCTAATACCCCGCTAGGGTTTCGCCGGCATTCGAACGCGATGCCCCCTACTCATACAGCCTCGCGCAGCGCTCCCACGCTGCGAGCATACGTACGCACAGCATCATCAATCAAACGCCATACTCCCCCTTTCTACACCGCTACGTACAGCTCTCGCACGCCGCGAGCGTGTGCCCGTCTACAGCCCGGTGCAGCACTCGCCTCCACGTCGAATAACCACGTTACCAATGCGCACCTGTATCAGACACGTAGCGAACGTACGCACACACGCGCACAGCTCTGCGCGGCACTCACTCACTACGAGTCTACGTATACACAGTACCGCGCACTCCAAACGCAACCCTTTCCCTTGCGCCACTCTGCGCAGCGCTTCCACGTGGCGAACCACTGTATAAACAGCACCACACGCGCTCACACTTCTCAGCGAGGTCACACAAGGCCACAATCAGCTATTAATGATGTATTGTCTGCTACCTGGGACTTGTTGTTAAGTCAGTATGAATCGACGAGGCTGGCCTATTCTACTACCCCTGGACCTATTCCCTATTTATCGGCTTATGATACTAATTCACCTTCTTACTCACGGTTCGAAGTATTCAGTGTCCCGTGGATTCTCCTCGCTGCTCGTCTGGACACGTCGCACGGACGTCCAAAGGGCAGAGCTGGGAGCCGCCTTGACTGCTGGCTTCTTGGAGTGAGATCCCTTGCTACCTTCGCTTTTTATCCTATCTCCCCGTCCCAGGGCTCCGCCTCCCCCAGCACTCTTCGCTCCTTCCCGCGTTTATGCGCGTCGCATATTCTAATCAGCTCCATTCTCATGCCTCCCCATCACAATGGGTGGTCGGCTTGACTGCGCCGGTGCATGCCTTTGTCATGCCAATTATGCAGCGGCATCCATCACAAAGGCTTGCCGTGGGAATTCATGCACGGGCCTCCGCATACCTCTGATTATTCGTAATTTCAGCTTTATCCTTTAACTTCCCCTAATTTCCCTAATAATGGCGCCTGCGCGCTCGAGCCCATTTTGTCATGCTAAATTATGCCGTCCCGTCCCTCCTCTGCCTGTCTCGTCGATACGTGGGTGTGTGTGTGGGGGATGCGTTTCAACCACGGTGGCCAAATGCCCCTTCGCCACGACCATGCAATCTTAATGCCGGTCACAGCGCCGCGGTGCGAAGTAGCATCGGGGGGAGGTCGTCCAATTCCCTGGTCACCGGAAACCTTGAAAGTTATCCCGATTAGGGCTTCTCGGATTAAAACCGGTCGGCCAGGTGACTTCCCCTCGGAGCTCTATGTGGGGGGGGAAATGCGTGCGGGTGTGTTTATGTGAGGTGAGGTGGGGGGGGACGCGGGGGTCGGCTCCGTCACTTGGTGGTGGCGAGGTCGGGGATGGCGCGCCCGCCGAGCGGCTTTGTGGCGGCGGCATCACACAACTCACCTACTCTCTCCTATCTCGCCGCTGCCCTCTCCTATGCTGCCCTGTACCCACTCACCCGTCTGTCCCAGGCGGGGGGTTCAGCCAACATCTGCCCGGCGATGGCGTGAGGGGCGAGGTCCCGTTGACGGCTCGAGCGGCAGCGGCGAGATGTCTTCTTTCTTTGTCGCCGAACAATTCTATTTGCTCACGCGCACTCCCGCTTATATACCCCTCCTCATTCCGAGTCCTCACATAATCCCCACTTAAGCTGTCGCCTCCACGGCACCTCTTGCACTCATTAATCCCTTAATCCCTAATTATTGCCCCCATTTCCCGTCTTTCCAGTGCTAACCTCCTGCCTCAACTCGCACACCTGCTCATCCTCGATTGCACCCGCTCAACTGCGGGCACTGTGTACATCTCTACTCTACACTAGTACAGAACACCGGTGTGTTGGAGAGCCAAGCCACAACATTTACAATCTGAGTACGACGTTTCGCCAGTAATTACAACTAGCTTCATCGGGAAACAGCCAGATTTGTGGAGAAATCCTCATGTTTAGTTCCTTAAATAGAGGGATGGATGTGATGACGTCACTTGAGAGCCCTATTTGTGCAAAGGGGGGCGGGGGGTAAATTAATGCATATAAATTACAATGGGTAACCATTGCCGGTTGGGTCATTCGCATGGTAATTGACGCACATTATACATGTACATTGTTCTTGTACCTCCTGTCGTTTGCGTGCAATAACATAGCAGTATATGTTGTTGTCTGCATACACGGAATCCCAACTGATGTATGGTGACCTGTATAGGTATGCATTCAGATTGTAAATATTGTGGCTTTGCTCTCCAACACACTGGTGTGCTGTACGAGTAACAAATTGGCATGTTCTGTTTACGTGACATACCTTACTAATTGGCTGTGTCGGGTGGTGGCGGGTTTCACAATACATTTATATATTTACGCGATCTAACCCAAAAACCCTGCATTATGGATGATGTTGGTCGCCAAAGCATACATGTGAAACTAACACACACCACATTTGAACACAAGGATGTGCATGAGTGTACTTGGTACCATAGCACCTTGGGCCGAAGTTCGATGATTGACTTTATAGTTGTACCATCGGACCTAAAGCCGTATGCTCTGGACACTCGGGTGAAGAGAGGGGCAGAGCTGTGAACTGATCACCACCTGGTGGTCAGTTGGATCCGATGCTTGGGACACCGACCAGATAGACGTGATTTTCTGGGAACGTCTGGCGGAAGACGCAGTGCAGAAATAATTAAACTTCCTGCACTCCTGAAGAGGTCGTGGACATTGAGTCCGAGTGAACAATATTCAGGACCTCGATTGTGGATGCGGCTGTGAAAAGCTGTGGCCTGAAGGCAGTTGCTGGCTGTCATGGCGGCAACCCTAGGATCCGTTGGACACCATTGGTGAGGGAAGCTACTAAGACGAAGAAGGAGGCTTTCTGGGCTATGCTCGGAAAAAAAGAATCCTGACTCGTTTGAGAGGATACCGGCTTGCCAAGAGGGCGGCAACTGCAGCAGTCACTGAAGCAAAAGCCCAGGGTGTGGTAAGAGTTTGGAGAGGCCATGGAGAGGGATCACCATCCGAAGCCTCAGGAGGGGTCGACGGGACGTGGCCCCGGATGTTCTCAGTGAGGGTGGTGGCGTGACATTGACCTCAAATAAGGAGATAGTCGAGAGGTGGAAGGACCACTTTGAAGAGCTCCTCAAACGGTGGACATGCCCTCCTCTCAGGGGGCAGCCCTGGAAATAGCTGATGGAGTGATAGCTGTGTCGTATTCTTAGTGTTAATCAAAGTTGTTTACACTGTGGGTGTGGACTCCGCCAAGAGTACGTCTTGTTTCCACTCCTGTTTGTGATTTTCATAGACAGCATATATGAAAGGGCAGCCGAGGTCTGGAGAGCATCCAGGACAGGGGCATGGAGGTAGCGTCGCTGCTTTTTCAGATGACGTTGTCCTCTTTGCCTTATTATTTTGTGATCTCCAGCGTCCACTTGAATGGTTTAAAGCAGCTGGGATGAGGATCAGCACCTCCCCTAATCTGAGGTCATGGTTCACTCCTTGGAGATGGTGGGTTGTTCTCACCAGGTGAGGGGGAAACAGCTGCCCTAAGTGGAGGAGTTTAAGTACCTCAGGGTCACTTTCGCTAGTGATGGTAAGTGGGAGTGGGAGATCGGCCGTCAAATCGGTGCGGCATCTGCAGTGTAGCAGGCACTGTTCCATTCTATGGTGATGAAGCAGGAGCTGAATTATGGAACAAAACTTTCGGTTTACAGATCGATCTACATTTCCACCCTCACCTATGGTCATGAGCTTTGGGTAATGACCGAAAGGATGAGATCGTGGGTACAAGGTGCCAAAATGAGGTTTCTCCGCAGGGTTACTGAGCTGAGGTGAGGAGCTCGGGAGTCCGAGAGAGCCTCAGAGTCGAGCCGCTGCTCCTCCAGATCTAGAGGAGCCAGTTGAGGTGGTTCGGGCACCTGGTAAGGACGCCCCCTTATAGACTCCTGTAATTCTACCGGGCACGTCCCACTGGGTAAAAACCCCGGGGCCGGCCCAGGACACGCTGGCAGGACTATGTCGCTCAGCTGGCCTGGGAACGCCTGGGAATTTCCCAGGGAAAGGGAGATCTGGACCACCATACTCAATATGCTGCCGCTGCGACCCTCGCCAGGGCAAGCGGACTGAGAAATAAATTAACGTATCGTTTGCAAGCGTGCCGAGGGCATTTGTCGACTTGTGCATAACAAGCACGCAATGACACATGTCGACAAAAAATAATTATTCTTCTGCAGCCTATACACAATGCATTTATGCAACGAATGTCACACTCAGTCAAACACATGAACATATATATTATATGAAAACACACACACTTAAATACATTGCAAGTTGCTGACATAATTCAGCTGGACACCGGATGCCCTCGTTTAAAGGTCAGCACTTGACGTTGGGCCCTTTTCAGATTTGCAACTTTCCACACGGAACTCATTAATGCTCTAATTTAATCATTCCTGTTTTCCAAAACAAACACAAATAGCGAAATGCCAAGATATTGATGCAAGTCACCGCCACTTCAGCAATGCAGCCATTTCTACACAAGCATCGCCAGCTGGAGGCCATTGCACCATAGACATTCACAGTGTGGCCGTTGCAACATCTGAACACACAACCGTTTAGGCAATGGTAAATTTTCTGATGTAAGTTATTGAAATTTTTTATTTTTAAAAGCGGTAAGGTATTTCAACATCATGGAAATTTAAAAGGTCATGTTTTGAAATCATTTCAAAATGTAGCTGCAGATTTTGAAAGAGTGCAACCATAAGGGCATGCAGGTTCCAATGTGACTAAGATCGCGATCTCGCCGCCACTACCACCACCGCCCCTTGCTGTCTCGCCTCCGCCAGATCCCGCAGCTACTGCACAAGAAGCACGTAGCGACCTCCACGATCTGCCCGAACGGTATCCCACCATCAGCTCTTCGGTCTCCTCTGCCTTTTGGTCTCCCGACTGGTGGAGGTCACTTAATTGCCGGTCTCGGAAATCGGCCCTCCTGCCCCACCCCGCCCGATATGCAGCACTCACCTGCCAAGTTCCCTTCTACCGTCTCCTGTCCTGCCACACAGTTCCTAGCGTCCATCTCAGACACCTTGGACTTCAATGATAACCATTTCTTTTTGATCTACTTCGTCGGAGTCCAGCGCCTTGATCTATACAATAACGTAGACAGCGCTCCTGGCTCAAATACCCTTCTTTTTGCATGCAGATTCCTAACTCTGCCAATCTGCACGGCGAGAACAATGCGCCTCTCCTCCTCGTTCTCACAACCTTATTATGGACATCACTGCCGTAGCACCCAAGGCTCCCCTCAACCACGCTCCTCCGAGCGAGACTCGTGATGCCACTCCAGGAGGCCTGTGTCTAACTCCCGCTACGCACCAACTCGGGCTAGCGGGAACCTTCAGACTCCACCGCAGCGCCAGCGACCACCAACAGCTGAGTGGATCCAGTCCGGTACCTGCAGCATGCGAGCTGATTCTATCACTCCATCTCCGCGGTGGACACCAACTCGGCCATGATGCAGACCATTTCGACCCCGCGTTCACCGTCCGTATCTCTAACTATGATACATCTTACCTCAAAATGCACGTATACATCTATGGTATTACAGGCATGAATTTCACACAAATCTTATTTTATCAATACCAAAAACATTCGAACCCCTAAACATCAAATAAATAAATTGGTACCAATCGATATATTCATTCAGAAACAGCACAATTCACACAATGTGTCAAAGCCATTGCAAACTAAAATAAAGCAGAATTAAAAAAAAAAATCTGATGGGTATTAAAATGCAGGTATATCGGCTGCGCTCAAATACATCAAAATTCACAACAGCTACAGTTAGAACGACAGGTCGTTTGTTTCCACATAGACACACGCAACTGTGATCATCACAACCCCCACCACAGCTGATGAAACCATGAGCACCAGACTGGGGGTCAAGAAGACGGCCTCAGCGGTGTCATTGCTCCCACACTCGCCCTTCGGGTGTCACGAAAAGACAGCGTCTTGGCAGTACAGCAGCAAGGTTACCGAGTGCCCTAACTGCGGATGTCTTCACGCAGCGCCGGTCCACCCCGACGCTATAAACGTGCGCGTGCGGAATGTAATCCGGGTGATGCGCGTGGCGCGTAAACACCTCCTCCTCCGCATCTTCATCCTCCTCCTCATCCTCATCCTCCTCATCCTCCTCCTCCTCATCCTCCTTATTCTCCTCACCCTCCTCATCCTCATCCTCCTCCTCCTACTACTCATACTCCTCATCCTCCTCCTACTCATCCTCCTCATCCTCCTCATCCTCCTCATCATCCTCCTCATCCTCATCCTCCTTATTCTCCTCATCCTCCTCATCATCCTCCTGATCCTCATCCTCCTCATCCTCATCCTCCTCCTACTGACCCTCCTCATCCTCCTCGTCTTCCTCCTACTCATCCTCCTCATCCTCATCCTCCTCATCCTCCCTATCCCCCTCCTCATCCTCCTCATCCTCATCCTCCTCATCCTCCTCCGCCTGTTTATTTTGGATGGGCGCGGGGTGGTGCCGCTGGAGAGGATGCTGCGAGCGCCTCTCCAGTCCCCGCACTCCGCCCCTAGGGTCACGCGCTCTGCCGTGCTCGGGCCACGCGCTTGAGCGGCGTTAATCTTTGAGAAGAGCGCGTGGGGAGTTTGTGGAGGTGGTGGTCAGGCATCTGCGGCTGGTGGCACGAGCACGGGGTGTTGGTGTCTTGACAGATTCAAGAAGAGAGTAAAATTCCGATTAACATATCGACAGAACGCGCTCTAAAGGATTATTTCTTAATATGACAATCATCCTAAGTTATGGACGTTCGCTCATCAGCAATCAGTCGCTTCTTTATCACCCTAATAGCGTTAATTCCTTGGGTAGTGTTCCCGTGTGTTTCACTCGTCACTTCTACTTCTGCTTCTTCCCTCACACTGCTCTACAGTGCTACGCAATCCCCTCCCATCGTCTCTTTTTCCCGAAGCTCTTATAAAAACCTTGCTCAATGAAAGAAACGTATTAAGTCATATCCAAGATAAATGTGTTAGTGTTGTTTGCTGCTGGCTGCTTGAAATGGTGAGTCGTTGTACCCGTACTCAGCAATTGTGTTTGCAAAAAGAGCAAAGCCCTCGTGGGTGTTCTGGGGGGAAATAATGAAGAATTACACACACAGTATTTACACACTATTATTTTGTTGTTGCATGCGTGGCAGCTTGAGCGATTGTATACAATGCACCATTTTATTTCATCATTATCATCGGTGGTGATCGATGCGCTGATGAATGCCGTTCGTTTCAGAGCCACCGATCGATCCGCGCGCCGCGTCGCATCATTTAGCAGCAAAAGGTCACGGCCTCGGACATGAAGTACGATCGGTCTTCCATCCACGCGGATCCATCACCGGCAGACCCAACGCGGACTTCGCACCGATGCTCGACACCACCAATCACGGCTCACGGCACCCGGAGGCGCAAGCGACCGCTCATCGTCGGGTCGCTGCGTGGGGTCGATGGTGCTGCTCCACCTCTCCGATTGCCCACGTCTGCCCTCGCCCACCGACGTCTGGTGCCGACTGTGGTTTATTATCGCCTCGCCACAGCACCCAACTCTGGCAAAGGCAATACTCTGCTGCGGACTTCCCAACGCTTTGCTGTGTCTGTCAGGCGAAACAGGCACCGTGATCTCCTGCTCGCGTGCGCGTTGAGATGGTGCCCATCTGCAATGTAGGGCCCTGAGCCAATTGTAGAGATTTCTCATTCTTATAGTGAGGGCAGATAATTTAGTCACTGTTATCTTGCCCACAAAATGGTATCCGTTTTATTCTCCCCAGTGGAATGAGTCAACCCCTGTTGAGGGTTTGAACTCTGGACACCCTTGCAACCTGAATGTTCCATCTCCAGGGGGTTTCTAGGAGAAATATTTTTGTAGCTAAAATTAAATAAAGCCTCGAATTGCAAGCCGCTCGCTCTGCCACTGAGCCACCTGGTTCTGTGCCGGTTTGGGGTAATACATAGCGAGAAGACGGCAGCAGCCTTCCAGATATTTGACTCAAAATCCAATCACTGCTAGACCTGGGGTCAATTACAAACGTAATTGTGTCATTCACAATGAATTGCAATCACAATGTAATTGTAATTTCGGCTAACAATGCTGCGCTAATTGCAATTATCGTTTACCCCAGGTCTGGTCGCTGTATCGCGTTCTTTGTCAAGAGTCAATTACTTTTTATGCTCAAATTAACATTGAGGCGGTGCTCATCTTCCGTTCACAACCCGATTCAGTGGTGGAAACTTCCCATTCGCACAGTAGGCGCGAGTCTATCCATAGGATAATTACCGTTTACTTCCCAACAAAGTGGTGTACATTTTATCAATCCTCGAGGGATGATGGGCTGAATCAATCACAGCCAGGATTTGAACTGGTCATCTTCTGTTTGCGAGCCGCTCGCTCTACCAGGGAGCTACCCGACCGGATTTTGACTCGAATTGTAAGATTCCATTTATTTAAACCGATTTTGATACCGATTATTGTTTGTTTTTGCTCTAATTCCAATTTGCTGAACTCGTGTTGCTTTTTATGCTAATCTCTCTCCTGATGATTCGGGTCACTCTTGCAAATGAGATCCTCCACTTGTCTCTGGAGTTCTCACCTGCGCGGTTAAACAAATAAACTTGAATTGATCTCTGTGTGGTCCAGCAACGAGCCCCCCCCCCCCCCCAATCCTCCACAGCCGAGACCGTACCTCGGGGACCCCTCGCGTGGCGGTTCGCTACGGCACGGGGCGAGAGCGCCGGAGCCGACTCGCCCGCCGCTTGTGCGGTCACCAAACGCGGCCGAGTGCGGCTCGTCCAGCCACGAGGCGGACATCCCCGCCCGCCACGCGCTCCGCCGTCCCCCCCCCTCTCCCTCTCCAGTGCTATCGGTTGCACGCTGACCAGTGTCGAGCACGCGCGCGCTCGCTCGCTCGTCTGCGCACGTGTAAATGTAAGGCATGTCCGACGCGCATTCCGACCCCGGCGCACAGGTGGGGGGGGGGAGCACAAAGGAGCCGTTCATGCGCTGCCCTGCACCTGCAGCCAGGGAGGGCTCCGCTGGGAGGGGGGAGAGTGGGTGGGTGAGTGGCTGGGTGGTTGGGTGGGTGGTTTGGCGGTTGCGTGGGTGAGTGGTGGAGTGGCTGGGTTAGTGAGTGCTTGGGCAGTTGGGTGAGTGGGTAGTGGTGTGGCTGAGTGGGTGGGCGTTTGGGTGGTTGGGTGGATGGGTGGGTGATTATTTGGGTGGGTGAATGAAGGCAGCGGACTTGGCCTGTGTTTGCATGAATTGCATAAGCTGTACCCATCGGTGCTTTATTGTGTACCATCTGCTATGACATATGAATTAATAACATGAACATTTTACGGAAACATATCAAAAAAAGTGTGTCATAAAGCATAGAGAGATGCATGCTTGGGCAGTGCGGGTTGACATCGACATTGATTGCAGCCGCCGACCCGGCCGCTGTGAGCGGCACGCTACCGATTTTTAAGCCCATTCACCGCATACCAAGTTTAAGAGGAAAAATTGGGGAATGTTTTATTCTTAAAAATTACATAAAGTGGCATGAATAGCGTGCAAAAGTGGAATGCGGTGAAAGGGTTTTAATATCGGCAGCCTACGCTTCCAGCGGCGGTGCTGGCAAGCCCGCGATGGAGCGATTGGAACATAATGAAGGTAAAGGCGGAGCCCTGCAACTGCTTGTTCACGCCACTGCTGACAGAAGGGCATCCGCCCGAGCGAGTTCTGAAGTGTATTTGGTCTACTCTTCCACGTTAACCAAACCTGTCCAAAGAGGTTGGCGTACCCACACCTTGCCCCACCACACACGACCCGCCGAGGGACCCATCTCGACTGCAGGGGGCACGGAGGCGATGGGGGAGGGGATTTGAGAAAGTGCCCCCATTGTTTCAGCGAATTCGTTTATCTGGTGGTGCTGCGTTAGTAGTGGCGTACAAATGCCAAGGAGAAACGTTCAACACGTTCATCAATAACGCTATTCTAAAAGTAAAATACACACGCACACACACATGTATAACAGGCAACGTGTTTGGCAATGGCCCTTCTTCACAGCACACTGAGGTGGAATAGATCCAAAAACCCCTGAATTGCAAGTATAGTGTGGTACACCATTACACGACCGTGGCAGCTCCGTTGGAACTGATCTGGGAGAAACGAGGCGAGAGAGAAAGTGTCATCTAGGGGGCGAGCAGCAGCAGCAGCAGCACTCGCCTGGAATGATCGGAACCCGTCCCGATTAGTTCCTGATTGCGGCTGTGAGGCAAAGCAACACGGCGCGGGCGCGACGCGGGCTGCAGCCTCAGCAGGGCGCGACGCGGGCTGCAGCCTCAGCAGGGCGCGACGCGGGCTGCAGCCTCAGCAGGGCGCGAGCCGCGCCGATGGAGCGAGCACCGTGCGAGGCAGCAGTGCCCGGGCACCAGTGACGGATTAAGCTCGTGCGGGGCCCTAACACGTAAATATTAAAACATACACATTTTTTACTTTCACAGTAAAGTAATTGTATTTTTTAATTTGATATACAGCCAGATAATACGACAAATTGCTAACCTTAAACACCCAGTCGTTCGTAAAAGTTAAAGGCGGTATAGTACTATAGTAATAGAGCAAGTGCAGAATCAATGAACCGGAATTGATAGCTTGAAAGCATTTAGCGCGGGGCCCTTGAAAGTGCGGGGCCCGTAGAATATGTAGTTACTTGTGGTACTACGAGGATAATCCGGCACTGCCGGGCACGCGGTGCCACGTCGCGCGCTCCCGACGTGGCACCGCATCGCCGATGCAACGTCGCGCTTATCATTCGCAGTTTGTAGCGGTAATTCGCGACGTGATTAATATTCCACGTAATTCAACATTCGTTTTTGAAAACGCGGCGGGTTCACATCGAGGCATCGAGCAAGGAGTACAGGCGCGAAAATACTCCTTGAGGATTAGTCAGCTGCTGAAGCACGTCGCACACAGTCCCGGCAGATGGAACATATCTGGCTTCCTCATAACACGTGGAGCGTTGGATCAACGTTGGTTCAACGGTTCCAACTGCATGCCAAACAACGTTGGCCCGACGTTGCATGTTTACTACGTTATTGTCCGCGCCCGCGGACGGCGCCCTCCACGGAGGAGGTTGTGGGAGCGTCGTCTCGCTCACGTTGACAGCTATGTAAAACGATGATGATTGATTATAAGAAATATATATATATATATTTCCGGCCCGTACCGCAACGTATCGCAACGCACGGCCTAAATATCCTCCAGAGATACCGGGACAAACTGAGGCCTTGACCCTCACTGACGCAAGATGGATACTACAGTTTCAAAAACAATTACATTCCGCCGGCCATATATTCGCCGTAAGCACGCACGCCCATCAATCATTAGTCGTCAATCATCGTCATCCATCAGCAACTTTCTTTTTTCAATCACTCTTCCGGCCAAGGAATATTAACATTGATCCGATCGGCCTCACGAGGTGCGGGGTTTTGAGCAAATTTTCTGGGATGATAGATTCGTGTGAGAAGAGGCAGTGCCTCGGAACAATGTCACACTCGAGTGCAAGGGATAGACGTGGTCACGGGAATCACCATGAATACAATTGCATTGTTTTTATATTCGCGAAAACGTCGTGAGATTTGTAAACAAAAAAAGGAATGGATTGTTCTTAATTGGTAAAAAGAAAATGTTGCGGTTTACTGGTATCATGTACGACATGAAGCATATGGGTGACTGCGGCGTTTAAGATGAAATAATAATTTGACGATGATGGGTATTTGGTCTACTCTTCCACGTTGACCACGCATGTGATTATAAATAGCAAGTCCTCATGAATTGGTAGAAAACTCAAAGAATGCATCTTAGAAAAACAGCCACCATTGCGATTGGATCTCTTCTGTAATGTAGTTGGTTTTGCTCTCATATATTTGCCACATTATTGCACTTAGTTTTCATGCTATTGCTTTGTTGTTATGGTAGCCCAGGTCGCCATGGTGATCCAGGTCATCCTTGCAAATGAGACTCCTACCCTGGTAGTGCCAGTCCTCACCTGGTTAAAAAATAATAAACCTGAAACTTTGTTTTCGAGGCCAATGAGCTCGTTAAATGTGTGAAGACCTCAAATTACATCATGAGACCTCCGTTGCCAGTATCAAAATATGAGAATAGGTGCTCTTTGGTTCTTTCGTTAAAGTCACGCAGGTGAAAAAATATATATCACCACGTTTCGATCGCAACACAAGCGGTCGTCCTCAGGCGGAAAAAATAATCCAGCAGTGGAACTGCTGAACCAGCGAGAGAGCTGTTACAAGAGGGGATTTGTGTACAACATCAAATTAAATAGAAAACGTGTAAGACTCCAAATTTTGTAAGTTTATTTTTTTATCGCAACGTGCCATAGATGTGATACAATGCCGGTAAAGCAAGCCTCCAGTATTCCTTTGTTTTTTCAATAAACTTTTTTAAAATTAAATGTAAATTGAGGTGGCTGTTACGCGGCATGGCTCACGCGCTCTCAATGGGTGAGTGTCAGAATGGCACTGATGATGATGATGATCACGACCCTTGGATGCACGCTCCAATATTGTTTACATTTTGCGGCCTAATAAGTAAAAACAGTGGTTCATCCGAGAGGAGAGCTACTAAAACAGAGTGGACTTCACACCTCACTGGGTAGAGAATGTCGAATTATAATTACAGACACAGACTTGTATCAATAGGGCACTTAAACCTATCAAAGCGCCTTGCATCTCATCTCAACCATGCCATTGCCAGGCTCGAGTTGTTTTGAGTTGTTTTGCTTATGCTAGGGGACCCGCTGATGGCAGCTGTCCCTGTGCAGCACCAGCCTTTACACAGTGCCTCCCTGTGAGTGCGCATTGTTGCTGTTGGTCATTCCAATTATGGAATTTCAAATTAGGATGTTGCTCTGGAAAATACATTCGGGTAATATGTATTTGTTTACAAGACGATATATGCACTGATTGCGGACTTATATTTGCAAAAATATACTGCAGTGGTACAGCCATGCAGCGTGCAGAGGCAGTGTAGCTGCACTGAGGCCCGGGCGCCAGGCTGTGATGAGTGCGGTGGGGAATGGGATCGAGGCCTCATCTCATTCTGTACACCGGGATCTGTTCTCAGTAACGCGAGCGCAGCCGCTGCGGTTATGGGCGATAGGGGCTGCTCCTGGCGCTGTGCTGGCAGCTCGACAGCGGAGATTTGCGCTGCCGCGGGCTCACCTCCTGCGGTCCCACGTGGCTCCGGGTGAGTTAGACGCGTTTGAAAGAAAAGAAAAAGCCTTAAAAACCGCAACGTTTTAAAATCGGACACATTACATGTGGTGCGCGTTTAGTGGCGTAAAAAACACACGACGAGTTATGATTTTATGACGCCCGTCCACGTGCTGGAAGCATCTTTAAATAATTTACAAATGAGTGGGAATTGTGGAAATGGCTCCAATTTACAGAGGTCATAAACATAGCATCGTGGCCTTCGCCTTTTGCTGAGCATAACCTCGACTTGCTGTGCAGAGAACAGCCAACGGGACTGAACACCTGTGGGGGTATGGGTTTGATCCCTAGTTCATCCTCCCCATCATCGGCCATGATCAATCCACTGCTAGATGAACCACCCCCTCCTCCAAGTTGTCGCCTGCTCTCATGATCCTGCGATGTAACAATCCACCTAGCACCTGCACACGAGCCAATTCCATTGCTCTATTTCCGCGGTAGATGTGCTCTCGTGTGCGTGTTCTCACCATTGGCTCCCACTCCGTTGCTCGTCTGGACCACTGGTCATCGTCCCTTCTGGCCGTGACGCGTCCTGCCCGTGCCCACTCACTTCCCTTCGCCATAACGGTCGTGTGTCTAACGTGCGCGTGTTCTCTCATTCACGTGTTCGTCGCTGTGTCTTTCTATCTACTCGCAGGTCATTCACACATCACTTGCCGTGGGGTAAAATGTGGGTATTCAACACATTGTTTACAGCATGGAAGAACAGGACTGCGTTCTTTCTGAATTACAAGGCCCTTCTTGATACTATTGGCAGTCCTGGTCCCACAGTAAAGACTCCAAATTCCAATTGCCAGTACCATGCTCCTCAAGTGGCAACCACCAAATTAACCCTGGCTGGGAGACAAAGGCACTCATTTGAGGCTGATTCAACCGAAGGGAGGCCCAGGACCGGTTCACATAATCGTCACTGATGTTGGCCGTGAGCAGGATTCGAACTAGGGCCGTCGAGTTCGTAATGCAGCGCGCTAACTGCGACAACACACACACACTAACCCACTCATGCACTTACGCACTAACCCACTCACTCACCTACTCATTCACTCGCCCATTCACTATCTCTCCACCCTGCAGATCACAACACGCGGGGCTTTCTGCTTCTTCCCTCGCACTGCTCGTACAATAATAACCTCGCTCAATTCACGAAACGCGTAACACTCTCATCTATGACAACTTTGGTAGTGCTGTTCGTTGCTGTCCCCTTGCCGTGTTGGGCCTTTGGACCCTGTGCTCAACAACTGCGTTAAACAAACCCCATTGCGAGCAGCACACTTGCGCACCAACACGCGTATTGGGCCGCGTGCACGACAACTCAACGTGGATCCGGTCTGTGGGAGTCGCGGTTAACCCCACGCCCGCATTTCATGCCGGCACTCTTCTTGTGCGTGCGTTTTATTGCGCAAAAGACTCATGTATTTCCATCGTTGTTATTTGAGACGAGGCGTGGGGAGGGGTAAGGGGAGGGGTGGTGGTGGTGGGTTAGGAGGGGGGGGGGGTTATTCGTCATTTCCAATAACACGGAGAGGGTGCTCTCTGGAGCTTGTTTTGGGGTTTTCACGCAGCGCAGACCTGGGAAGACGCACGACGACTCTGTTGCTGTCATGCAGTGATGGGAATCTGTTCAGAGTTCCTTGGCCTTGCTATGGAGCCCCGAGGGGCCGCTCGTGGCACATCCGCACGTACGTTTGGCCCGATGATTCAACAACAAATATATATGTAATCTCCACCCATTCTACCATGACGATCATCGCACACAGCGGCTTCTGGACGTGATATCAGAGTGGCCCGGCACCGTTGTGAAGATGTGTTGCGTTTTCTCGAGCGGAGCCGTGCCTGGCAGCTCACGATTTCTGCAAACGCACGGCAATGTTCCATTACATGACCCGCGGGGTCATTGGAAACTATCTACAAACACAAGGGTACCACACTTTCCAACTAACTTTTAAGTTTCAGTGTTACTTTTAAGTAATAATACATAATTTAGTGCAACTGTTACTCTTGTATATCCAGGAAAGCCTCACTGAGTCGCATGGATCTTTTTTTCTGGAGGGTCCTGCTGAGTGTTCGGCGTTAGGGCAATGATTGCTGCTTTGTGTGTTTCCCCGTTAAGTGATCTGCGACTGCTTTTCACTTTCGTAAAGTTTGGACCACGACGTCGGCACACAGTGACCTCACTCTTATTCGAACGATGTCACAGAATCTTTAACATACACTGTCAGGCACACAACGCTTATATGGTAAACTAGTGTAATTTGCCGTCGTATGAAAGACTAAAATATTAAGATTGTATTGAATTTATAAAAAAAAACATTTCTCTATTTATCACATTTGGTGTACATTGACGATCATCTCCCAAAAGTTTTTCTTGAGACGAATTTTGTTGAATCAGCATTTTGATGTATGTTCGATTTTTGCATTTTGGAAAAGCAACATAACGTTGTTTATGGAAAAAAACAGTTTAATTGAGATCAAGTCCAGCATGTTCAAAAGTTTGCCTTTCTGGCTTATTGACAGTCATCGCAGATGCAGGAATGATTGGAAACTGTCTTCGCTTCAAAATAAATTGTAAATTCACATCAGTTGGTGCCAGATCAATTCTCGGAATGAAGACAATATCTCCACGATTGTATTCTGAAATGATTTTAGCCACAATAAAATTACCGTGCATTTCACGAATCAACAGACGCGTGCCACTGCATGACCCTTGTTTGGGGGATAAGATTTCGGACCAGCATAACAATGGTTCCTTTTTTCAAAACCAATTTATGAGGTGGCATTCAAGATGGTGTTAGCATTCGCAGAAATTCTGCTGGGTAATTCTGTACGTCACTTGGATCCACGTAACCTACCCAACGTTACAGGCAGCGTACCGAGTGGCAGGCGTGAGGCACAGATCACCAAAGCGATATGTAGACATTTAAATACACGCGCAGTATTAAACCGGCCTGCCAGATTCGAATCGTCAATCGTTGCGTGTCAAAACCCTGATGATAATCATACTAATTATAATGTAATTCGTATTCAACTAACAATGCCATTAATTTACGCAGGAAAGACTCGCTGAAAAAAAAGCATCAAGACTTGTTTTCAAGAGTGTCATGTCATTGGATGTCTGGCAAGTTCGTCTTTAAAGAGCGCTTTGTTTTGGCCATAGCAGCCAGAGAACATCCGCCAGGAACACAATGATCATACTGAAAGGTTTATGGGTCCATGGACCCAACTTTGAACGAATAATACAGTTCCAGGGCGGTTAGCTGTAAAAAAATTGTGACTGAACTCCCTGGCGCTGGAGGCAACAATACTCTGTAAGCCATGTTATGTTTTACTTTCAAGATCGAGATACCATTAGGGCACCACCACACCTCGCCAACGATACTCCCCTCCGCCAGATCCCACAGCTGCTACACATTCAACATGAAGCGCCCTCCGAGATCTGCCCTGACAGTATCCCACCATGTCGCCTTAGGTCTCCTCTTCTCCGTAGTTCCCCGACTTGGTGAAACCCACCGCAATTCCAGTCTCGGCAATCGGCCCTCCCCCATCCTGCCTCACATCTACCCCACTCGCGTGCCTTGTTCTCTTCCCACTCTCTGAGTTGCTCACCCTGCCCGCATATTGCGGGCGTTGGAGCAGGAAAAACACATCCCATGGGAGTGGGTTTTTTCTATTCCCGTCGATAGAAGATGACTTTGTCGCGCGACACGCACGCGGCCAGGATCCGTGCAGGCGCCGCGCGCCCGCAGCTTCGCAGACGGCTTCACGTCGTAGCGACACTGGGTACGCGAACTCTGCGTCAATGCATCGATTTAATTAATAGATTAATGTTAATGCGTGTACTAAAACACGCTTGTCAATATTTTTTTTATTATTATTATTATTTTAAATCGTCTGTATATATAGTTTTTTAATCACATGTGTCGACAATATCTGTCAACCCCTTGTCAGAGACGAATTCAGACCTTATTGGTCACCCCGCTCATCCTACAAAGTCCCATCACAAGAGAGAAACACAAACAAATAGACTTTGTTTAGCCCGCATTGAAACGGCTGAACGCCATATGGACCTGAAAACGAAATCTCCCTGTACAGGAACACGGGTAAACCGTATGGGCTGACAGCTATGGTCTTACGTCACCCCGTATTGTACGATACCTAATGTTATGGCCATTGCAACTTGGTTGACACCGGTCAATCATCCCTGCCCTCTCGAGTTATCAGCTGGTTAAACGAAATAAACTTAAAACTTGAGCTTAAATGATGGTTTTAAGGTAAATGCCTATTTTGAAGACGTTGCGATCGAGTGAGATTGCTCTCCGGTGACCGACATGCTCTTCAACAACAACAAACCGCGCCGCTCGAACAATATCCAAGCCCAGGCAATTGCAACAAATGTCACGAGAACCAAGCGCGTTTGTAGAGCCCCCTCCTTGTCCACTGCTTCACTTCGCGTGCCGCGCCAAGAAACGAGGCGCGTTTGACGCCCACACGTGCGGCGCACATTGCGAGACGGTGGCTCAGTGCACCCCCCCCCCACCCGCCCTCTCTCGCGCTCCCACGCGGTCCACAGCCCACGTGTGCGAGCAGGGGAAAAACACGAGCGCAAGGGACTCGATGGGAGAATGGATGTCTCGTTGATACGAAGAGGAAATCTGGGTCGATGTTGGGATTGTCACCCTTTTCACCGTGGACCAAACCCAAGCAATATTAGTCAGTCTGGGTCCACGATGCGATGGTCAAAACTGCAGGATTCACGAGAATAAAGTTAAACACAATACGGGTGCCAGACCGCGTTACAAATCAATTCCTGCCACCCACACACAGATGCCGATTCCTTGACTGTCCATGTCAAACTCGGGTCAACCCTCAGTGTGTATACACGAGTGACTTGTTATGGGTTGACTTGCGCTGCTGCGTTAGTGTCCGACTCGCAATCAAAGTTGCGAATTTAAATCACGGTTCAACTCAGCCCATCATCCTCGTGCTGATGACTCACTGTCCGTGCTGCTGACAACCCTGCCCCTGTGCAAGGCCAGGTTCCTGACCCGCTTAGTCTCTACCTATGACTGTCTGCCTCCCGTCTAAAATCGATTTCAATCACAGCCTATATCACACATCACACCGCGTTTTGTTCCAGCTAATACACTTCCTGATTCTTGTACAACGCATTGAGATGCGACTGCGATTAATAATTATCATCATCGATGTCCCCTGCTTGTCTTGGACGTTTGACGCAGCGAAGAGCTCGGTTAGGCTTGCAAAAGAGCATGTGCGCTCGGGTACCATGACAAAAACGAAGCCGCAGTGCGTAGCTGTGGAGCGTCGTCAGAGTGCGCCTTTGTGCGGCGTTAGTTATGTGGGGTGGGGGATTTGCATGTTTCTGCGAAATTAATATTTCCCAAAAACATATTTGAATTGCAACAGAGTTCACACCGTTAAACATGTGCATTTTATTAAATGATTTCCTGTTAAATTATTAAAATACACTTTATTTATGTCAACAAACGTACAGGTTGCGATAGCAAGTCACAGCAACTGCTTGTTTAAGATAGGCTATGTACAATATATACATGCGACTCAATACAATTGCAGATAATGTTAAGGGTGAATGTTTTATTACAATTAATAGCATGACCATGTGAAACCCATTTGAGAGTCATAAAATGTTATTATTATTGTGGCATTTTTTTACGACAAATCTTACACATGTGGCTTCATAAACATCCCCTCCCACCGTCACCAACAGCAGCAACAGCACCGTCGTCCCATTCAGCATCGCCACGAAGAACGAGTCACCATCACAACCGTAGAACAATCGCCTTGTCACACTGGATTCCACATCTTAGCCACCTCCAATCAGACAAAAGTATCAATCGTATCACCATCCCATTCATTATTACAAATTGTCAAACCACTGCAACCCGCTCGGGGGTGACTCCGTCATTCAGCCAGGGGCAGGGACGTGATCAAACACGAACCCTTGTCCAGTTGCTCCCATCACAGCCAGAGACTTCTCACTAACTCTGAATGCACGGGCTACAGTGTCTGCTGCCCGTGCCACAAAGCGAGCATATGACGAGTCTTTCAAAACAAATGCCGAGTTAAAGTTGGCTGGGTCGCTGTGGGGGCGCTGGGTTGTGGGTCACTGAACTGGAAGTACAGCCGCAGTTTGCAAAATATCCACGGTTACAGTCTTTACATAGCGGGGTGTGCGCAGTTTACATTTATTTTTGGACCCTAAATCACCGAGCAAAAGAAACCTCCGGCTTTGTGCTTCCTTCCAGCTTCTGCATTCTTGCCTGGCACAGAAGCGTGCAGTGATTTCAGCCTCGCGTCGTAGTATCGGACTGACAAATGCCCCAGGACGAGGAGTACGCAGCCTCCATCCCACCGACGCATACCGCCTACCGTCCTCATCGCACGCATGGACACACGCGCACGATACCTGCCACCAGTAACAAGCCCGGAAACCCCGACACAACAAGCGAGCCTCGACGAGCGAACATAAACACGACTCCTTCCCACGTGTGTCCCTCCACATAAAAAACTAAAGGGTTATTTTGCACATCAAATTGGCCACATGGCCTTCTGCGAGTAAACATTTCAGCAGCATTGGTTCAATGCAAGCAAAACTCTGGACCGATTTCGACATCCAGCGTCTCATAGCAGTCAAGCTCGCTTAAACTAATCTTGGCGCACTGCCAGATGTTTATAGGCAAGGACCCTCTCTGTTAGACATGGGTCGTAGTTCGACACCAAACTATTTAAAAGTGTACGCGTGTGCCCTGGGGGGAGAGAGGGGGCCGGGGCAAGAAAGGGGCCATCACCCCCACAGGAGAGAGGTGAAGTCTCACCCCTGGGGCTACCGCCCCCTCCTCTCGATGTTGAAGTTGTCGGCACAATGTCTCCCATTCTGGAGACCGTGTTGTGCTCTCCATACAAAGAGGGCTGCCCTCACGTCTACCCTGACAATACGAACTCTCCGGGCAGTGTGTCCGTGTATTTGCGTGGGGCAGCGGTCGTGTAGCGATTATCGCACTGCACTATAAACCTTGTGATCCAAGTTCGATTCCCGCTCAGGGCCAACCCTAGTGACAAGTATCTGAACCAGTCCTGGGCCTCCCCTAGGTCTACTCAGCCTTAATTGAGCCCCTGATGCGATGTATAAACATCGCCACTACGGAGACAAAGCCGGCCGGGCGTGATGCTTGCCATCCACCTCTCTATTCCAGTCTGTTAAGGCCATACGGGGGCTCTTTGTATTCGTCCAGTGTTGTGTTCACAATCGCGCCCGGGCTTTGTAATGTCGGGAACTTCGCCCTGGATTTGTTTGAAGTGAGCGCGAAGCACAACATCCATACCCTTTTGTTCATCGTGCGATGGTTTAATTGGCGCGGGGCGGCCAGTTCTGCCGTTGCCAAAATAATCTCAACTCCGAGCGCAGCGAGGGATCGGTGCCTTCCCTGACCAGCGCGTCGTGCGCACCGCGCGACGAGCGTGCGTGGTGCTTGTAAACGCAGCGACCTGTCTCGCGATGCGTGCGTTGTTGTTTGCGATGGTCACGCGTGCCCCTCTCTTCGCAAGCGTGTGCGTGTGTGCGCGTACGTTCAAGAAGCAGGGCCGTCTCGTTTATATTAGAGTAGAATAACATTGATACAGCTGTTCAATTTCACATTTAAGTCCCATTTGTCACACACGCACGCACACTACACATAACGGTCGCTGTTACAACTGGAATGTCACAAGACCTGGCCATTGATATAACGCCCTGAGCTCTGGTGGTGTGATTGGGTGATGGCATACACAAACTTCAGAAAACTTGAATTCAACTTTTGCCTGAGATGATTTGCTTTGTTACTTATATTTTCGACAACCAAGAAAATAATTATTTTGACTGGGAGGTTGATTAATCAGGAATTATAAAAAAAAAGATTGGCTGGCTGACGGGAGGGACGGATGGACTATTTGTCGGTCCCAGGATACCCTCTTCTTCCGTTTAAGGGAGAGAAGGGCAGCACCAAGAAGAGCGCAAACCTGGACACGGACGATGTTTCCAATTTTCAATGTTTGGGGAGCAAAACAAAGACACCCCCACTCCCCTCGGGCACGCTTGTCGGCCCTGGCGACACCGTGAACGGGGCTCGGCCGCCTTCAAGTCAAATTGTGAACTGCTGACCTCGGTGGAGAGAGATCCGGCCAGGGTCGTAGCCGCGCTGTGCGGAGCGCGCCTCCCCTGCCGCTGTTTTTGTAGCAGCAGCAGCTACCACTGTGAGGCCCTGACTGAGACACGGGGCTCTGTAAACGCAAACCTCGTGTAGCCGCCCTGACCGCCACGCGGGATTTTCAGGGACAAAATTCGGGACAAAAATCCCCGAGAGCGACCGTGTGGTGCCAATTAAAATTCCAACTTAATTTGCAGTTTTGAGAACAGTCGCCCCCACAATCAACCCGCGATGCTGCTGCTGCTGCTGATTCCACGGCGGGGGGGGGGGGGGGTTCCGTTGCTGGTCGTGTTGACGGGCCGACTTCTTCGCCTTTGCGCCGCTCTCCCCGTGCCTGTGCGCGAAATTAAAGGCACAATTCGCAACAAATCGGCGAACACAGGAAATGGCTCAATCGAGAAGAAAGGTCAAACGCCAAGAGCCGCTCTCCTCTCCGACACGCGTTTCTTCAGTACAAGGTGTTGAATAATACTCCGGCCGTAGAAGCAGTGAATCGAGTTAAAATCATACAGAGGGTGTCCAGTAATTACGCCAAAAGATGCATCGTGTCTGACTCAAGGTGGACAGTGAGAGTGATGTCGATAAACAGCGAAGTAAGCAGCAGCTAATTGGATTTAAGAACACACGCAAAGATGTGCAGCACTGCATGGACAAATGCTCCCAGCCTGACTCACACCACCAGCCCAAAAGAACTGCACGGATGCTGGGAATTTCGGGGCAAGGCAGCAGAAGCCATGCAAGCATCCGGAAGGGAACCGGACAGGCGAGTGCTGAAGATGATCCCGCGGGATGGGGGGGGATTGCGGCAATACGACTCGTTATTGGCAGCTGAAATCAACCCACTCCAAACAGGAAAGCGATTTGTCGGCCCACTCTACGGTCGCCTTGCAGCTGTCCCTGGGCTCCCCTGCCCCGTGATTTCGCGAGCCTCGTTGGCATCTAAGGGCACAACACAGCCACACAGAATACGTGCCGCAATATTTTACGAGTAATGTTTCCACGGCACTTTGTACATGCAATGTTACGTACTGCTATGGCCGTTGCGGTTACAGGCAGATTAGTAAAACACATTTTAAAAAATTAACCCGTAAAAACAAAGTTTTTCACTATAAATCCTTTATATGCGTGGCGGCTAGAGTCCTCTCGTCCTCTGGCTTGAGATGGCTGCCACCTATAGGTCAGATGATTGCCTGCCATCATTAAGCAATTGGTAATTAAATATTTAAAAAAATCCTAAAATGTTGAAAATTTTGGAAAACATTTTTCACGAAAATAAATTGTCACGCACAACGAGTCTGTGTGCAAAATGCCAGCTCGATTGGATCACGGGAAATGGGTTAAAAAACGACCGAAAGCAAGTGAACTTAATATAAAGGATTTAAAAAGGGAACTTGCTGGCGCACTTCACCATCAACCTGGGGACCCTAAGTTCGATTTTCGTGATGTGACTAACATAAAAGGCGAACTATAGCTGAACTAGTCCTGCCTTGGGCACCCCATTGACCTGCGTTGTGAAGTATGGAATAAAACGACTGATACAGCATGGCAAGGCATTCACCGAAGGGTTGATATATTATGTTCATATAAATGTAAGTCGCAGTCTATATCCCAACACAGACGGAAGCTAACACAAACAGGGAGGCTGAATTGCTGGGATTGGAACACGGCACATTTCCCTGGGACGCGTTAATGCGGGCACTTGCTCAGAAATAGCCCCGAACACCGCGTGTGTGCGTGATATGCGCGGTAAACCTGCGAACAATTATGTAATCAAGCCAGCAGCCGATGGCTCCAGGCCAAGCGCTCCGCCCTCTCCGGAGCTGTGAGCAGACGGTGGAGGTGTTGGGGCACGGGCACTGAGCTCGTGGCCAGCACGCGGGCGGATGGGCTAGCAGTGGAGAAGCGGCGATAAGATCGCACCCAGCGGAACGTCACAATCACATCGCTCAACTAAACGCAGCAACATCCCCACAAGGGAACGATCACGTGGGCTGGCGAATGATCAGAGACTCATCAGCGTCATGGTAGATGGAGCACCAATGCCACAGAAAACAAATAAGCAATCGTTACGGCTCATTCCAGAGGTGTGGACTCGAGTCATGTGACTTGGACTCGAGTCAGACTCGAGTCATGAATTTGATGACTTCAGACTCGACTTGGACTTGCATAACAATGACTTTGTCCCACCTCTGAGGTGTGGACTCGAGTCATGTGACTTGGACTCGAGTCAGACTCGAGTCATGAATTTGATGACTTCAGACTCGACTTGGACTTGCATAACAATGACTTTGTCCCACCTCTGGCTCATTCCCATATTTGTCTGTCCTCGTTCCCATATTTGTCTCTCTGCGTAAAAACAAGGCAATTTTGAACATCTCATCGGTCACATGACGATAATTCTAGATTTGAAGCTTCCGTGACTGCAAGGATTCATATTCTTGGGGTTTTTCGGTAAAGTCACGTAGGTAAAACATTTAAATTAATAAAAGTAAAATAAAATAAAAATCACGACGTTTCGGAGGCAACACAAGCTTCCGTCTTCAGGTGGAACCGTCACAGCCACGACAGCTGTATCAAGTAAATGAGAGATTGCAAGAGCTACCACTCCGTATATATAATGGTTGGAGAGGGGGGAAGGGCCAAGTACGGCACACTTTTTATTCATAAGGTAAGGTGAGGCTTAAGAGGGTGAGTCTTTGTTATGGAGAGGTACGGTTTGTGACTAAGCCTGGCCTACATAACAATAGTGTGAAAAAAGAAACAACTAAACATGGTAAAACAAGCCTGGCTGTCTATCAAAAACCTGTAATAGTTTTCTGTCAAATAAGATTGGTTTATAGCAATACAGTATATAATTTAATGTTGGGTTTGTCTATGTCAGTATATAGTACGGTGTAGACTCGTGTGATATAAGAGAATAAAGTTTAGATGGAAGCATATTATATAATTTTTACAACGTAGAATTGTAATGTATGACTTACTGTTAGTAACTCAGCGTATTGTAGAGTATAGTTAGTATACTGATGACACTATGTAGTTTATACTTTAGTTGTTTACGTGTTGGTTTTAGTTACTGCAGCTACATACTATTAACACTCCTTCCCTTTATTAATGCTACCCCTCCCTTTGATGCTGCTAATCCTGCATAATGCACGGGCATAATTAGTACTATTCACATTCCTGCATTTCCCATATCCCCTCCCTTTGATGCTGCTAGTCCTGCATAATGCACGGGCATATGTAGTACTACTCACATTCCTGCATTTCCCATAAATATGCTAAATTCCTCTTGATATGCAAATTCTTTTGTCAAGGCGCCCCTTCCCCCCCCTTCCAGCCCAGCTTATATATATGCTCCAAGCTCGTGTGCTGTTTCATTCAGACGCTGTCGCCTCGACAGACCTGGTTTTCACCTGAGGACGGCTGCTTGCGTTGTGGCCGAAACGTCGTGAGAATTATTGTATTATGTTTTATTTTTATTATTTCATTACTTCCCTTCTACGTGACTTTACCGAAAGAACCAAGAAGATGAATCCCTGCAGTCACGAAAGCTTTAAATCGAAATGTAATGCCATTGTCCAGGAAATTCGCGGTTAAGCGAGACATTTCAAAGGCACTCGAATGGAGCAAAGCAATCCCTGAGTGCTGGGTTCCGGGCTCCCGGTAGAGGAGCCGCCGTCCACAGAAGGTGAAACTGTTGTATATGTTGGTTATGAAAATTTGTTATGTTGTATGCGTGCGTGGGTGAATTATTATGTTGTATGTGTGGGTTATGAATATTCAGTGGAAATAATAATAATTAATGAAATTTGGCCAAATGTATAATTATCCGGAAATATGTTAATTATGTAATTACGCACATTTTAATTATGCCAATTCGAGAGGTAATCGTATTAATTATGCGAGTGGGTGTAATTATGATAACGCAAGTCGTTATGATAACCAGACCCCGGTTCACCCCGTTATCGCTTTAACATTTACTGAGTATGTATTAGTGTGTTTATTAAGGTCACCAAGTTCAAATCTCAACGCAGAAGCAGATCTTATGCATAGATTTCAGGAAAGAATCACACAACCACTTCTGTATTGATCAATTTATTACTAGTTCAACCTTAACTATGATATAGTATGCGAACTCTCAATCCCGGAACGTCAATACGGCATCAATACAGTATCATCAACGATTGTCTGATTTCACTTTGACAACTGCACATGGATCCCGCATAACGCGATGGTTGTTAGTGAGAGAGAGAGTCGTTAAAACATGCAAATACTATGCTAAGAAAACCTTAACGTTAATGAATGATTATACTCAATATTGTTCACGCAGTACCGCACTCCTTATTGATCATACGCAACCCTTATCACGTTGTTAACACCTTGGGTCACGGGACAGTTGAATATTCTGTAGAGGATGCGAGTACGTGCGGCGATTATGACTGAAGGATACTTGAAAGATTATACGGCGATAAAAAAAAAACAATCAAAACAGTTACTATTCTTAAAGGCACCAATCTCAACAGATACATCGGCAGGTTATCTGACAGCAGAACGGCTCGGAGTAAGGGCCTGCGACGGTGCTCCTTTTCCGAAGATCGTTATCTTATACCAAGTTTACTAATTGGGGACCAGATCACCTGATAAGGATCCGGTGGGCCACCACTCCCCACGTGAGCGTGGCTCGGCGGAAGGAGGTGCCAAGAATCAGTTCGTATTGATGGATCTGTTGGGAATTTATGCGATTAAGAGTACAGCCCACTAAATATTAAAGATAAAAATTAAGAATACTCTTATACGACGGAGGCCACCACTCGGTCTCGTTGTGATGCCTTCCCAGCCACGGATGACTTATGGGTTCGAGTGTGTTTGAGTGGTAAGAGTTGTCTTGAATAGTCAGTGTTCGGAGTCGATTCTTTATGTCAAACAGACGCCTGGTGGTCGTGTGGTGAGGGGGCGGTGCGCGTCATACGTATCAGGCGCTCTCCTGTCACCGTGGTGAATTGGCTCGGATGCTGTTGATACGCTGTCGCAGTTCGGAACCCGGTCGGTAGGTGGCGCCCACAACTCGCTCGTAGCGTGCAGCGTTGGATCGTCGCCAAGTCGCGACGCTCACCACCGGCGGCAGCGGAGATCTCCGGCGGCAGCAGAGATTGACGAGCTGAAGATGAGTCGAGCCGACCCGCTGGTCGCAGCTCGCTCCTGAGTCGACCCTCCCGGTCGAGCTCGCTCCTGGGTCGACCCGCTGGTCGCCCTCGCTCCTGAGTCGACTCTCTGGTCGCACTCCTGAGTGGACCCGCTCTGGTCGCACTCGTTCCTGAGTCGACCCTCCCGGTCGAGCTTCTGAGTGGACCCTCCCGTCGCACTCCTGCTGAGTCGACCCTCCCGGTCGAGCTTCTGAGTGGACCCTCCCGTCGCACTCGTTCCTGAGTCGACCCTCCCGGTCGAGCTTCTGAGTGGACCCTCCCGTCGCACTGGTTTCCAATGTTCAGGATCCGTTCCTTTATGCTGAAAAATCCCCCTGGATCCCGCCCACAAGGCGGGGCTTCCGATTTTTGCTGTGTCAGGATCTGTCCGTAGGCAGGTGTGTCCATGTGTGTGTCCGTATGTCCTTGTGTGCATCACTGACGGTATATTCCGTTGTCAACTCCCTCCATAAAACCCACGAGCAAACAACCAGATGTTACAAATTGTCTCGAAGTCGTCTCTCTGTCTGGGTGCAATTTATCTCTTGTCTGGCCTTCTTCATGAACCCAAAACACAGACGTTACAAATCGTCTCATAGGCGTCTTTGTTCGTGTTGCACAACCTGGAGGGGGGCAACACTCTCTCCGACCCGGCGCACAAAGAAATGGTTAAAAGTTTTAAGTTAACATTTGTCCCTTACTATTTCACAGTTATGATTCTGTATGTAACCTAAGGTCTGTCGTTTCCCATCGTGGTGCTTGACTCAAGTGTAGGTTTCCCCGAGCGTATACACACTCCTATCCCGCGCTGCGGGGATACAAAGACGGCCGGGATCTCCCTTTCTCTCCGACCCTGGGTTTAACATCGTTTTTTTTTATTATGTATTATATTCGACCTGGTTGTGATTCATCCCGTTATCCTGGCTTTTCATAAGTTTTACTTTGTCTTTTCATGCATATACTTATTACTATTAATTTATTCCCGATATCTTAGGTTAAGGGGTAAGTTTCTTGATCCTAGGAATTCGTATTCCTTGGTGCCTGGATGGTTATATAAGCGGAATATAGTTTACGGTGAATAGCGTTAACATTGATGTTATGTGCGATATTATGTATTGTGATGTCTTTAACTTAACTTGTTTGTCAGGGCTTTACTGACACGAAGTTGCATTCCATGGTCCGCAGTCTTTGCCCCACCCTATCTCTGCTCGCCGTTGTTGTTGCCTGCCGTTAATTCAAGGCCTCATTAATTTCCGTCACCCCTGAGTAGGTGAGGGCGGTTGAACCTTGGAGTCAGTTCTGGTTTTTGTCTGCCTGCTTCTTCTTGTGTCCCCTGACCCCGGGAGTTATTATTCTACTTTATGGCCTGTCGAAGCCCCACTCGCTGTTGCTGGGCTGGTGTTGTTCCCGGCTTTTTGCTTACGTTTGCAGTTCGCCGTGCTCTTGATTTCCTTCCCTCTTCAACCTTATATTGACTATTCGCTCCTGTCTGGGTGCGATTCAATTTTGACTTAGGAAGGTTCTGATTGTCATATGCTTCGGGTCGAATTGTATAGAAAGTATTGAAGTATGGAAATAACATTTCATATTGACTTAATAATGGTGATGGTTCAGTAGGCGTAACTTGTGGCCTGGTTTAATTGGAGTGGGTGTGAATATCAATAACTTTAGCCTACCCTGTTGTTAAATTCCGACTTTAACGTTACTCTAATAGCAATACAGAATAATTGAGCTTTTTGTCTTAACTAGGCGAATGCGAACTTCTGGTGACCCCGCAGCCTTGTTGTTCAGCTGGGTCTGCCTCCTTGAGAGATATACACCACTCTTATTCTCGTCTCACTGTGGTCATCCAACCTTCTGCTCTGGGAGTGTTATTCTTACTTTCAGGTCAAAGGCCCCCTCACATCCAGACGCGCAGGGTTGTTTACATCAGCTCCCCCCCTGTGCACGTGTTCTAACTAGCTCGGAATCCCTGAACACACAATCAGTGATGATTCCTGGCTTTCTGTGGTTGTGATTTAGACAAAGGCGCCTCTGTTTCTTCCATTGCCTTTGAGTCGACACTGCCCTATTATTTGCCCATGTGCTGAGGTCATAGAATTCGTTTTGACTTCAGTAATATTAACATTCAGTATTGGATTAGCAAATGGGCAATGGTTCATTGATGTAGCTCGCAGCCTGGTCTCCAGTTTGAGCGAGCGCGAGGATCGATAATTTAGCCTACTCTGTTGTTGAATTTCGAATTTTGACGTTACTTTAAAACCATGCAGGATGATTGGGCTTTTGCCTTAACTATGTCTGGCTGACACTCCCACTGTCTCTGCCGCCTGCACGGGTGACATGTGCCCGTTCATCAGGCCTTATCTTCCCTTGAAGCAACGTTGTAAATTCTGCCATCCTAGCCCTCCTCCGGTTCATTACTTAACAACACCTGGTGTTTTGCAGTTTGCTGCGCTTGGTGTGTTTCACTCATTAAAAAAAACAAGTAAAAAGATACTATATAAAAATCATCAAATATTATTAATCTCAATTATGGAAGAAGGGTTAGTATACAACATTCCGCCCTTTTAAAAATGACCAGTGGTCAAATGGCCACGGGTTATTTTTAAAAAAAATGTATACCCTTCTTCCATCATGAACCATCGATTGTCCTCAAGTTTTGCTGCTATTCCTTACAACGCGCGCGTACGTGTCACAACTTAACATGGTTATTTTGAATTGAGCAAAGAAAATTAAACAAGCGTTAAACATCGATATTGCGTTACATCGGTTCTGATACATCATGACTCCGACGAATATTCATTTTTGTTTTTGTTAAATCCTGGGAAACGCTAGGTAGCGGTTTCGAACGCATTTATGCGTTACTTTCCTCATGTTGCCTCGTTCACCACTTATCACTTCGATAATTCGATCACGGTTTTCGGGGTTCGTTTTTGTAGTTTCCTCTCTCACTCTCTGTGTCGTGGGAGTGTGTGGTGAAAAATTGTGCTGCACATAACCAGAATTCGCGCACCCGACCCACTTTGACCCTTGGTTCGAGGCATTCGCTCTCTCTGCGATTACATGCACATTTGCCGAGTCCGTGTGTCGATTTAATTCTGTCCCTCGTAATGTTGCCCTCTTTGTTTTTACTAGTGTGTTGGATTTCAACACCATTCCCGATACGTCATGGACATTCGTCTCCATTTTAGCACTCCGATCCACATAATTTTTGGTTTCCCTTGGATATTTTCCATTCAAAGGCTCATGCCTGCGCTCCTCAGGGCGTGTCCCTGCTGTCTGTTTTTGTACTGTCCGATCACGCTTCAATGCAACCCTGTCCTTGTATTCGATCCGCGCGTCATTTACGGGAGCACTGTCCACGTTTTTGCCCGCCCTGTCACTTGCAGCCTGCCTGTATTTCACATTGAGCGCCGGGTTTAACACCTCGGCGGGTGTGGCGCGTATGGGCTGCCCGCTCTCAATCACTGTGGATGGTTCATCACGTATTTGGACCGTATTCTGTGTTATTCCTCTATTCCCTCCTGGTATAGCCGGTGGAGGAATTGGTCGGAATTGTATCGATTGTGTTTGACCTCCCATCCTGCGATTCTCGTGAATGTTCGCATCCATACCTCCGCGGTATGTGTAACACCTTCCCGCTAGGTGGTTATCTTCCCATCTCTGTGCGTAATTTGAACCTTGCGTGTGTCGTGGGATGGGGTGTTGATATGGTTCTGTTCTGAACCTCCCCCTCCTACGATTCTCCTGCACCCTTGGCCCAGTGTTTTTCCCATTTGGGTGCCAAATTTTTCCTGGATTGTTACTTCGCCATCCCTGTGGGTAATCTTGACCTTGCGCATGTCGGGGCATGGGGTGTTGGTATGGTTCTATTCTGAACCTCCCCCTCCTGCGATTCTCCTGAATGTTCGGCTTTGTGCCGCTCTCATTCTCGTGCCAACCTCTCTCTGGGTTATTTTGCCATGTGTGCGTGCGTTTCTGCTGCTCTCTGCATGGTGGGACTGCTCGGTGATTTTTATTCCTCTCTGAGAGGCTGGGTTCCTCATCCCTCTCCCTGTGTTCTGGATCCGAATTATGATTCTTAGCTCTGTATAACCATGCCATGTACGCCTTGCTCTCTATGCGGCGTAAGGATGCGGTTTCTGGATTCAAAACCATTCTCACCCTTTCTGTAATCTCTGGGCTCAAGGATTCAAAAAACATTATTTTGAACATTTTATCCCCTTCGTGGTATTGATTCACATCGCCTGCGTAATACGCTCTTTTAAATTGGACGAGGTAGTCACGTGGATCTTGGTCCATGCCCTGGGTCATCGATTTTACAGCATAAAACCCCTCAGTGAGTGTCGAATATTCTCCAAACTTCCGAATCACTGCCAGGCTCAATTGTTTAAAATCATTTCTAACCTTGTGTGGTAGTGACTTTACCCATGGAATAGATTCTTTATGTAAGGTCCGTTTCAACAAACTCGCTTTTTCATCCCGTCTCCTCAGCCCTCTAATCATTGCCTCCTCTTCCACTGTCGCGATATGTGTGTGGATATCCATAGTCTTATTGTGGGGGTCAAAATCGGGAATTCTGACTAGAGCCTTGTCCATCAACTTAAGGGTTTTACTGGTGAACAGGTATTCCGAAAGTTGATTGCTGACAGCGTCATCATCAAACAAGTTATCATCAGGCAATCTGTCACTTTGGTCTGTGCTGTGTCTCTTGTGTTTAAGTGGTGTGCATTTTCTGTGTGCGCGCCCAGGGCCGTGTCGCTCGTGTTGCCATTTCCCTTCAGTTTTTGCCTCTGCCCTTAGTGTACCATGTCCTGGCGATTTTACTTTAACTTTTGTGCGATCAATCCCTGGACTCTGTCCACGTACCCAAGAGAGTGATTTGATGTTACTTCCATATTTATTTTGTGGCTCAACGTCTGTGAGTTTCGCTGGTGTCGCGAGCTTTGACTTCTCCTCCCTCTCGAGGGCGTCTGCTGCTTCAATTTGTTGTTCTATTTGTTCTTCTATTGTAAGGACTCTTCCCTCTTGGTTTGGATCTAGGGCCTTCGTGGTTTCGGGCGGCTCAATTGAAAGTTCCTTTTGCGTTACTATCGGTTGAGTTGCCTTGGCTTCATCCGAGGGTAATACGCTCTTGCCCTTGGGTTCTCCTTCATCAGTTTGCAGTTCGTCGGTTTGGCCTCCAGGGGGCGGTATATACTCCATGAGGGGACGGTCTTTCGGTGATACTGACTCTAAGTCGGCTTCCTTTCGGACTTCTCTCAGTCTGTTAGTCATTAGCTGAGTGATTCGAATTCCTGCGGGGAGCTTGTCTTCGTTCCTGATTGTCGTTGATAGGTCGTCGAGCTCTTGTGTTATCACTTGGATTCCCGTGGAGTCTCTCATAACGTCTTCATCTTCTGAGTCCCTCTGTTTCTCCGGCATTGACTGTGCCCAAATTTGTCGGGATTCAAGGTTCACAATGGGTTTCAGGCGATTCAGTAGTTCGATCCCAAAAATCAGTTCTTTACCTGGGTATTGTACGACATATAGTGGATGGTTCATGTTGATTTTGTTGAACGTCAACTTCGTCATAACTTTGCCCAATGGTCGCATGTGGGTCCCTTCACATCCTGAGTAGGTAAGTTTACTTGGCATCATTTGTAGTGTTTCATTCTTCCTCTGCAGGGCAGTCTGGAGTTCGTCAAATAATTCTCTGGATATCATGGATATTTCTGCTCCAGTATCACAAAGGCCCTGGCTGGTCAGGGTGTCTTGCAGTATTACTTCCACGTGGACTCGTCCGACTGGTCCTACGGGAATCAATTCCCCCAGATGGTACCCTTTTCCCTCTGGTACCACTTCGGTGATTGCTTCGAGGCTTCTTGTCTTCCCTACGTTCACTTGGGCTACCTTTGCTCTGGGTGTGTCCTCCTCTTGTGTGGGTATAGTTGGTATTCTTCCCTTCGCTACTTGCATGGGAGTCTTCATACTCCCTAGGAGCTCTTTTTCCATCCTAATGTGGTGAGCATATCGATTCCTGTTAGCTAACGGTGGTCTATGCTCCATTGCTAGTGGAGGCGGCAGTGGGGGACGATATGGTAACTGGTTTGGTGGGTGTCGGCCTCCGCGGTGTAGGTATGGCCCGTCACTCTCTCCTCCTCCTCCATAATTCCAGCCTCCGCCCTCTTCTGCATTCCATGGTGGTGGCGGCTGTGGGTGCCATGTTCCTCTGGCCTCGTTCCTCCTCTCACGTGGAACGTTATTCAGCGTGTTGTGGACGGGTGTTGATTCTATTGGGTTGGGCGCCCTCTCCTGGGGGAATTCATGTTCACCCCGTGTGGCGCTAATATTATTCCTTGGAGATTCGCTTCCCTCCAGATCGAGGCATTCTTTATCTCTGGTGACGATGTGGGTTTTGGCTATGCCAGTGGTTTTCCGTCCGTTCACCCAGGCCGTGTGGGCCTTGCTTTCAATCTGGCGTAGGGAGGCAGTCTCGGGGTCCAACATCATTCCTACTATTCTCACTATTTCAGGTCTCAATGATTGGAAGAACATCACTTTTAAGACTGTCTTATCTCCCTGGGCATTGTCCACGTCCCCTGCGTAATATGCTTTCTTAAGGCGCAGGAGATAATCTCGTGGGTCTTCGTCTACACGCTGGGTCATCAACTTTGCCGCGTTCAATCCCTCGGATAGTGTGGAGTATTCCCCAAATCTCTTAACTACTGCTCGGCTCAATTGTTTAAAGTCACTCTTCACCCTATTTGGCAGGGAGGCTACCCATGGTCTGGCGGGTTCATGTAGGCTCCTTGATAATAAACATGCCTTTTCTGCTGATTTACCCAGACCCCGGATCTTAGCCTCCTGTTCTACTGTAGTTATGTGAGTGTGGATATCCCTGTTTTTGTTATGTGGATCGAAATAGGGAATTCTCACGAGTGCTTTGTCCATTAGTTTTAGTGTCTTACTGTTAAAAGTGTGTTGTTCGTCATCAGTGGTGTCGGTTCCTGAAGAGTGCTCCCTTGAGCTACCCTTGTCTCCACTATCACTGTTGTCATGTGTCCCGTGTCTGTGTCGTGATCTCCCTCTGTCCGAGGATTCGTATCTGTCCCGTTGCTTGTGTCTCTTGTTTTCCTTATGTGGGTCTTGTGATTCGTGCTTGTGGGTTGGTGTGCGTGATCTCCTTGAGCGGTGTCTATGTGGTGAGTGTTTTTGTCCTCGACCTTCATGCTGCCTACTACGTGTGTGGTGCCTGCTAGGTGAGGTGTTGAATTTATGTTTGTCTCGTGCTTCATGGTTATCGGGATTCCTGTCTCTGGGATTTTTTGTGCGGGTGGTTTTGCGTGGGTGATTTTTTACATGTCATGCGTCCCTCTGGTGAGCTCTCTCTGGTACCCATGTCGTGTTGGTCATTGTCAGAGGAGTCAGTGTTAGATGAGCCGTCACCATCACGGTGGCTCTGCTTAACATAACTTTTGTAGTGCCTTTTGCACCTGTTACGTGGGTCAACTTGGCTCGGTGATTTCTGCTTATCCCATGGCTCATGCTTGTGTGATGTGCGTCTCTCTGGTGAGCTCCTGTTATCCGTGTCGTGTTGGTCATTGTCAGAGAAGTCAGTGTCAGATGAGCCGTCACCATCACGATGGCTCTGCTTAACATCACTTTTGTAGTGCCTTTTGCACCTGTTACGTGGGTCAATTTGGCTCGGTGATTTCTGCTTATCCCATGGCTCCTGCTTGTGTGATGTGCGTCTCTCTGGTGAGCTCTTGTTACGTGTGTCGTGTTGGTCGTGTTTGTGCGAGGTGCGTTTCTCTGGTGAGCTGTCTCTGTCATCTGCATCATGTCGGTCATACTTGCGTAGCGTGCGTCTGCCTGGTGTTCTGTTTATGTCATGTTTCCCGTCTTGCACCAGCTCCGCCCTTTCCCGCTCTATCATTACAGTGTATCCTGATGACTTAGGGTTAATTATTTGTCTCTCTCTAACGTTGGGGTGGTCGGCCTCATGTTTTCCCGTTTGTATTATTATTTCCTCTTCTCTCTCCTCGATTTGCGAGGGTGTTACTTTATCAAAATTGCTTTGCATAGTAGCCACACTCATTGTGGGATCTGGCCCTGGGCTACGTCCCCGTGGCTCGGAGTGTGGTAAATTGTTACTCCCGTATGTGTTCTGTGTATCAACGTCTGGGTGTTTCACTGGTGCATTTAGTGCGGATTCTTTCTCTCTCACGAGGGCGTGCAGACGCTCTACCTGCACCATTAAGGACAGTTTCTCTTGTCTCTCCCTTTCAAATTTTTCCTCATTCCATAATCTTTCTCTGTCTGTCTGTGCGAGGAGATACGAGTCTACCCTCGCTATTTCTGCAATTTTTACGTCACGTTTGGCTTTGCCACATTTCATCACGTCCTTAAGTAGTTTCCTTCTATGGGCCTTAACATCTTCTGTATGGCTCCCCTCCCATATATCTCTCTGCTCCGTCTGCTGGCTAGCAGTCCGTCCAGTACGTTTTAACACAAATTCCCGATATTGTTTTTCCATAGATTCCATCTCCTCCTCAGAGGTCCACTCTGTATCAGTGTTATGCGTTGGTGTGTCAAACTCAGAATGTTGTGGATCCTGTGCCATCTCTATTATGTAGTGTGGTTAATAGACTTAAGAGTGTATCTTAATTCTAACATCTCATGTGCGTCGTGAGTTACTCTAGAATTCCCTTTCAGAGCACATATAAACAATTGTATCACAGGATGCGTCAGTTTAACTCGAGCAAATAATCTCAGCCCAGCTGTCTTTTTTATACTCTGCTACTCTGGTACCTCCCTTCAGAGCGCGTTTTGTTTGTATACCCCCGTTTACAATCACAAGGCAACGTTAGTTCACAACACTTTGATTAACACATCAGTGATTCGTTCCTGAATTCATGCATAAACTGTCTGCGAGAGATCCCGGAAGACGAGCCCCCATTATGTTGTATATGTTGGTTATGAAAATTTGTTATGTTGTATGCGTGCGTGGGTGAATTATTATGTTGTATGTGTGGGTTATGAATATTCAGTGGAAATAATAATAATTAATGAAATTTGGCCAAATGTATAATTATCCGGAAATATGTTAATTATGTAATTACGCACATTTTAATTATGCCAATTCGAGAGGTAATCGTATTAATTATGCGAGTGGGTGTAATTATGATAACGCAAGTCGTTATGATAACCAGACCCCGGTTCACCCCGTTATCGCTTTAACATTTACTGAGTATGTATTAGTGTGTTTATTAAGGTCACCAAGTTCAAATCTCAACGCAGAAGCAGATCTTATGCATAGATTTCAGGAAAGAATCACACAACCACTTCTGTATTGATCAATTTATTACTAGTTCAACCTTAACTATGATATAGTATGCGAACTCTCAATCCCGGAACGTCAATACGGCATCAATACAGTATCATCAACGATTGTCTGATTTCACTTTGACAACTGCACATGGATCCCGCATAACGCGATGGTTGTTAGTGAGAGAGAGAGTCGTTAAAACATGCAAATACTATGCTAAGAAAACCTTAACGTTAATGAATGATTATACTCAATATTGTTCACGCAGTACCGCACTCCTTATTGATCATACGCAACCCTTATCACGTTGTTAACACCTTGGGTCACGGGACAGTTGAATATTCTGTAGAGGATGCGAGTACGTGCGGCGATTATGACTGAAGGATACTTGAAAGATTATACGGCGATAAAAAAAAAACAATCAAAACAGTTACTATTCTTAAAGGCACCAATCTCAACAGATACATCGGCAGGTTATCTGACAGCAGAACGGCTCGGAGTAAGGGCCTGCGACGGTGCTCCTTTTCCGAAGATCGTTATCTTATACCAAGTTTACTAATTGGGGACCAGATCACCTGATAAGGATCCGGTGGGCCACCACTCCCCACGTGAGCGTGGCTCGGCGGAAGGAGGTGCCAAGAATCAGTTCGTATTGATGGATCTGTTGGGAATTTATGCGATTAAGAGTACAGCCCACTAAATATTAAAGATAAAAATTAAGAATACTCTTATACGACGGAGGCCACCACTCGGTCTCGTTGTGATGCCTTCCCAGCCACGGATGACTTATGGGTTCGAGTGTGTTTGAGTGGTAAGAGTTGTCTTGAATAGTCAGTGTTCGGAGTCGATTCTTTATGTCAAACAGACGCCTGGTGGTCGTGTGGTGAGGGGGCGGTGCGCGTCATACGTATCAGGCGCTCTCCTGTCACCGTGGTGAATTGGCTCGGATGCTGTTGATACGCTGTCGCAGTTCGGAACCCGGTCGGTAGGTGGCGCCCACAACTCGCTCGTAGCGTGCAGCGTTGGATCGTCGCCAAGTCGCGACGCTCACCACCGGCGGCAGCGGAGATCTCCGGCGGCAGCAGAGATTGACGAGCTGAAGATGAGTCGAGCCGACCCGCTGGTCGCAGCTCGCTCCTGAGTCGACCCTCCCGGTCGAGCTCGCTCCTGGGTCGACCCGCTGGTCGCCCTCGCTCCTGAGTCGACTCTCTGGTCGCACTCCTGAGTGGACCCGCTCTGGTCGCACTCGTTCCTGAGTCGACCCTCCCGGTCGAGCTTCTGAGTGGACCCTCCCGTCGCACTCCTGCTGAGTCGACCCTCCCGGTCGAGCTTCTGAGTGGACCCTCCCGTCGCACTCGTTCCTGAGTCGACCCTCCCGGTCGAGCTTCTGAGTGGACCCTCCCGTCGCACTGGTTTCCAATGTTCAGGATCCGTTCCTTTATGCTGAAAAATCCCCCTGGATCCCGCCCACAAGGCGGGGCTTCCGATTTTTGCTGTGTCAGGATCTGTCCGTAGGCAGGTGTGTCCATGTGTGTGTCCGTATGTCCTTGTGTGCATCACTGACGGTATATTCCGTTGTCAACTCCCTCCATAAAACCCACGAGCAAACAACCAGATGTTACAAATTGTCTCGAAGTCGTCTCTCTGTCTGGGTGCAATTTATCTCTTGTCTGGCCTTCTTCATGAACCCAAAACACAGACGTTACAAATCGTCTCATAGGCGTCTTTGTTCGTGTTGCACAACCTGGAGGGGGGCAACACTCTCTCCGACCCGGCGCACAAAGAAATGGTTAAAAGTTTTAAGTTAACATTTGTCCCTTACTATTTCACAGTTATGATTCTGTATGTAACCTAAGGTCTGTCGTTTCCCATCGTGGTGCTTGACTCAAGTGTAGGTTTCCCCGAGCGTATACACACTCCTATCCCGCGCTGCGGGGATACAAAGACGGCCGGGATCTCCCTTTCTCTCCGACCCTGGGTTTAACATCGTTTTTTTTTATTATGTATTATATTCGACCTGGTTGTGATTCATCCCGTTATCCTGGCTTTTCATAAGTTTTACTTTGTCTTTTCATGCATATACTTATTACTATTAATTTATTCCCGATATCTTAGGTTAAGGGGTAAGTTTCTTGATCCTAGGAATTCGTATTCCTTGGTGCCTGGATGGTTATATAAGCGGAATATAGTTTACGGTGAATAGCGTTAACATTGATGTTATGTGCGATATTATGTATTGTGATGTCTTTAACTTAACTTGTTTGTCAGGGCTTTACTGACACGAAGTTGCATTCCATGGTCCGCAGTCTTTGCCCCACCCTATCTCTGCTCGCCGTTGTTGTTGCCTGCCGTTAATTCAAGGCCTCATTAATTTCCGTCACCCCTGAGTAGGTGAGGGCGGTTGAACCTTGGAGTCAGTTCTGGTTTTTGTCTGCCTGCTTCTTCTTGTGTCCCCTGACCCCGGGAGTTATTATTCTACTTTATGGCCTGTCGAAGCCCCACTCGCTGTTGCTGGGCTGGTGTTGTTCCCGGCTTTTTGCTTACGTTTGCAGTTCGCCGTGCTCTTGATTTCCTTCCCTCTTCAACCTTATATTGACTATTCGCTCCTGTCTGGGTGCGATTCAATTTTGACTTAGGAAGGTTCTGATTGTCATATGCTTCGGGTCGAATTGTATAGAAAGTATTGAAGTATGGAAATAACATTTCATATTGACTTAATAATGGTGATGGTTCAGTAGGCGTAACTTGTGGCCTGGTTTAATTGGAGTGGGTGTGAATATCAATAACTTTAGCCTACCCTGTTGTTAAATTCCGACTTTAACGTTACTCTAATAGCAATACAGAATAATTGAGCTTTTTGTCTTAACTAGGCGAATGCGAACTTCTGGTGACCCCGCAGCCTTGTTGTTCAGCTGGGTCTGCCTCCTTGAGAGATATACACCACTCTTATTCTCGTCTCACTGTGGTCATCCAACCTTCTGCTCTGGGAGTGTTATTCTTACTTTCAGGTCAAAGGCCCCCTCACATCCAGACGCGCAGGGTTGTTTACATCAGCTCCCCCCCTGTGCACGTGTTCTAACTAGCTCGGAATCCCTGAACACACAATCAGTGATGATTCCTGGCTTTCTGTGGTTGTGATTTAGACAAAGGCGCCTCTGTTTCTTCCATTGCCTTTGAGTCGACACTGCCCTATTATTTGCCCATGTGCTGAGGTCATAGAATTCGTTTTGACTTCAGTAATATTAACATTCAGTATTGGATTAGCAAATGGGCAATGGTTCATTGATGTAGCTCGCAGCCTGGTCTCCAGTTTGAGCGAGCGCGAGGATCGATAATTTAGCCTACTCTGTTGTTGAATTTCGAATTTTGACGTTACTTTAAAACCATGCAGGATGATTGGGCTTTTGCCTTAACTATGTCTGGCTGACACTCCCACTGTCTCTGCCGCCTGCACGGGTGACATGTGCCCGTTCATCAGGCCTTATCTTCCCTTGAAGCAACGTTGTAAATTCTGCCATCCTAGCCCTCCTCCGGTTCATTACTTAACAACACCTGGTGTTTTGCAGTTTGCTGCGCTTGGTGTGTTTCACTCATTAAAAAAAACAAGTAAAAAGATACTATATAAAAATCATCAAATATTATTAATCTCAATTATGGAAGAAGGGTTAGTATACAACAAAACGAAGCCTCACCACAGGCCGGGTTCTAAAACGTGCCAAATCTGAGCCTCCATATTAATGTACATACTCAAATGTGTCCCAATCATCAGCCATTACCGATCCTATTTCTCACAGTCACGCGATCCAGAAGTCGTCATAGCACCTGCACACGGGCTGATTTCAATACAGCAGTGCATAGAGAATGGTTTAATGTTGATGAAGATCAGGGGTGCGACGAACGGGTCGAGGACAGCTGCGCGAGGACTGTGGTTGTTAACGTCGACCGCGCACTCGCGGGATTTCGTAACGTTGGCCGAGTTTTGAGGCCAAATGACCCGAGTCGTGGGGCTCAGAGATTCCGCATCTGAAATCCATTAGGAGGCCGCTGCGAGCAGCCTGAAAAGTGAGCGTGCGGAACTGACATCCGACACAAACACCGCGCATGTTGATGCATGCGGGGCGAGGTAATCATCGGGCGGCGAGATCATTCAGACCTTGACAACTAAGTGTGTGTGTCTGTGGGGTTTTGTTGTCGATTAAATGCCAGCTCACTTCTTGGTGGTGCTGGTGAGAAATGGTCATCATGATGTTGACAAACTTGCCAACATTAAGCAGTAGGATTGGCAACAACTATGCTTTTTTATACGTATGATTTCATGACCGATACTATTCAGAATTAGTTTATTGTAGATCAGATCGTGTAGGTGTAATGACATTTTTTGACTATACCCTTCGCCACCCAACATATGAAAACAAATCTATTGAGGTCTATCAATGCCCTCACTGCGAGGATTTTACATTCACTGAAAATAAAAGCTAAGAAATAATAAAGACATTGTGTGACCGTGAAGAGGCGCATGCTTGGAATTACACCGAGAGGGGCGCGTGGATGAGAGAGCACGTGTAAGGACGTCATCTGTGACTGGAAACACTCTCCCCCACTGGCTCCCGATCCAATGATTTATGGTTGGGATTCAATACCGAGTTCAGTGCTGTCTCTTGACACCGTAGTGAATGGGAAACCCGTTACAAGTATCACAAATAAACACTGATCCGTATTCGGGTTGTTAAATAATAACGGCTAAAACGGTGACCGGTTTTGTCCTTACTTTCATGCAGTATCCGGTAACGGTAAGAACACCGATTTTATCAATGCTAATTCTTACAGAGGTGATTTTATGTAGGTATGGTGAGCTTTAGAATTAATACTAATTGATTAATCGATGCGGTACAGGGACGCTTCTCATAGCGGTTTTGTTGTCGAGTACAAAAAACATCCAAATACGCATTGATGGGAATTTCAATAAAATCATCGTGCAGAGTGCAATGTAGCGTGATGCCGCATTGCACAGCCCATTCCGGTAAACGCGTTACGTCCGGGGCCAAATAGCGCGCCCACCACTGCCCCCACGGCGCACCTGGCCTGAGACCCAAGCCCAACGGAATGGAATGAGCACAATTAGAAATTCGGTAAAAGCATAACAAAGTATTTGTGTAACACTGCATATTTCCTCGCTGCGACAGAGTTCTCATAAACAAGACTGATGTGTTTTGTCGTTGCCTAATTGTGAAACTATGCGGCCTGTTTTTGACGCTTTCCAACTCAGGATGAAAGTATAAATAATGCATGAATTATCTCTGCTCCTCCATCTGTGACGAGAGTCCCACACTTTTCCCCGTGAAGATTATTGGATGCAAATAATGTATTACACATATATCTGTGTTGCTATTGATGACTTCACCTGGGTACAGTCGACCGGGCAAATGCATCGATGGGTTAGTACCCTCGCTGTGGAGATGCAGCGATGAGATCGGTTTGTGTCCAGGAGGGTGATGGATGGTATCAGCACCGGATCATGAGAAGAGGCCTTCATCCAGTAGTGGATAAACAACGGCGATTAATGTTAGATAAACAGGCCAACTAACCACGTTTATATTCTCTTCATGTTTTTTATTTTATTTTCTTCTTTAGGCACACTGGTACGCTACTTTCATGGTCGAGTTTGTATTCACAGTGAGTACAAAGCTGTGACGCACGGTTCAGAAGCACGATCATTAACACACTATGTAGAACAGAAACTGAAAAGTGCGCAAATAAGCGTGGAGAGATGCAAGCTTGGATAATTATATTGAGATACAGAAAGATGAACACATGGATTTAAAACAAAACACGCCCAGATTAATGATATCCAAACTGTCAATAAACGTGAGTGGGTTTTGGGCAGGACACGGCTTGGAGAGACGATGGCCGCTTGTTGAGAGAAATAGCGGAGCAGCATTAAGGAACGGAACATTTCCGCGATTGTGTGCACCGAAAAGATGTAGCGATGAAATCAGTTCGTGTACAGTTGCTGGATGGATAGATTTTTTTTAAAGAGGGTCCTGCTACATTGGGTTGTTTGGCCAAATCCATTATTAATGAGGGTTTGGTTTCGTGTTGTTAAAAAACAGAAAACTTGAAAATATCTCAACACTGCCATCTCCGCACCTCCGATTAGCACCGTTGGCTCCGTAAGGTGCGAAAACAAGTTCAACAAACACAATTCAACAAACAAAATTCAACAAACAAAATTCAACAAACAAAATTCAACAAACACAATTCAACATGCAAAATTCAACAAACAAAATTCAACATACATCTCCTGACCAGTCCGCAGACCCCCACATCGAGAATAGCTGGCAAGCCCTGGTGGTCACCCACCCAAGTACTCACCAAAACCCAAACCTGCTGAGCTTTTTATATCAGACAGATTAGTGTGATTTGGTTGTAATATAAGATAAACTAAACAAGTGCTAATACGAGTCTTTTGATATTGCGGGGTGATTTTAAAAACGAATTCACTCTAATTGGCACGGTTAATGTCCCACTCTCAAATTTCGTGAACGCCTCTCGCGGGCAAACGTGAATCCGTGTTCAATTGCACGCACGCGATGACATCTGAAACGTGAACAGTTTTTTTTAAAAGCCCCTTTACACAAATTAGAGTTAATAATGGGTTATTACATTTTAGTGCAGGCGTCCAAGTGTCGCTGTACATTACTGTCCGCAAGAGTTTCTTCTTAAAATAACACGGAACACTCGAATGGCATCAAGGCTGCACTGTTTCTCTTTTGCACACTGGGCCATCAGATTACTTAACCTGCGATGCAATATATATCAGCATCATACATCATACTCTACGTGTATTTATATACGGAGCAAAATAAAATACGTTTACAGCCCTTTGCCATCCACTGCGGGACGAAGACTTCCCCATGCTATGTCGGTGTTAGGGGTTATTTAAGCAAATCTTTACCACGCTGCTGGATGCGGGTTGGTGAAAGGGATGAGGGGCAGGACAGGTTCAGATACTACTCGCCCCTGATGTTAGCCATAGTTGGGAATCAAACTCAGGTCACCGGGTTCACAGCACACTGTGCGCAAACCACTATGCCACCACTCCCCCCATAAACGAACCCATTACAATCGTGTCTCTAAAACACGCAGCGTGTGTGCGTGTTTTGTTGCCTTTTAACATGACTCACTTCTTACGTCTGCAAACGTGTGGTCGAGATGAAATGCTCTTCCAGAGTCTCTGGGGCAAAAAATTAGAAGTCACTATTTATAGAAGAGGGCCTTATTTTGATAGCTGGTTGCCTTTATGCAGAAACATGTTCACAGGTTGGTTTCCCTGCGCTGACAGTCCCATAGCCTCTGATCAAAGGAGCAACCACCACGTGTTATACCCATGAATTCCCACCCGGGTCCCAGGTGACAATCCTCCTTGTTATTGCAGCCATTGAGAGGCGTCTCAAGGGGCGCTTCTAGCGTTTGGGTCGGGAAAGACGCGGAGGGATGGGAAGGCGAGGTCAACCCGGCCACTGCAGTGACCTGACATAATCATTAGGGTTGTTGTGGATGATAGACGTGACCAGACAAATAGAAAGACAATATTCCTCCTTTCTGTCCCTCTACGCACAAAATAAATAAAAATGTAGACACATCCCATCAGCGCACGGTCTTCTGCCAGTGCACACATTTATCAGAAATGTTACAATGGAAACAAACTCTGGATCAGTTATGACTTTCATTGTTTCATCAACAGATTCAGGCTTGCTAGAGCCAATGCTGGTGACCTGCCAGATGTTATGGGCAAGAACCCTGAGTGTGGGTTAAATATTTGCAGGACTAAGGAATCCACGTGGTTTATAAACAGAAAAGATACAATCCGACCTGATGATATACACATGTATATTCAAAAATTCACAACAACAATAAATCCCACGTATGTGAATAATTACACTTGGGCTGGTAAATTCCATGCTACGAAAGAACATGTTTTTTCAAAAACATGTGACAGATTGCCGGCAAAATCCTTCTGAAGTTCGCGTGAAACTAGTGACAAGAACAATAATGCCTTTCATCTCCTTCAGGAGGGTCCTGCACGATAATGTTTGGCCTGTGGGAGGAAACCATTCTGCTCAGATATGCATAGGGAATGTGCATAGAAAGACATCATCGTGAGTAATCTGCGACCGCCAAGGTTCTGAAGATAATTCTTGGGTAATGATTTGCTTTAGAATCGCTGTACCAGAGAGGGGCACCACAGCTCTTCACACATTTGAAAATGCAATGCGTTTCAAGTCCACTGCTGTGCTCAAATGTTCCAGGCCAGCATTTACATAGAGTTAGCTAAAAATGGATAATTGTATACAGTACTTCCTTCAGTATTGTTTGTTTACACAGTCGTTTGTAGTTTATTTTAAACAGTCGCGGTAGTCATACAAGACCCGGTTGTTTAGGATTTTTTGCTAAAAAGTTAGAATTTTTTTTGCAACCAAATCCAAAAGAAAACACAAAGTGGAAACCGAAACATACAAATTGCGAGTGTTTTACGCATGCATAAATCCTTAACACACTGCAGATAAGCACGCAAAACAGCAATTCATTCAACCTCTCATTCAACAAGTGGGTGCCCCCCCCCCCCCACATCGAGATCCACCGCACTCCGCGCCCTGCCCCCCAGGCTACAAAGGCCCATCTAAATAGAGATCACGTGTCCTCGCCTCGACCCACTGGTGCAAGGCATTCGTTTCATGTTGTTTATTCGTAAGGCATTTGTGTACCGTCGTATATCAGTCGTGATAGCAGTTGTGTCATGTTGTGTATTCGTGTATTTTGTCGCCGTGACGTGGCGCCAACGCTCCACGCGTAAATTCAAAATTTTCTGCACGCCCCCCCCCCCCCTTGACAGGATTTATCGCCCCCCACAGATGTTGACAACTGCAGCAATAAGTGATGTTGACATTGTTCATACGTTGATATTATTCATAAGTAGTCCAAGATTGCGACACAGGTAAATACGATATCATGAAGTGTCTTAGCCACGCGGTCTTTAACGGTATTTTCATCTTCAGCTCCTAATTTAATTACAACATTTTATATCAACCCATTGTCACGAGACAAAGCGTCCAATCAGAAATCACGCCGCGGAAGGTGATGTCATACAGAGAGACTTCTCGAGATCCCTTTAAGAGACCTCTTCATCCACTTGGGACAATGCACTCAAAATAAACGTTATAATTCTCCGAGCCGACATTTTTTTTAAAAATGCGTTTAAGACTAAATACTACTGCAAGTGATTGTGAGTCACGCTCAGGCGTGCAGTTATCAGCGTGGTCTAGCGACACCGTTGTAGACGTGACATGCAGGTGCGTGACATCACCACCTTGCTACGATGACGTCCTTGACCGTAACTTCAGTATATTTATATTTGTTATCGTAGCTTCAAACCTGCCTCGTAACCATCCCGGGATACACAGCCTAAGTATGTATCTACAAGAGCAGCTTACTCTTTTGAGGCTGTAAATGTATGTCGTCTTCCTTTAAGCAAACATAAATGTCAAATGCCGAGCAGTCGGCAGCACGCTGCACTGCTGTAGAAGACAGTGGGGGGCTGGCATCCCTGATGGTTCGCTGGCTGCGTGGCCCGTGGAGCTTGGCAGCGGGTGCGACGCTTGGGCCGCGTTAACCATCGCCGCTAACGCAGTGAAGTCACGACGGCTTACATCAGTCGTAAAGCATTCCGCCAGAGAGAAATTCACATTGGAGCCAAAACGTGCAGTCACGCTGCAAACCCTGTACACGCACAGCGGACCCGTGCGTGCCCGTGGCCAGTCCCGGATTATCCCAGTAGCAAACGTAGCTACATATGTAGTAGCTACGGGCCCCGCACTTTCAAGGGACCCGAGCTAAATGCTTTAAAGCTATTAATTCCGGTCAGTGATTCTGCACTTGCTCGATTACTATTCTACTATACTGCCTTAAACTTTTACGAACGACTGGGGGTTTAAGGTTAGCGATTTGTCGTATTATCTGGCTGTATAGCAAATGCATTTTTTCAATTAATTTAATATGCAAGTAAAATGTTGTTTTAATTTTTGTTTTTTATATTTAGGACCCCTTTATAACATATGCTACAGCCACGCACTAGCTTAATATGGCTCTGCCCGTGGCTTGTTACTGTTCAAGTGGTGCGATCCTGAGAATGACTGAAATTAACTGGGACCCATATCTAACAGAGGGCCCATGCCTGTGAGCATCTGGCAGTTCACCAGCATTGGTTCAAGCGAACCAAATTGCTGCTCAGTTTACTTGTGTTGAACGTATGTGTAAAAAGAATAATTACGTGGAGGGACAGATATGGGGTGGAGGCATAGTTTTCTTACTTCTTTTTGAACTTTACTGAGACGGATGAACAAAAGGAAACATGTTGCAGTTTTTATGTATACATTTTAGTACCAATGCATGTGCATAAACGCGCTTGTTAATGCATGCAACGTAATTATGCAGTTTAATTTAGCACTTTCCCGAAACTCAATCATCACGTTTCCACATGCTTCATCGCTCAATGCTTAATTATTCTCAACTCAGTGTAAATTATACCATCATATTCCCTAGCCACTACCTTTGCGTTGAAGGAAAAAAAGGAATCTGCAATTTCAGAGCCAGGATTGGTGGCTCATGCCTCTCACCTAGCGCTTTGGTAGCAAGGGTCAGTAGTAAATCACATCGATTTGTGAATTCTCAACTCCGCTGGGCTGCTTCGTGGCCAAACGGGAGTAGAGCAAGTGGGCTCGTGAACCCGTCTACGTGGAACTTAAGAGTGGGGTTTTCTCCGGGTACTCCGGTTTCCTCCCACACGTAAAACAATGCTTACAATTATAACCGGCCCATCATCCCTCCAGAGTCGATGAGTACCACTTTATGGGGAAGCCAACAGTTGTTCTATGGCTATAACTTTTGAATGTTTGAATGAACAAAACTGAAATCAAAGCAAGATCGTCTTGAAAAAGTAATTACAGTACTCGTAACTTGTCTAGATAAGGGCACCATTAGAATCTAAACACTGCGGCGAGGGTGGTTCTTGTTGCAGACATCACAGTGGTGCTGCTTCTGTTATCATCGGCCAACAATGTTAATTCACTCCGGTTGCATGCAGCTTGGCATCACAAATTAAGCACAGGTGCAGATTTTATGACCTCTGAAACATACAGGAATTACATTGTTTTTAATAATTCACAATCAAATCCCATGCTTACTGCACTACATTACATGGTTGTATTATTCACCCGCTCAATGACAGCCAATGCTAATTGAGGTAAGAGCACAAACAGCACCTTACTTTACTGAGACGGATGAACAAAAGGAAACATGTTGCAGTTTTTACGCGTTTACAAGCTTACAATTGAGCTCACTTGCACTAAATCTGCTTCACAAGTACAAAAGCGAGAACACTGCCGTCTAGTAAAGTTTAATTCCTATACTTTACTAATATCGGCAGTCGTACCCATTCACAAATTCTTCATTAAATTACAATTTCACAGCCTTTTTTAAACTTTGATGGATAAAGGCCTCCCCAAAACGTGTAGGTTTGTTTGACCATATCTGACCACGCTGGTCAATAACGGTTGGTGAAAAGAGAGCCCGTGACATAAGGTTGAGGTTTACGAGTCTGGTGATTGTCATCTGTATTTGGGGAACAGGCAGTAATTTGTAACGAGATCTGCTGGTTCAGTATTTTGATAAACTTTATTACAATAAATTGCATTTTGAAAAACTGAACGTGAAATGCTGTATGTCTGGGTTTGGTCTCCAGCAGAAAAGGTGTCAAACCTAAGATGAGTTTAAGTCTAATGATGCTTTAATTAACAGTTAAAACATTACACACTAAACTGTACACAAAATGGATTTTAAAGATTTGGTTGCAAACTGATTTCCAAAGCTGCACTTATTTGAAATGAAGCATTCACGTGCAGTTAGATAATCTCTATTCTGTTGCACATGCAATAGGGAGGAAATGTTGCAAATATATCCAAGTCAAAGCTATCCTAGGACATCTACTGGACAAACCAAGAACAGCTTGTGCTGTACTGTATATCAAGGGTGTAATTCAGGATCACAATTAAATAAGCGATTATCCATACTTTCTTCTTCTTGGTTCTATCGGTAAAGTCACGTAGAAGGGAAGTAATAAAATAATAAATAATAAAACATAATAAAATAATTCTCACGACGTTTCGGCCACAACGCAAGAAGCCGTCCTCAGGTGAAGAACAGGTCTGTCGAGAAGACAGAGTCTGAATGACAACCCCAGGCTTGGAACGTCTTTTTAAGCTGGGTTGGAGGGGAGGAAGAGCACCTTGACAAAATAATTTGCATATCAAGAGGAATTTAGCATATATATAAGCTGGGTTGGAGGTGGAAGACATACAGTACCCTGGCGTCTACAAACTAAGTTTCCTCTGTGGTAGCAGTTACATTGGAGAAACCAAACGACATGTCTCGGACCGCATCCGTGAACATAAAGCAGACCTGAAACACGGTAGGACAAACACCTCAGCCGTGGCAGATCACTGTTACAATTCAGTGGGCTCACATGACATTGACTTCTCCATGACGGAGGTTCTCTGCAAGCCATCTGGCTACCATAAGAGATTCGTTCATGAGGCGATCCACATATACAAACACAGAGACAATTTCAACCGAGAAGATGGATTCTGGCTCAGCAATCATTGGAAGGACGTAATAAACCATTTCGGATCTTAACTGATTGTTGTTCACGTTTACGGTGAATTTCAGACCGCAATCCACTCACTGGCATTGACTGTGTATCTTGTGTTCTCCACAGGGAATGCATTATTTGCTCCGCTGCGGGTCTCCTGCTTCTACACACTATTAACATTCCCTCCCTTTGTTAATGCTACCCCCTACCCCCTCCCTTTGATGCTGCTAATCCTGCATAATGCATGGGCATATGACTTTGAAACCCCCCAGCCCACCTCCTACGCATTTCCCATAAATATGCTAAATTCCTCTTGATATGTAAATTATTTTGTCAAGGCACTCTTCTTCCACCTCCAACCCAGCTTATATATATATGCTAAATTCCTCTTGAAATGCAAATTATTTTGTCAAGGCGCTCTTCCCCCCCTCCAACCCAGCTTAAAAAGACGCTCCAAGCCTGAGGTTGTCATTCAGACGGTCTTCTCGACAGACCTGTTCTTCACCTGAGGACGGCTTCTTGCGTTGTGGCCAAAACGTCGTGAGAATTATTTTATTGTTTTATTTTTATTATTTTATTACTTCCCTTCTACGTGACTTTACCGAAAGAACCAAGATGAATCCCTGCAGTCACGAAAGCTTTAAATCGAAATGTATCCATACTTTGTAGAGTAATGTGAATATTTTGGCCTCGAGTGGGTGAAAAGGGTAACGTGAAGCCCCTACACAACATAAACAATACAAAATATCGACATTTCACAAGCTTGATCACATTAATTGCTATAGCACCGACTGGCCGCTCACCACTACTGCCAGAATGACCTTCACTCGAGTAAACCCCAACGGGTATCTGGTCTACCTTTTCACGTTGACCACACGTGTTGGAAGAGTTGGTCGTACCCATTTTACGCCACCACATGCGACTATCCGATTGATACAATGTGGGATATCAATCTATACTTCTGGGTGGAGAGGTTGGAGGATGAGAAATTTGCCCCGTTGCTTCTATTGCCGAGCTGGGAGATGGAATGGAACTAGCGACCTCCGGATTGAAAGTTCAGCACGCTAATCATGACACCACAACAGCTCGCCAATGCACAATTACACCCTATCTATAGTTTGTTCTCCTTTCCGTGATCTCTCATTACGAGTGGGGAAAGTGAGATTTAATTTAAGTGGAGACTGATGAGCAGTATATTTTTAGCACAACTTCCATAGGCAACCTTGGATGATACAACTGTAATCTCCACTTTGTGACTTTAAAAATGCATCTACATTTGTATAAATATATAATGGGCTGCTCAATTGACATCTCATAACAAATTACCTTGCTTTGTACAGCTGCCAAGCTCAATACACAAAGCAACTGCCAGGTGAAAATATCCCTTGAATTTTGCTGGTACTCAACACAACAGAATGAACACATGAAATAAGATTAACCAATAACACAATCCATTCGCAAAAATCTGGAGCTTATTTTATGAAGTTTAAAGTTTAATTTAAATTTCTGTAAGAATAAAACAATGTTTAAGAGATTTTTAATATATCCAGTTCAGAATCTTGAGCGTGAAGCCATCAACTTTATTTACGAGTTAAACATTAAAGTACAATTCCTGCGTATTTCTTTTAACCCCCAGAGAGGCCAGGGAATTAACTGATAACATCCGAGAACATGCAGGTTTGACTTGATGATACGGCTTCCCTGCCCTTCGCATCTTCTGGGACAAAGTGAATAAAAACAACTTCCAAACACCGTAAAGTCCTGGACCACGCAGGGCACAATGTATCACATTATACCACATGGTATGCTAAGATCATCATGGCTGCAAACAGGATTCCACACGAATATACAATGTGACCATCATATCACACAGTGCAAGCCAATGGTAATAATGTTCTTATTTTTAAAGAAATTATCCACAAAATTCTCGTCAGACAATCGCAAGAAAATAGGCATTCCATCATATTAAAACAAACACATTAGAAAAAAACTTAAATGTGAGTGGTGTGTCATGATGCTGGGAAAGGTTATCGTTTCTTGAATCCATATTTTTTGCGTTCATAAAACAAATCTGTTTTAGAGCTTCCAAGGTTCACAATCTTGGGACAACCATCTCTCTGAAAACAGAAAGAAAAATACATAAACAATGAAATTAACAATGAACTTTACAATATGGAAATACACAGGTCACAAAATAACAGTTATGATTAACACATAACATTAAACTCAACATGACACTAATAATCGTATCACAGCTATCAACACCACATCATAAAGATGAGTCTCCCTATGACGTGCCAGTTGTAGGGGTTATTTGACCATATTTCATTATGCTGTTCAGTGTAGACTGAAGGCAGGGAGTATAGAAATGGGAGCATGGTACATGTCAACAATGGATTTTTCTGCATTGCCTTCCACTGCCAACATATGAAGCAGCCCATAACACCTGTAAATGTATGCATGGTGGTCGCCCATCCAAGCACTATCCAAGCTCAACCCTGCGTAGTTTTGGAGATAATGAGATCAGGCACATTCCAGGTGAGAAACATTCTAAAACCAGTTGCTAGAGGATAGTCTCAAAGGCCCAGAACGTTAAGCAGCCAGCAACCAACAGTCCAAAGTTGTAAAAGTTAAGAGTTCACACGTTGTAGTAGGTTTTTACCCTTTTAAACTGGTACAAAACTGACACCTTTATTCAAGGCATCATGTTTGCAATAACCACAACACAAGTAGTCAAAAAAGCAAACAAAAAGAAGCAACTCTGATAATGATAATAATATGCACTGCATATTATTATCATTATCAGAGTTCCTTCTTAATAATATGCACTGCATATTATTATCAGAGTTGCTTCTTTTTGTTTGCTTTTTTGACTACTTGTGTTGTGGTTATTGCAAACATGATGCCTTGAATAAAGGTGTCAGTTTTGTACCAGTTTAAAAGGGTAGAAACCTACTTCTATATTTTGCCACTGGTAAAAGAGATCTCAGTGTAAATGAGTTCACACGTTGATTACAGCAAGGTAATAAGGAGCTTGGGAAAATAAACTATGTCAGGGAATTCCAAAGTTGAGCAGTGCGAGGGGAGAAGCAGAATGGGTAGTGCTTTGGATTTCAGCATGATGGTTCAACACAATTTAGATGAGAGAAGAGAGCCAGTCTGGTAGACCAAGTCCTCAACATGGCTGAAGTAATCAATGAGTCAAATTGACGACACTGCGGTATCAGCAATAGAAGTGTGACAAGATGACTGACCCCCAGTGATGAAGTATGAGAGAATCAGTAAGTGCATCAAACTATTGCTTTACAGCCAATTCTATGAGCGATAACCCAACCCAAGGTGCAGTAGGGTCACACTCACATCCTTCTCCTGGATGGTGCACTCCTTGCAGTAGTAGGCGTCTGAGACTCCGGGGCCCCCGCAGATCACACAGCGGCCTTGGTACGAGCCATAATTGCACTCGTCACAGATGCGCACGAGCGTGCAGGGCCGCACGTACGAGTCGCAGATCACACACTTTCCATCGCCTGCGCACAAGGGGACATCAGCACAATGCACAGTGAGAGGATGAGGATGGCGAGACGAATCTCAGGGGTTAACAGACTGGTTCGCATCAAATCAAAAATTAAGGAACAAGGAAGAACGCATGAACGGCGATACCCATCTCAGCCAAGATGAAAGAAAGTTGACTAAAATGACTAGGGCATGTTAGGGTTAGGAGTTAATGGTGTGCACCTCAGACAAACTAACAGAGTTAACTCACATGGTTAGCACATTGGAATAAGTGAGGTGATGAATGGTTAAGATTCCGGAGCAGGCTGGAACCCTAATGAATATAGACGTGGTATACACTGACTATAATACAAACACGGAATATAACCATTTAACAGCTATAAATTAGCAAACCAACAATTGTTTTTATTGTTATGGCTGCGTTATGGACAAAGAATACGAATGACATTTTTGTTTATGCAGGCAAATAGCATTGTTGACAAATACAGCACTGATATGAATATGGAGTAGAATTTAAATTGTACTTACATTTCTCACAGAGTCTGCCAATGGCTGCAAAACAAGAAGGGTAAGGAGCGGTATTTATATACTCTTTGGGTTTCGATTTAAAGCTTTCGTGACTGCAGGGATTCATCTTCTTGGTTCTTTCGGTAAAGTCACTGTGTGAGAATTGTGTGAGAATTGTTTTATTATGTTTTATTTTTATTATTTTATTACTTCCCTTCTACGTGACTTTACCGAAAGAACCAAGAAGATACTCTTTCGGTCTTTCAGTAAAGTCATGTAGATAGAAAAATGAATATGGACGTGGTATACACTGCCAATGGTAGTAAAATTGTAATTTAATAACATGCAGATGCCCTAAGATAATTGGAGACATTATTCCAAGTGCCATGTTTACCAACACGAATGCATTTTGTAATGTGTACTGCCAGCGATTATGCTCAAATTTCTGAATGTCACCGTGATAACTAAAACAGCTGTGCACCCTCATGAAGCTATTACACTACAATATAGTAAATTAGCGTTATGCCTAACCCACTTAACTCAGTACGTCTTCCTGACAAAACGAGGTAAATAAGTCAACAATTCTCAGAAAGATAATACAATCTACTGATCCAGGTCATTAACAGAATTAACCAAACAGCAAAACTAAATTTGATATGCTACTGCAGAACACAATTATAGTCTCAAATCGCAAACTGGGCCGTGGTTTTCAGGAGACGGCAGAATACAGGAAAGGGGCCATCCATTTAGTACGTACGCATGGAGGGGGGCGGTTAACCCAAATGTGTACGCTTGCGTATGGAGGTCTACTGACAATGTACGTACGCATAGGAAACGCGAAACGCGAAACGCGGGGGCGGGGGGGAGTGAAGCCTCGCTAATAATTTGTCTACATTGGCCTTCAAATTAGTTAGTCCGGCGGTGGACTGTTTGCTCAAACACGTTAATGTTACACTGAGATCTCTTTTACCAGTGGCAAAATATAGTAGTAGGTTTTTACCCTTTTAAACTGGTACAAAACTGACACCTTTATTCAAGGCATCATGTTTGTACGCCTTCTGGTGTCATCTGGTCCAACACCAATGGGGACTAGGCTCTAAAAGCTCTCTCAGGTGTGGACCAATCAACTTCAAGGACAGTGCATATTATTATCATTATCAGAGTTGCTTCTTTTTTAATTTTGGAGCTTTCGTGACTGCAGGAATTATTCTTTGTTTCTTTCGGTTAAGTCACGTCTAAAGATAAAATAATAAATTAAAATAATAGCATATTACGACGTTTCGAATGCAACACAAGCAATCATCATCAGGCATAAAAGAAATAGCAACAAAAATCTAACTAGAAAACTATAGACAGACATACAAGCAGACAGACATCACAACGGCACACAGAGAGAGGACACATATCGGCACAAAGAGAGGGGTCGTTTCTGTGACGGTCCCTTAAATATAGAGAGGGGGGCGGGGACGGAGAGAGGGAGGGGGCAGAGAAAATTAGCATATCAATGAGTGTACGGCAACGTACTGCTGCTGCAAGTAAGATGACAACGTGGCACGGCCACGCAAGCTTGAAAATTAGGAGAAAGGCACACGAAAATTAAATAACCTAGCAAAATATCGAAATGTGATGTAATACAACACAGAGAGTCGGTTAACACACAATTAACGCATAGCCTGGTTGATTACGTATTTCAAAGATTGCTAAGTTAGAATTTTAAGTGTGAAAATTCCAAAGAGAGGACACAGGCAGAGAGAACAAATAGCCAGAGAGAGAAAAAAGGATAAGCTTAAAACTTCCCCGTAGAAGTGGTTCAATCTTAATTTTTGAGCTTTCGTGACTGCAGGAATTATTCTTTTTTCTCTCTCTGGCTATTTGTTCTCTCTGCCTGTGTCCTCTCTTTGGAATTTTCACACTTAAAATTCTAACTTAGCAATCTTTGAAATACGTAATCAACCAGGCTATGCGTTAATTGTGTGTTAACCGACTCTGTGTTGTATTACATCACATTTCGATATTTTGCTAGGTTATTTAATTTTCGTGTGCCTTTCTCCTAATTTTCAAGCTTGCGTGCCCGTGCCACGTCGTCATCTTACTTGCAGCAGCAGTACGTTGCCGTACACTCATTGATATGCTAATTTTCTCTGCCCCCTCCCTCTCTCCGTCCCCGCCCCCCTCTCTATATTTAAGGGACCGTCACAGAAACGACCCCTCTCTTTGTGCCGATATGTGTCCTCTCTCTGTGTGCCGTTGTGATGTCTGTCTGCTTGTATGTCTGTCTATAGTTTTCTAGTTAGATTTTTGTTGCTATTTCTTTATGCCTGATGATGATTGCTTGTGTTGCAATCGAAACGTCGTAATATGCTATTATTTTAATTTATTATTTTATCTTTAGACGTGACTTAACCGAAAGAAACAAAGAATAATTCCTGCAGTCACGAAAGCTCCAAAATTAAGATTGAACCACTTCTACGGGGAAGTTTTAAGCTTATCCTTTTTTCTCTCTCTGGCTATTTGTTCTCTCTGCCTGTGTCCTCTCTTTGGAATTTTCACACTTAAAATTCTAACTTAGCAATCTTTGAAATACGTAATCAACCAGGCTATGCGTTAATTGTGTGTTAACCGACTCTCTGTGTTGTATTACATCACATTTCGATATTTTGCTAGGTTATTTAAATTTCGTGTGCCTTTCTCCTAATTTTCAAGCTTGCGTGCCCGTGCCACGTCGTCATCTTACTTGCAGCAGCAGTACGTTGCCGTACACTCATTGATATGCTAATTTTCTCTGCCCCCTCCCTCTCTCCGTCCCCGCCCCCCTCTATATTTAAGGGACCGTCACAGAAACGACCCCTCTCTTTGTGCCGATTTGTGTCCTCTCTCTGTGTGCCGTTGTGATGTCTGTCTGCTTGTATGTCTGTCTATAGTTTTCTAATTAGATTTTTGTTGCTATTTCTTTATGCCTGATGATGATTGCTTGTGTTGCAATCGAAACGTCGTAATATGCTATTTTAATTTATTATTTTATCTTTAGACGTGACTTAACCGAAAGAAACAAAGAATAATTGCTTCTTTTTGTTTGCTTTTTTTTTACTACTTGTGTTGTGGTTATTGCAAACATGATGCCTTGAATAAAGGTGTCAGTTTTGTACCAGTTTAATAGGGTAAAAACCTACTACTACGTTAATATTAAACGTTGATCGTTTCTGCGTGTATTAAATATCGGCCGTTCTATAGGATTCGGGGGGTACGTCAAGCGTACGTACGCAGTTGGGGGGGGGGGGTGTAAAAAGTACGCATGCGTACAGGGAGGAAGGGGGGGGGGGTCAAGTTTTGACAGATTTTTGCGTACATACTAAATGGATGGCCCCAAATGGGTTTTGCAATTCTGACTGCAAAGAATAGTTTTTCCACCTCATCAGCCTGGGTTTTCTCTCAAGGTCCCTCCTGTACCTTCCCACAAATGAATTGCCAAACCTCCCAATGATAGACCCACGTGAAAAAACCTAAGACTCAGTGAGCCATCCCTCGTTCATTATATTTAATCGTGTGCGATAAGCAACCATCTCACTAACACGCATGGGCACAGAACTTCGTAATGAAACTGTAATGGTGTCTGGGTCCTGAGTAATGACAAACAAAATCAGAATCTTTATTTAGACTGAAGGAATCCGATTATCTATAAAGCTATTTTTCGCAGATGTCCAGAATGGGTTGTAGAATCCGTTCAGCTCTGCCAGATTAAAGGTGTGTGCATGTAACCCTACAATTAGGGTTTACAATAAAGATTAAGTCAAAGTGAAGTCTTGATAAATGAGCATTGAGGCTGTGTCATCTTGTTTAGCGCCCTAAGCCAGTGATACAAATTCCTCATTTCTCTGACGAGTCCATCCATAGGATCTGTTGAAATCCCAGTGGTACTCAACATGCCGTTTTATCTAAAGGTTAACTTTCTAGATTAACTTTAGTCTACGAAGTTTGTTCCTTGGCATTTTTAAAGCATCCGATTTCAACTTTACCTTGATTGCCACATTGCATTGACATAATTTATTAGCTCAAACCACGTATAAATCAACTTAACTTTGAACATCGTTGCGAGTTATTAAAGAGTGACGTTCATGTAATTACATCTGGATTGTGAATCACTCAGTCCACTTGCATCGGATCTGCACTGGAGACCCAAGCGCTGCTCTTACACCCGCAAACACGGGAGTCCGGTGGCACATGCTTATTTACCTCTTGCGGTTAAACAATCGAAGACAAAAACGACACAACAAGCAAGAACAGCAACATCAAGAGTAACATTAAGCGCAAGTTAACCGCGAAGACTCTGAGAAGAGGCCTGCCCTCGTGTGGGAGCCTGCGTCTCGCCTAGTGTCGACCCGCGTGCGGCGACGCCTCGCGAGGGGAACCCTCGGGAGAAAACTCGACAACACGGACGAGAGAGGTGGGTCGCTCTTCTCTTACCCACGCCGGCTTGTTTGCGGCAAAAGATCAGATCGGGATGATGTTTGGCCATTTCCCGCGCTCGCACGCCAAGAGAGCCACAGAGACACACTTCGCCTCCACCCACAATGCCCCTCGCGCCGTACGGTTCTTGGGTTTCCGCAGCAACGCGCCCATTGGCCCTCCCCACGATGCACGTGCTACAGCACTTGCGTTGTGAAGCAGAAATCTACTCCACTCACGAGAATATATACGGTGAACAAACAAGGACAGTCGTCATCGTAAACGTCTTATGAGGACCACTTTATAAAAAAGCCAACAGGAGCTCATCAGATTCCTCCATGAGAAATTATTCCGATTCTGTATAAAAAATAGGCCTTGAGACATCACTGCCCCGCAATAGCCCGATGGGTACCACCGGGTGGCAGTAGGAGCAGCAGCAGGGGACGGTGATCCCACTCGAGCGTGCATTTCTAAATCACAAACGTGCGAAAGCGAGGTCAGTCGTAGCATTTTCTCAGGAAAAGGTTCCCAAAGAATGAGCACCGTATCACGAAAATATGATTTTGGAATAAAAAAAAAGTGATATGAAACTGGCAGCTGAATGAGGGCCATGCACTGTGATGGGATCATCTTGTGCTCGAGGGCATCGCAGGACTTGAGATGGCAATGGCTTGGGGAGGCCTTCATCTAGCAGTGGATAGGTCATGGGTGGAGGATTTTTTTTTCACTCCTGTACATATTTTCGATGGAGTGCCCCTTTCGCCCCCAATCCAGTTGTGGAAATTCCATATTCAAATGACCACGGCCACTATACTCTTTGGTTTGTCGGTAAAGTCACGTAGGTTAAAAAACAAATACATTAAATCACGACGTTTCGGAGGCAACACAAGCTTCCGTCTGCAGCAAGGGAATTTGTTGCCTCCGAAACGTGATTTAATTTATTTATTTTATTTTTTAACCTACGTGACTTTACCGAAAAAACCAAAGAGTATGAATCCCTGCAGTCACAAAAGCTTCAAATCTAGAATCCATGACCAGTTGGCTTACCACATAGTGCTAGATGTATTGACCCGAGAGGAATTGTGTTGGATTAACTCCTGACTGGGATTGAAACTGAAGCGCTTTGCCACGCGACATTATTAACAGTTTTTGTAGTTCATATTTTGCATTCTTTTTTTATAGCACACCTAATACTATCCTTGAGGATTAGCATAAAACACAAGTATATCTCAACACATTTTATATGGGCAAAACATCTAAGTACACTTGTTTTTCATAAATCTTTATTTGTCAAAAGAAAGTATACAATATATTCTCACCACTACAGACAGTGTGATATGTTCACTGAAGTCCAAGGATGCGGTCTCTGTACATATTCTGACAGGGAACGATAAAAAAGAAACGTCGCACAACGAAGCAAGCGTTGAAACAGCGCTAAACAAAGTTCCAGCTGCGATGAGCGAGACAACGGCAGAGCTCACCTTTCATATCTCAAGACGACAGGACTGGACTCTGTGCAACACCTGACAAGTACTGAGAACATTACATGAACATCGTGAAAGTGCATGTAACGACAAGTGCACGCGGCTGCATTATACACACACCAGCAAGTGGGATGTTAAACGGTCCTTGGTTCGAAACTTATGCTCACACCATGCTACTGTCCTGGCAGCCCTTAAAGTTTGGCAAATTCTATTTTTTTGTGCAGCAAGGGAAGTTGTTGCTCTGTAATTCGTGCCAGGTATCAATCGTAAACTGGTCTTTGAGCAGGAAGTGTACGGCTAATCACATTACAGTCTTTGTGATCAAGTAGGAATTACTCCAATACACTGAAAAGTGGTATATATTCAGCAGTGTTTGGCTTATATGGACGTCTTTTAAATTAAACTCAATGTATGGCTAAACGTGCGTGCTTTTGGCAGTTTCAAATTGGTTTGGTCTGAGTTGTGCCAAAGCTCCCTACAATGCACCAGAGAACATACTCTTCTCGTGCTATCAACTGCTTTGAAAAATAAAGGTGCACTTGCTTGATGTCATGCTGTTGAGCGGTCTTTAATAATACATAACAGAAAGCCAAGTGGCCTTTAGAGAACGTTACAACAGCACTGCTACCTGCCGAGATGTAACCTCGTTTGTAATTCTAACTGGAAGCTGACTCAAGCCGGAGATATTTAATACGTTACACTTAAACAACATAAACGATGTCCATTTAAAAAGAAAAGTTTACCAAATCCCAGATTTGGTTGTCTTGCTTGTATTTACAACATATATGCATGTCTAATGTTTTTGTATATGTAAAGTAATTTTTTTTACAGCCAACTTATCGATTTTCCTGCACAACTCTCCAACTCAAAAAGGTACGTGGATGGTTACAGTAGCTTTCTCAAGCTCACATTGTATACAATGGCAATTTTATTTATATCTACGCGTTCTGAATATTACGCCTTATCGGTGGAAAGGAGTATAACCACCCATACTGGATTAATCGCACTTACATGAAAACAACAAAAATCAAACCCATTGTAACACGCAACGTGAACGTGAACTGGTCTTCAACCCCAGCAAGTAGTCACCCATCCCCCACCCCGCCAAAGAAGCTCAGCGCACGCTCGGGCCAAACATCCGTGCTGAAGCAGCCGAGTGACGGAATCTACGATCCGTAGGGGATGTGAGTGCTCCGTGCGCCCCACAGTGGCGTGTTCCAGTTAGAATTCTCAGTAATCCTCCACCCAGCCATTCTCAGTGATGAACGCGTCGATCACCTCCTTCATAGCCAAATTTGGGATGAGCTGGTCCTGAGTCAAGGGACTCCGTGTGATGGGGTCAAAGTGGCCAACCCGCTGCACACAAGACATGTGGGGGGGGAGGTGAGGGGTGCACAGAACATTTTAATCAACATAATCTCCAGTACCGCATACATTACCAAAGATTATGTGCATTGTGGTGGTAAATTCTGATGACCAAAATATTATCTGTTATCTTATTGCAGGTTACTCTCATACTCTAGTGTATTTGTGCAAGCTAGGCAACAAAGGAGCAAAATAGTACACGGTCCAGCCCTCTACATTCGAATTCATACATTGGACACTGAACTTGTTTTTCGTATTTTCTTGAGACAAGCAATTTTCAAAAGGGAAAAAATCGTAAACAAGAGTTATGAAAAATATGTTTGTGTCATGTTTAAACTCATAACTATGCATCCATAATATTTGTATGAAATGGAAATATTTACATTTTAATAGTCTCAATACATGCAATTTATGAATATGTATTTCCCATGAATAGATTCAAGCAAATAATCAAGTCCATGTGATGCTATAAAAGTAAAGTAGAACATTTTATTTTACACATTCAATATAAGAGTTCTAAAGGTATTTTCTTATTAATTTATTTTTATAAGTGGGTATTGATTTACACAAGGTATGAATGGCATAATAAAGATGTATATTCAATATTTTCAAATATCTTTTCTTTGCTTAACACGTTTCAAAGGTCTGAATAATGTCAATTACTTACAAAAAATGTTAGTGTAACATATTCCATTGTTTATTTTTGTATTCTACATAGATTTTTTACCTGAATACAAAAAAAACCCAATTACATTTCTTAACAGTGTGAATAATGTCATTAACATGCGTATGCTCTAATGCACGTGTTTCTCTTTCCGTCTCTCAATGTAATTCCAGGTATGCATCTCTCCATGCTTCTTGTGCACTTTAAAATGTTTGTTTTATATTTTTCATGAATGACCTTGCTTCTGAACCATGCATCACAACAGGTACTATGCACTGATTGAAACTTTCTTTCTAGATTTGAAGCTTTCGTGACTGCAAGGATTCATACTCTTTGGTTTTTTCAGTACGTGACTTTACAGAAAAAACCAGAGTATGAAAAATTTATTTTTTTGGCACACTTGTCTCACTTTTCATCATCATGCTCACCTTTTCAAAATCACTCCAATTTGATCTCATCTGCCTCTTATTTCTTATCCACCTCTTTATGATACAACAACAAATAACTTGTTAACTCACCACCTTGACCAGGTCAACCTTGTAAAAGAGTCCATGTGGACTGAAGTTTTTACCTGGTGAAATAAACTTTTGACAACGAATGAAGCAGCTCTCACTCAAAATACCTCGATCTAAGCAGAGAGATGCAGGTGTACAATACACACACAAAATATTTTTTAAATGGTATCCTTTATTAGCAAGAACAGCAGCAGTACCTGTAGGTGCTCTTCGATGTTACTGCGGTCGTATGTGATGCCGCTGGGCGTGATGCAAGGCTCCCTCATCAGCTCAAAGCTTATCTTTCCACACAGATAGTCCGGCACATCGCGCTTCTGAAACACACACGCACACACACCCTCAGTGGCCTGGCTCTCATGTGAGCCTGCTTCTTGTGGACACACACTTGTGTATGGTTCTGATCTGGAACATTGGAACATTAATTGTAAGACACCTTACTGGAAAAGAAGCCAGTACTGTCTCTCCTAACAGTAGTAAATGGTCAAAGTCTGAAAAAAAAATTAAAGTTATTTTCAATTGGTTTAATAAAAAAAGGAAATATGTACCCAAACTCGTGTATGGGTAAACATCCATATCTCCGTTGGAGCTCTAAGAGGTTTGGTTTATAATGTGTGAATGTCTTGCACAGCGAGATAAATGTCTTAATGTCCTCTCAAAAGAATGATGGACACGTTTTAAAATTACTAAACGAAACACCAGAGCTTAGCGACTTTTAAATCAATCTTAGACCTTGCAAGGGACCATAATTGCATGCATTGTGCACATTGCACAAATATTAAGTGAGTTCTCAGCTCATGTCATAACAATCGAATGGTTACAATATAACTTTGCGTGAGCTAAACTTTGGTAAAGAGATTAATTTCCAACAAATTAAATGTCGCAGGAAGGGGAGTAATTAAATTAGAGCATGTCAACATCTGTTCATAACATCTATTGAGCGACATAAAAAGCTCTGATAATTGGTTCTTTACCCTTCTATCTGGCAACAAAACTGACACCTTTTTGCAAGGAGTCATGTTTGCATAGACCACAATACATGCAGTCATAATACAAACAAAAGAACATAACTCTGATAATGTGCACTGTCCTTGAAGTTGATTGGTCCACACCCGAGACAGCTTTCCTTAGAGCCTAGTCTCATATGGGTTGGACCAGATGACGCCAAAAGGCGCACAACTCAAGGTTAATGCACCATCAGAGTATGAGAGCTCGGGGCAAGCATCTACACTATGGGGATCTCATTTGCCAATAAAATTATGCACATTATCAGAGTTATGTTATTTTGTTTGTATTATGACTGCAGGTATTGTGGTCTATGCAAACATGACTCCTTGCAAAAAGGTGTCAGTTTTGTTGCCAGATAGAAGGGTAAAGAACCAATTATCATATTTTTACTGGCAAATGAGGTCCCCATAGTATAAAAAGCTCTGTAGCAAATTCCTCACTGTGGATGTGGTGGGTAATGTCGTTCTCTGAAGTTTGTATTATTTAAAGATTTCCTTTATTACAAGCTGGCTGTGTGTGAGACTACCCTGTGTTTGAATCTGGCAATGCCAATCGTGGAATAGTCTGCAATGACGGCGTATTCTAATGCGTTACAACTGGCGTTGGGTGAGAGTCTGCAATGAACAACCAAGCAATATGAATTTAATCACACTGAAATAAAAACTCTCAACTATGTGCACATCAGCAAAAATAAGCATTAATTTTATAACACACTTATCGGGAGATGCAAGATGGAAAGACAGCTAAATATTGACCAAAATAGATATTCCATCATCAAAAAAATCCTTGAAAAACCAACCAGGTATCAGAGCTCAAGCGAGCGGCTCGCAATTGCAAGTTCAAATCCTCGTTGGGGTTTGATTCAGCTAGCTTATCAGCCCTATGGGGTCATTAAATGAGTACCACGGTGGGAAATTCAACAGTGGTTGTCCTATGGATAGACTCAGCCCCACCATATAAATGTGGAGTTTCTGCTACAGGCTGAGAGCTGCAAACGTGAGATGAGCATCACCTCAATGCCAATTCCGATTAGCACAGTTGGCTATGTAAAAGAAGTTCAAAATATATTCATACATCATACAAACTCCACACAGTAGTAGGGAATCACACCTTGGTCCTTCTTGCTGTGATGCATAAGTGTCACCACTGCACCACTATGCCACCCTCCGGTCACACTTCCGAAATACATACAGCAGCTTATTACTGTAATTGGAGGCTGAGCAGGCTCTGTATTATCTGCATTCGATTTTGTTGCACCCAACTGCATCAAACATTTGCTCCGGCAGACAATTGTGTACCATGGGCAGGCATGTGCACGCAAGGATGCACCGGTGATTGATTACTCACATTAAAGTTTGATCAGGATGTCTCTGCATTCTGCATTCTGAATATCTCAAGTATTCACTGAGGTTCTCAAAAATCTCTCCGATACGGTTGTGATCAAGCAAATGTCAAGAAAAAAATTACTGTGACACTATACACTGTACATCAAACACTTAGGTCACGTGTTCAACAGCTGCGTATGCATCCCCGACTCATGTTTGCTGCTAGCATGAAATGCATACCCAGATTAAATTTCGATTTAAAGCTTTCGCAAAAAATAAAATACCATCTTCTTGGTTCTTTCGGTAAAGTCACGTAGTAGGGAAGTAATAAAATAATAAAAATAAAACATAATAAAACAATTCTCACGACCTTTCGGCCACAACGCAAGCAGCCGTCCTCAGGTGAAGAACATGTCTGTCGATAAGACAGAGTCTGAATGACACGTCCTAGGCTTGGAGCGTCTATTTAAGCTGGGAGCAAGGAGGAAGAGCACCTTGACAAAATAATTTGCATTTGAAGAGGAATTTAGCATATTTATGGGAAATGCAGGAATGCGAATAGTGCTAATTGTGAAATGCGTGGGAGGTGGGCGGGGGGTTTTCAAATTCATATTATGCCCATGCATTATGCAGGATTAGCAGCATCAAAGGGAGGGGGCAGGGGCAGCACCAACAAAGGGAAGGAATGTTAATAGTGTGCAGCTGCAGAAACCAAACAACCACGTAACAAGCTAATGTATAAACTTCATAGTATCATCAGTATGCCAAATACACTCAATAAGCTGAGATACCAACCGTAAGTAATACATTACAGCTAAACTTTTTAAACTTTTTCCTTACATCACACGGGTCTATCCCACACTATATGCTGCCATAGATAATTTTGGTGTTGTGAGAATTGTTTTATGTTTTATTATTTTATTACTTCCCTACTACGTGACTTTACCGAAAGAACCAAGAAGATGCATACCCAGATTGTTTCTGGCAGTTGCTATGTTCCAAGCGCTCTAAAAATTATTGTTGGCTAAGGAAAAACGTTAACGCAGCAAGCTGAGTGGATCTCCCAGCTCCTCCACTGCCATGTGGGCTCTAAACAATAGGAAAATAAATAAGCAGACAATACACCTCCACATTCTGTCCCTCCACGTAAAAAATGTAAGTTTTGTTTACCCATCCCATCAGGGACACATCCCCTTCTGGGAGTGCATTGCAGCAGCAATGATTCAACACAAGAAAATGTACGACAGGTTTCAACGTATAGTGTCTCATCACCACAGTCAGGCATGCTTAAACCATTGCTAAATTGCCCAATGTTTATTAGAAATGACCCTCCATGTTAGTTATGGATCCTAGTTCAACAGAAACATATATAACACATATGTAACACATAAGACAAAATAATCAGCGTCGTTGTGGAGAATGCAAGTAAAGGGAGGGATAGATAAGTGAAGGCGCATTTTTTTGCTCATTCTTTTAGTTACTCATTCTCCACAACAATACGAGCTTTGTGTTATATATGTATACTAGTTCATAAAACCTGTCTTCGCCAGGCAATAAATATACAAATGAACCTGATAGGATTTTTATTTTATTTTATCTACAACCAGACACTAACAACTACTAAAAAATATATATAGTTTTTCACAAAAAGAAATTGTTGACAACTTGATTCAACTTATTATATTTCAAGATGTACCCATCAGAAACCGCTCAATTTAAAGAACAAAAATAATTAACTTAATATTCTGAGGGGAAACTCCTATGTTTTACCGTTTTCGAATTATTCGAGTTTGAACATCACAAAATGCGTACTTTTTTCATTCAAACCCGCTTTAATCCGAAATATCTCAAAAACAATGAATAAGTAAAGATTGAATTAATATTTATATCAATGGTTCTCGCTTTTAATTTTATTTTGCCATTTCACGCTCCATTAAACAACAAAAAACTGCAATATTATATTTGAACTGTTTCTGAATGACACGCACAAACATGCTTATGGGGCATTTAAAAATAGAGATTTGTGGGTCTGAAAATGTTAATTTTTGGATTTTCAGATTGTTCCTGTTATTTGTGTCCTAAAAGCTACCTATGTACCAAATTTCAGAGTTCTACCTTGTCGGGAAGTACCCTAGAGGTTTTTGAGATATACAGATTTTATACAGACGACAGGCCTCGCTAATACCAAAATACCAGCATACCTTCCGTCTCTCATCCACTTGCGAAAACAGATCATTGAGCTCCTTCATCCACTTGTCCTGGCAGAAAACAAAACAGATTAAGATCTCGAAACAAACTCTGTCATGTGCATTGTCAAGATAAACAAGTGCCAACTTGGAAACAATTTCACAATTTCTTATAACCTTGCTCTATTCAACAAATGTGTAAACGTGTATCTGTTGCAACTTTTATATATGGTAAAACCCCACTGTCCAAAAGTAGACGTGCCCTCGCCTGTGTGATTGTTAAATTATTCTTGGGTACGATGGAGATATAGCCACACACTCGCGCTCACTTGGCACGCTGCATGCAAGAAAACGATAACACTTAGAACCATCTCACACAAAAAAATGTTCAACACACGTCAACCCCAAAGGGTTCAAGTCAGTGAAACCCTGACAGAAAAACCTTGGGAAAACCCTAAGAAACTGAGAATTGGAGGAAAAGAAACATTCAATCGTCAAGCAGATGAGGGCAAGGCTACTTCTAGATAATGGGGGGGTGGAGATGGATACCATGAGTCGCAAGAGCAACCTGTGAGACTTGACATGCATGTGTTTGTTGTTGGATGCTTGATATGTTGGACCTTTGCTCAGCAAATGCGATAAAAAAATCACATTTAACAAAATTGCTGGTCGTTGTCTTTATTGTGTGCTCTTTTTAAAGTTGCAAGCTTACATGAAGACTAATTAAAATAATGTGAAAAAAAATCCATATGTTCGCATCAGTCACAACCAACACATTATCACCAAACTGATTAGAAAAAACAAATTTGGGAACAGAGTTGACATGTCAGATGGAGGCATTGGATGTAAATGGTCGATAGTTTTATAACCAATCAACATGAGTGCAAAAGCTGATGCAAGGAATTTGTAAACCACATTAAAGTCCATTGAAATGATTGGAATGGTAAAAATTAATCTTGAAGAGCAGTATGCATGTGTAATAAAAGACTCCGTCAGGCACTGCTGGTCTCCTCTTGTCTTTAATTTAGGTTCTTCTCCGCACCCCCCACTGGCCTCCTCTCAGATCAGTGTCGTCTCGCGCGCGCCCAGTGCACGCTCCCTTTCTCTCGCGTGCTACGCCCGCTCTCTCTCTCTCGCGTGCTACGCCCGCTCTCTCTCTCTCGCGTGCTACGCCCGCTCTCTCTCTCGCGTGCTACGCCCGCTCTCTCTCTCTCTCTCTCGTGCCCCGCACGCTCCTCCGTTAGCTCCTCTATTCCCGCACTCCGCACACCGCTGGCCGACGGCGTGCTGAGGTCCTTCGACCACGTGGCCGATGGCGCGGATCTTTCCTCACCACCCAACGTGGCTCAGCCTCTTAACTTTCCCGACTGCCCCGATCTCTTCCGGGCTCCCCCTTCTATACATTCCTCCCACATGACCCTGACTCCTCCCCTTCCGGATCGTCAGATCCGGCTTTCCCATACTACCCCGCTGGCTCCGCCCCCATTCACCTCACCTCCCATTGGAGCCGAGGTGAACGGTGGCCCCTCCCACACGCCCCGCAGACCAGGCTCCGCCCCCCAATACCCCGGGCCGTGCGATTGGACCAGAGCCCAGAAACAACCCCATTTACGCTCGCATTACACATGCACAGCTTTATAATCACAACTACTTTGAATTCAGTCGGTGCTATGGTTCACAAAGTTATGAGAGCAGTCATAATAATATAATACATGCAAATACATATTCACAACATAAAATAATTATCTATCCACTAGAAACTGTCTATGACAGTGCAAAAGTCAGACATACAAGTAGAATATGAAATAGCGCACCAAATGTCCACGCAGTGAATGGATGCAGAGTTCACATCCCACTTACATGCTTGCCTTCGATGTTTTCAATATCGTCAGATGTCAATTGCTCCTCTTTTTCATTCTTTATCTTCTCTTTATATGCCTCTATTTCCCTGCGGGGCAGAGTATAAAACCGTTTTTTTATTCACTCAGTCTGTCAATACCAGTGAAAAACTTAAATAACCGAAAGTGTTGCTGATTAACTCATTTGTATGAGAGTAACATTTTTTCGTGTTGCTGGCACAATGCATTGTGGGAAGATTTATTTTTCAAAAATTCCACTCACTGGCTTTCCGTGGCTCCATTACTATTTCAATGGAAGGAACTTAACTGTCATGCATTGATTAGACAGATATGCTTAGATTCAGGATCATGATTCAATTCAAGGTTATGTATGTATATATTATGAAAAAATAAGAATAGGTTTTACCCTTTCTGGCAATAAAAATAGGTGTTAAGATGTTCAAACACAAAATTGAAACCCTTTGCAAGTAATCTGACACTGGTGAGACTAGGCCCTAAAGAAGGCTGTCTCTGGTGTAGGCCAATCAGTTTCAAAGAAATTGCATCATCTATTGTCAGAGCATGTTTGTTTGCATGTTCACCACAAGTACGTGTGGTTAATGCAAACTTGATTCCTTGCAAAAGGTCTCTATTTAGTATTTGAACATCTTAAGACGTGTTTTTATTGCTAGAAAGGGTAAAACCTATTTTTTTTGTCATACTTTGATACTGGCAAAAAGGTTCCATTATGTATTTTTTTCATTTTAGCGAATGTGGTGGTCTCTAGCCACCCCAGGGATCGCACAAACCCATTACATACAATACATACTCATTGATTATTACACAGGAAATCTGATGCATGTATCGCAAGCTAGAAGAATCTATATTAATACAACACTGTTAGATCCCTATTCATTACACTCATGTTTCGTACTGTGCTTAAATATTGGCACAACATAACATAAATTTATACAACAGTACCATAAACTTGATTTTGTGTTAAAATGAGCATTTGGTGGTGCTCATCTGCTGATTACAGCCCAGATCCAGTAGTGGTAATTAAAGATTCCTATGACAGTGGTTAGTCTATCAATAGGACAGGTGCACTAAATGTCCAAAATATAACGTGGCTGGGTACCAGCACTCACAGAGTTCAAGACGTAAATGTCTCACAGCAGATTCTAATGTGGAACAAATTTGATTCTCTTAGAACATTCAATTAAGATATTGTAAGACAAACACTCAACCACAATCAATTCAGTGATGCGGTGCCCAAGATTACTAAAATGACATTCAAGATTAAACCAAAACCGTTGACCTCTACAACTATGTCATTTTCAGTGCTGATAACACATCGTAACATAATACCCTCTGTGTGGCCTCATTCACTGCCAGCATACACGGTCCAGTTCTTAAAAGAGAGCATAAACTGAAATATATTCTCCTATGATAAGTATTCTGATGGCATAAGAGGTACACTTTGTTAAAAAATATATATATGGGGAAAATAACATGTAGCTAAACAAACCAGATACATCTCACTATGATCAAATGTAATATACAAAAATGATCCCAATTACACTGCGATCACTACAGTACCTGATATGCATCTGCAGTCTTATTTTGATCAATCCATTGCTGGATGAGGGCCACCTCAAGCTCTGTGGGTTGTGGAAGTTATTTTACCATATTTCACCACACTGGTCATTGCGAGCTGGAGGTGGGGAGCATAGATGTGGGAACACAGAAAGTAGAGAAACCCGATTGATGTTTTTGCACTGCCGTTTGCTGCCCAACAAATAACCCTACAGATCTGTTCATGACAGTCACCCATCCTAGCACTATCCAGTCTCAAACCTGCTTAGCGTCTAAGTTCTGTCAAGATCTGGTGCATTCCAGTTGATTTGGTCATAGGATTGGTGGCCAAGTGGTAGAGTGAACATAAATGCTGTTTGAGAGGTTGATTCAGCTCATCATCCCTCCAGGGTTGTTAAATGGGTACCACTTTGTGAAGAATTTAACAGTGGGAGTCCTATGGATAGACTCGCATCCACTATAGGAATGTAGAATTTCCACCAATGGCTCAGGAGATGAGCATCTTCTCAATGCTCATTTGAACAAGAAATCACTGTGACTTTACACTTTTACTCTATTTTTATCAACAGAAATATGTTCGACAAGAAGGCAATGGTGACACCTGCCTACCGTTCTTTCTGCTCCGTGATGAGCCTGTTGAGGTAGGCCTGCAGCTCAATCTCCTGCTGGATCCTCTTCTCCTCCAAGCTGCTCCACCTGCGCTTCTTGGCCATCCGTAGCGCACTGGCAATGTCATCCCCAAAGTTCAGCCTCTGCTCTTTGGCAAGGCTGTACGCTGAGGGACACACGGAGACACATCGGCAAGAGCGGCAGGGCCGCAGTTCACACGTGCTTATCCTGGATGGAAGACGGCAGCTCTAATCTACAGTGTCGCCAGACTGTGTGTCTGTATCGGGTGCCGGTTTTGCAACAACATACGTTATCTATAGGACCGCTACCAACTACCACAATACAGGGTGCTTCCAAAAAATGTTAACACTTCCGGGAATTTGCAACAATACCACGAGAAATGTGCCTCCGGGCTCTGGAGACCACCTGGAGAAGAATCCAGGCATGTGTTGACAATGATGGTGAACAAGTGGAGACTGACTTTTTGAAGCTATTAAAATACATATGTTATCATGTTACAGTGTATTATCCGTTCTTTTTCCATTAAAAACGATAGTCCCATATAAGTGTTAACATTTTTAAAGCACCCTGTATACCATTTATCCTGTTGAATTACTGCAGGTATTTTCATTCATCATCTGTGTATCAATTGTTACCTCAATGTAATAATCCTAGAAGATGTACAGACCTAATGAATAATATTTGCATTTATCAGAATCAGAATATGTTTTTAGACTGTAAGAATCCGATAAGATACGAAGCTCTTATTCACGAGATGTGCAGTATTTATATTGTGCCCATAACATAACACTGAATCCCAGAGCGCAGTTATAGCTTAGTGGACCCCCCTAAAGGCAGCTGTGTTCCTCTGCGGCACAAGGTGACTCAGCACCAGCCTGCAAGTGAACATTAGTCTCACAGTAGTAGGTTTTTACCCTTTTAAACTGGTACAAAGCTGACACCTTTATTCAAGGCATCATGTTTGCAATAACCACAACACAAGTAGTCAAAAAAGCAAACAAAGAAGCAACTCTGATAATGATAATAATATGCACTGTCCTTGAAGTTGATTGGTCCACACCCGAGACGGCTTTCTTTAGAGCCTAGTCCCCATTGGTGTTGGACCAGATGACACCAGAAGGCGTACAACTGGTGTCATCTGGTCCAACACCAATGGGGACTAGGCTCTAAAGAAAGCCGTCTCGGGTGTGGACCAATCAACTTCAAAGACAGTGCATATTATTATCATTATCAGAGTTGCTTCTTTTTGTTTGCTTTTTTGACTACTTGTGTTGTGGTTATTGCAAACATGATGCCTTGAATAAAGGTGTCAGTTTTGTACCAGTTTAAAAGGGTAAAAACCTACTACTATATTTTGCCACTGGTAAAAGAGATCTCATAGAGTAAATTAGTCTCACAGTCAGGGGAAATTATTGTGGTGTATAATCCCAATTGAGTAATGAGCGGGTAATTTATGAATGTCAAATTTAGATCACTAGAATGTCGGCGGCCTATGGCTGCCTTATTCTTACTCCTGCCTTAAAAAATAAATCTGGACTCTTTTGTGCATAGGAATATATGCCGAGAAAATACATTTCTTTTTTGCGGGGGAGTGATTTTTTTTTTCGGAGGGGGGTCGACAATTTTTGGAAAACTGGTGGATACATTTTGTACCCCCACATCCAGGGGTGGGTGGGTCCACTTTGTATAACTTTTTGATTCAGGCCTTCTGAAAGGCTCTTATAATTTAATTGATGGACAAACGGACCGCCGGGCTTTTATAATAGAAGAGGCCAGCACACAATGGCCTATTCTTCTGAATGCCGTAATTGGATCTTTTGCGACCACTGTCAACTACACAGCGTATATATTTACGGTTAATACACACGCACACATTTCCAAACTAATATTGTCACATATATACACTAACCATGGTAATTAAGTGCTGTCTCTTTTGGTCATTTGCTCAAGCTTAATTCATTTGGGCCCTACAATGTCACGTTGTGACTTGTAACAGAAAGTTACTCGGTTGAAATCTATCAGCAAGGCGACAACATCTTGCTGATGAGAATGTTGGAACCGGTCCAGGGACTGTTTTCTTAAAAAAATATGTTACTGGAATTCACTTATCCAGAAGGTTCAATAGTTAATGTATTAAATTTTGATATATGTACAGTATATAAAGTAGGTAAGTGTAAATTGTTAAAGCAACCGAGGTTCTGCCACGATAGACCAAAAAAACTCAATCATGGCAGTGGAGGGTTAATAATTAACAGTGGACAACGGTGACAAATCAACATCAACCTTTGTCTCTTCACTGCTGGATGAAGGGCCTCCCCACACCTTCACCATCCCTCATCGCAGTCCTGTACCACCAAAATCCATTTCATTTCCTGCACATGAACTTATCTCATCACTCCATCTCCTTGATGGCAATCCTCTTGGATGCACGCTCTTTTAGCGACCATGCCATCAGCACTATTACACCTTCAAGCGATGTGTCCTGCCCAAACCTGCTTAACTTTTTAACAGTTAATAATGTGACAGCCAAAGGAGGGAACGCACTAAAAATATATTCAGCACAAAGACAGATTAATGGAATCTGCTTGTGTGCAGGTGCTAAATGGATTGTTACATCATGGCTTGGAGGCCTTCATTCCATATGTGGCTTGATAATATATCTATTGCAACTCCATCCTTGTTAGATCTTCATAAAGTAACCTGAAGAAACTCCAACAGTTGCAAAAATATCCTACCCATGTCATCCTCCGTAACGGTCATCCTCAACTCGACACCTTTCCTCCGCTCCCTCCAATGGCTTCCTATCATCTCCGGCAGGGTCGAGCTACAACATGGCCTGCCTGTGCCACCACCGTACCTCTACTCGGTCGTCCACCGTGTCTCTCTTCACTCCTCTCACCCTGCACCAGAGCTCACGGTAAGAATCCCCGCAGCAGTAGTAACAGCAGCATCGCGACTCACAACCTCCTCTCTACACTGAGGACCAGGACGATGGTCACTGCCAGGCGTCGTTTCTCCATAGTAGCCCCCACCGTCTGGAACGCCATACCACTGCACATTTGTAGCATTCAATCTACATCTCCTTTTAAGAGACACTTAAAGGCCCACCTCTTGCCTGGCTTTTGAGTGGCACCAAGCATGGCTAAGTTTGTTTCCAGATAAATGTGCTCTTTTAAATCAACGAAAGTCGTTGCAAGCTAATGTTGGACATATAAGTTACCCGGAAAGGTGTGTAAGTGTGTACAAGCTTGGTGTACGTGTGCAAAATGCAAGTTGGTGCATGTGCAGACCCAGCTGCAAGTTGGCGATGGCCTCATCATAGTTCTCCAGCTCCAGCTGGCTCTGGCCCATGAAGAAGTGGCCCTTGACCGACTGGCTGTCAAGTTCCAGCGCATGCTTGCAATCGGACACCGCCTTCTCCCACTGCTGAAGCTTGACGAAGCAGAGCGCGCGGTTCGTGTAGTACGCCGCCACAAGCGAGTTGCGTGTCTGTCGAAGGGAGAGGTGCACACAGCCAGGCAGTGTTTTCAAGTTCCATTTATTAGGTATAGCCCTGTGACCCATGCGGCTCTTGAGTCGGGTGGAACCGCAACAAACAAAATATGAACACAGAACATCCCAAAGCGACGACGCCCAACAGAAACATCCTGGAATAAACCAGCAAATATAAAAAAAAACGTTTTAAAACGCTGTGTGCAAAAATCACAATGTGGTGCAAGCCAACAACAACAACCATAAGACAATTTATATTAACCATGTTTTCGAATCACCAAAATAAAGCTATAAAATAATGTAACAACAATCTTGATTTGTGATTTATTTTATTTTATACCTACGTGATTTTACCGAAAGAACCAAAGAGTAATGTAACAACAGTAATCATAGGAACTGTGATTTAAATTTAACAATAAACAATATACATAACACGTATGACCAGACTTGCAGCCATAGCTGGCAGCATGACAATCCCAGTGTATGATGTGTGAGTCAGCGGCAGCATGAGTGACTGTATGATGTGCGAGTCAGCGTATGATGTGCGAGTCAGCGTATGATGAGTGTGTCAGTGTATGATGTGTGAGTGAGTCAGTAGTAGTGTGAGTGAGTGTATGTGTGAGTTAGTCAGTTTATAATGTGTGAGTGAGTCAGTGTATGATGTGTGAGTGAGTCAGTGGTAGTGTAAGTGAGTGTATGTGTAAGTCAGCGCACGATGTGTTAGCGCATGATGAATGAGTCAGTGTATGATGTGTGAGCGAGTCAGCGGCAATGTGAGTGTGCCAGCGCACGATGAGTGAACCTGTGTATGATGAGTGAATGGGTCAGTGGTTGTGCGAATGTATGATGTGTGAGTGAGTAAGTGCATGATGAGCGAGTCAGTGCATGATGTGTGAGTGAGTCAGTGTATGATGCGTGAGTGAATCAGTGTATGATGTGTGAGAAAGTCAGTGTTGGCTCCCTCTGCTCGCGCCGTTGCCCCCCGGCTCCGTCGGCCCCCCCCCCCCCCCCCCCCCGGCTCCGTCGGGAGCGCGCACCCCAGGCGGCCATCTTTTTTTATTTTCATTACGGCCCCCCCCTCGGCTCCGTCCGCCCCCCCCGGCTCCGTCGCCCCCCCCCCCCAGCTCCGTCGGCCCCCCCCGGCTCCCCCGGCCCCGTCGGCTCCCCCGGCTCCCTCCATCGGCTCCCTCGGCCCCCTAACAAACGGCCCCGCCAGCCGCTGCTGTGAGCGCGACCCGGGAGCGCGTGCTTCACGCGTCCATACTCGAGCACCGATGAGGATTCATGAATGCCGCTTCGTTCTAACGCGAGCGTACGTGCGCGCTACCGCGCGTGCGTCAGGCCGACGCGCGGGCGGCCGCGATCGCGAGCCCTCATTAAAGTGACTGTTAGAGCATCAACACATTTGTGTTTTTCAGTGGTCGAAATGTTTAACGGCACATTTAAAAATCAATACACCAAATATTTGCCCAACACGGGGGTTGTGTTCTTGAAAATAGCCACAATCACCAAAACCATGATCCACTAACTTATGCAGCAGGATCATTGCGAGCAGTGCAGTTAGAGGACAGCACTTCTTTACAATGCACACAGGAATCTTGTGGTCAAACGCGAATGGTCAAGCAATAGGGACACAATCGGCGAAATATACCTCAAGAAATTTGGCATAAACAGTCAAATCCACGAGGGGCAAAGTTTGAGTGTACATTGTAGCACAATCAAACTTCACCCATCTCCGGTTTTCCCTTTATAATTATACATATGTAGTGGGCTCAGATAGGCAAACACAACTTCTTGGGAGGCAACACTATTTATTAACACCAACACTGTGTTACATAGGGTGGTAACCACCGTCCTACTCTCGCTAACACACACCGTCTTCTCCAACTAACACACAACGTCCTCTCTTGCACTGACTCTCGGATACCCTAGCGTGACCCAGCCAGGTGGGCTACTGGCGGGTCCGCTGACCTGAGGCTTGACTCTTGTTGGCGTCTTCACGCTTCATCTTCATTCTTCATACAGGCAGCCCCGAATACAGAGATGAGGCCACTTATATAGGTCTCGGCGTGTCCGGGCTCCACGCCTTCCTTCGAGAGCCCTTTCCGAAACCCCTCGGCTCCCACGTGCCCCCTAAAGTGGCCCCGGGGCCCCCGGCCCCCCACCGGGTTTCGGTCCCGTGTCCGGCCGGGTTCACCCAGAGTGCCACGGCCTCACACCACCCCCTGTGGCCTCCCGAGTCCAGACCTAACATCATTCCCACCACTAGCCGGGATGACGTCATGTGTGTTCCGTCCATGTGTGTGGACCCGCAGGGTAGTAACGCTCCGCCCGAGTAGTGACGTCACACATGTGCGTGTGTAAAGTAGTGACATTACCAGTCACTACACATATATTAAATAGTACAGTATTTACTTATAATAGTAATACATTTATACATTGTTATATCAAATTATATGATTAAAAGGAGGCAAATAATATTGTACAATTCATAAATGCATAGAACAAATAATTTTCTCCGAACAAAATCACCAATTAAAGTAATCGCTTTCAAAACACTTATAAGACCTAGCTCACAAACACCTGGAACTCAATACGAAATCCGTAGCTGCAGGGCAGCCATTTTTTAACTATTAACACCAAAAATCCATAATACATGTTTAAGGGGGTTTTGTTGGTTATATTATGTAGATTATGCATAAATTTACGCGATCTAACCCAAAAAACCTGTATTATGGATGATACTGGTCGCAAAAGCCTACGTGTTAAACGCTGAAAAGGTTAAATAACATTTTAATGAACAAACTACCCAAATAATGGCCTCTATGTTCACCATTCACAACCTATTAGTCATGTTCCGATTGCTATATATGTGTAGTGTGTGTATCTCACGAGGCACACACAAAAGTCTGGAGGCACCACGATTTATTAACAACTGAACAGGGCTGCGGGCTACAAATACTCGGGGTTATTCGAGACCCCCAAAGGGGTGTCTATGCAAACCGAGTCCCGACGAACGACGCTCCAAGTCCCCCGAAGCAACGCCGCAAGGTAGGCTCTTCCCGCCAGATAACCCCGATTGCTCCGCCTCCGTCCCTCTTATTCTCTCGAGCGTGGCCTTGCTCCGCCTCCAGCCACACCCTTTCCCCCCGTTTCCGGGCCCCCTTCACTACTCCGTGTCAGCACGTCCCCTCTCTCTCTCTGGGACGGGACCCTGCTCTGTAGGGCCTGTTTCCCCGCCACGTCTACGTCGGCCCCATCGAGAGGTATGTGCACACTTATTTACCAGTTGTGGTTTTAGTCGGCTTATACGCCGTAGAGACGCTATTTACGTCTAAACATCACCCACCCCTTTATGAAACTCAGCCATCTCAGCTGACCGACATAAAACCCACACAACGTGTGGGCCTCCAACTTTTAACGCACCAACAACAACAATAAATAATCCCAACGAGGAATAAAACGATATTTACACCAAAATCAGGACCAGGGAGAAGAAGCGTACGAGGGGAAGGGAAAAAGAAAAGTTGCAACTATTTACAATGGCTGACCCACCCCCCAGACAAGCCCACAACCACACCCCGCATATGTAACACCGCACACGAGCACAAGATGAGCCCGGGTCAGCCATTGACCCATCTGGCTCGAGTGGCGCCCGCGGACCACGGGTATAGGTGCACTTTAACGCCGGAGGATGGTCATTTAAATCGAGCAGTCTTTTCCAGAGTCCTTGATGCCGGGTCATCAAGCGAGGAGGGTGCGGGCCCCCTGGACGTTCCGGGAACAGCCGGAAGATGACTCGATGAGCACGGGACCTCCCGAGGCGAAGAACCCCCAAGCAATGGGGTGTCAGGCGATGGCGGATCCGGACTCCCCCATCCACCCCGGGCCGGCACTACCGGCGACATTGGGGGCGTTAGGCGCTTGGACCCTGTGGGCGGAACAATATAACTGTCCTGAGGAAGGACATCAGCCGACGCGCCCCAGCTCATCGGACTGACCAGACACCCGGCCCTCGGGAAGTAGAGATGAAAGACTAATGGGCAGGTGGAAAAAAACTTTTAGCCGCGACGGGTACACAAACGAGCGGCGGCGACCACATTGAATCCGCACGCACGGCGGACTCCTCACCTCCACCACTTCGACCGGGCCCTGCGATGGTTTGTCTAATTTTGGGGAGGTACCCATCGGGACATGGGGGCAGTGGAGGCATGCCTTGTCCCCTGCATCCATCGAGTCGTGGACTGGTGGGGCCTGACGAGGCGTTTGTTGGCCGCCTGCTGCAAGGCCGAGTTGCTCAGAGACGCCTCCCTAGCTTTTGCCAATCGCTGTAGGGTGCATCGATGGAATTCCTCGTCCCATCTCATCAGCAAGCCCCCGTCAAGGAATAACGGCGATACTCTTCATCCGTTACCCTGACCCTGTGCCTTACCGACACGGCGCCGCAGTTTGAGCAGGGAGGCGTCCTCCATCTGGGGTCGCCCCCATTCGTCATGCGTGAGGCATGACGAAATGGGGGCGACTCCATAGTCGCAAAGCCGGGCACAAATCGACGGTAATAGAAGGCAAACCCTATAAAACTTCGCACTTCACCCACCGTCTTGGGGGTCGGCCACGTACGCACACACGCCGTTTCGTCGGGGTCTGTCGGTATTCCGAATTCACTCACAATATGGCCCAGATATGGGACCGACCTCTGCAAAAAGCAGCATTTTTGCAGCTTGAATTTTAAATTGGCTGCCCGTATTAAGAAAAAGATGGCTCGCAACCGTTGTTGGAGCTCCTCGAATGTACGTGCAAAGACGTGTGACGTCATCGAGATAGATGAGGCACGAGTCCCACTGGAGCGCTGCCAAAACCAATTCCATAAGCCGTTGGAATGTGGCTGGAATGGAGTCCCATGGGAAGGCAATTAAATTCAAACAAGCCTTGGGGAGTTCTAAATTCCGTTTTTGGCTTTGAACTGCCAAAAGCCAGAAAGCAAGTCAAGGGTAGAAAAGAACCGCACCCCTGACAGAGCATTCAGGGAATCATCGATCCGTGGAAGTGGGTACGCGTCGGCAACAGATACCTTGTTTAACTTTCGGAAATCCACAAAACCTCAAGGTGCCATCCTGCTTTTTAACAAGGACAGTTGGAGCCCCCCACGGACTGTTGGAGGGGCGATAATATCCGCGGCTAGCATCTCCCCGACTGCATGGCGAACATGCTCCTTCTCAGTCAGGCTCAGCCTGTACGGGTTCTGACGAATGGGGGCCGCATTGCCTGTGTCGATATGATGGTGTACCAACGACGTGAGGCCAATGTCGTATTTGGATTTGCTGCACCCCCAACAAGCCAGGGCTTTCAGCACAGAGTGTGTCCACCCACGCGTCGTCGCAACTCTCACCCTGCTCCGCAGCTGCGACCATCTTGTCGGGGTCCGTCATTACCACATCGCTATCTGCTGGCAATGCACGAGCTCGGACTGTGCCCGCCTGTATGACAGTGGGCCCAAGACCAGCATTTAAAATTTGAATGAAAGGCTGCTGGTCATTTCTGATGATAGTTTGGGCCCCTACCAACGTAAGGCCACGGCTCACACCTCCCTTGGTGGCATCCCCATCGAGTTTCCTCCTGAGGCGCAAGGGCACCAGCATTTGCGCTACAGGGGGAATTTTAACTGTCTCCCGCACAAGTGCCGGGATCGCCGCATTTACTTTACACAGTCAAGTGGAGGAGGGCAAAAAGGCCATTCTACGGCCGGACGGCAATTCCAGGCACCCCCGGTCAATGAGGATCTTGAGGGGCATTTTCCCTAGAAAATCCGTTCCGAGCAGGCAAGGCACGGCCAACGATTTCAAAACTAATACCGGGCCGGTTATTTGAATATCGCCTGGCCACGGTAGCTGACATTTGCCCCATAATGCCCAAAGAACCGCCATTTGCCGCACAGCACGGGACTTCAACCGGACGGATTTAGCAGGTAAGCAGTCAAAAATAATATCAGATATGATGGTAGCGGATGCTCCCGTGTCAATTAGCATCCGCACCTCAATCCCTTGCACAATGTCATTGACGGCCGAAGATGCGCGGATGCCGCCATGATGCGTTGGCCCAACGCCGACCACTGACCAGGTCGCCGTGGCCATCCGCCAACTGCCAATGTCCGAACTACCAGCTCTGCACCCCAAGCGGACAGGCCACACGCGAATCAAGACCGATGCACGGACCGGATGAATGAGTGAGTGCGAGGGTCAGGTGTGTGGTGCAGCACGACTCGCATGGGGGCCCTGTGGAGCGGAAGAGGGTCGGCTGAAGGATGACGGCGTCCTTGGGGTTCTCCCACGGTCGGTCCGGCTTCCTTTGGAGATGTGGCCTGGAAGGCCCCACTTGAAACAAACGACGGGGGATAATCCGGGGCTGGAGGAGGCCCCCGTCCGTCGATCACGGTCATCCCTCCGCCCCATCTCGGCCTTCCCCCACCCGCTGTTGTTGAGCGACGCGAAGGCCTGGAAGGACTCGACCCCTTCGGACGCTGCTGCATCTTCAGCAGGACCCGCGCACGCCACCACCTTCGAACGGCGCTTGATGTTGAGGTGGGCCTGGAGACCCCAGCATGCGATCCAAGACCAATGCATCATGGCCGTCCTTGTCCATTTTTGGGTACGCCGCCTGGGCCAGCGAGAAAAGCGCGCTGCGGAAGACAAGAGGCGTCTCGGCTTTCTCGCGCCTCCGCGCAGCAAACTTATGGCGCATGTTAGATGGCGTGTCGAAAATCCCCTCCATCTGTTGAAAAGCTTGCACCAACGTCACCCAATCCCCAGCTGGAATGGAGTAGAATGCTCCCAAGGCGGCGTCATCTAACACCGTTGGGAGCGCACACAGCGCTTCCCCCTCCGTTCATCCCACCAGTTCGCAAGTAGCAGTGAAGCGGCGGCTGAAGGCCACCCAATCTCCGCTTGCCGCGACAAAGGGAAGGCGCCTCTTCAGAGCAGGGCGTGATGGCGGGAACCCTGTCCTGCGCACCGCTCAAAATGGCGGCCGCTTGCGCAGGCAGCGTTTCCCACGCTTCCCGTGTTTCACGCGCGCGGAACGTAGCAGCAGAGTCTTCGCCCCGCGGCTCCGATCCTCCGACTCGTTCAGCCGGCTCGCCCAGGTCCATCTCCACGATGAGTACTGCCATAGCGGACAGTAGGTAGGCCAAGCGCTGGCCATGCGCCCACCTGTGTCTCCCCGCTGCTGGTGGCGTGGCGAGGTCGCGTTCCTGGCGCTGTTCCACAGGCCCAAACCCCTCACGGTCCATCTCCGGGGCCGCCTTGCCCGGAGCTGTCTGGGGGATCCCCCCCTCTTCGGCCTCTTCCTCCGAAGAAGCCCTGGTAGGTTGTCTTCTTCTGGTGTACATTTTAAGACTACGCCATCACCTAGCTATAAAGTATTTTCACTTCTGGCACCAGATGTAGTGTGTGTATCTCACGAGGCACACACAGAAGTCTGGAGGCACCACGATTTATTAACTGAACAGGGCTACGGGCTAACAATACTCGGGGTTATTCTAGACCTCCAAAGGGGTCTTTATGTAAACCGAGTCCTGACAACCGACGCTCCAAGACCCCCGAAGCAATGCCACATGGTAAGCTCTTCCCGCCAGACAACCCTGATCGCTCCGCCTCCGTCCTTCTTATTCTCTCGAGCGTGGCCTTGCTCCGCCTCCGGCCACGCCCTTTCCTCGGTCTCTTGTGACAGAACCGGAGTTAGCGTCACATGTCCTCTGGGCCCCCGTTTCCGGGCCCCCTTCACTACTCCGTGTCAGCACGTCCCCTCTTTCTCTCTGAGATGGGACCCTGCTCTGTATGCCCTGCTTCCCCGCCATGTCTCTGTCGGCCCCATAGAGAGGTACGTGCACACTAATTTACCAGTTGTGGTTGTAGTCGGCTTATACGCCGTAGAGACGCTATTTACGTCTCTACATCTGCATTAATTCACCTCCGATTCCTCAAAACAACAAAGTTATAAAAAAAATTGTTATATAAATGTTACCTTGAGGTCTCAGACACCATTTTTTTTACTTTAGCCAAAAAAACGGTAAATGAAATAACATTAAACATCCCGTACCTGAAATTATATTGCAACCTGTATGTAGTAACATCAGGGATGTCATTATATGGTGCTGGCCTGGAAGGGTCATGCCGTTCGATGTTCCTACATCGTGGACAGCACCGTGTGGATGGCTGTGTGTAATACCAGCCCTAGCGGGGCATGGCGAGTACTGGGATAGTGCGGGCACCACACACAGTGTGTAGTGGGGGCTCCCCCGAGGGGGAGGGGGTGAGTGTCAGCCCAGGGGCAGGGTTTCCTCGGGCCGTGGCACTCTGGGTTGACCCCGTACACACGTGATCCGGAATGTCCACACAGCAGGCACCAGGTGGGGAGACTAGTGGGTGATCCCATGTTCGGAGAGAGCTCTTGAAAAGGATCGAGAGGGAACAAGAATGTTCAGCAAGGTAGGCCGGGCCAAGGGCGTGGCCGAGCGGCCCTGACCGGAGAGGGATATAAGGCAAGTCCGTCAGAGGGACTGGGGTCGCTGCATTCTACAGGCTGGAAGCTCAACATGTACAAGTGGGAGGCTCTACATCTCAAGCTGAAGCTCTCCATCCTACGAGGCAACCACGTGGTCGGAAGACCCGAGTGAGGGATCGACCCTTCGTAGCAGTAAATCGCTGTAGTCTGGTAAAAGGGCAATTACCCCTTTTGTTATGAAATAAAAGTGTTGCCTCTAAAAGGAACAAAGTCTGCGACTCAGTTGGACACATTACATGTACATTAGCTCAAACCCGTCCACCTGGATATCCGGAGAGACCATCACTGGGCTGTCTTCATCCTAAAGGTCCTCTTAAAACAAATCCGCCAATTACCTAAAGAACCACTTAGTTCCTCTAACTCCCTCCAATTGCCTCGTAAGCACCTCCTTATTCGAATTTTGCTTGGTCAAGTCTTTCTGTGTTGCTGCTCCACGTTTCTGGAATACCCTTGGCCCTCATATATAAGCTTGGATCCCTTCCTTCCACTCCCCCTCTTTACTTCCCCATCAAACCAAGATACAGAGCATAGTTCCACCTGTACCCAACTTGTTATGGCGCCTCTTCCTCCCACAAGTTTGCACTGTCTTTTTCGACTTGCGTCTGATTATGTCACTGTTTGACTAAACTATAGAGCTTGTATACACTTGTACAAAACATTTGCATATAACATTTGCACTGTTTTTGATGCCGTGTTTCATCTACAACCGTTGAGTACACCGTGTGTTAGCCCTGTACTCGTTCTCTGTAATAATGACGCTTGTGTCTTTTCCCCTTCTTCTTGGTTCTTTCGGTAAAGTCACGTAGAAGGGAAATAATAAAATAATAATAATAATAAAACTTAATAAAATAATTCTCACGACGTTTCGGCCACAACGCAAGCAGCCATCCTCAGGTGAAGACGCTGTCTCCCCGACAGACCTGGTCTTCACCTGAGGATGGCTGCTTGCGTTGTGGCCGAAACGTCGTGAGAATTATTTTATTATGTTTTATTTTTATTATTTTATTATTTCCCTTCTACGTGACTTTACCAAAAGAACCAAGAAGATGAATCCCTGCAGCCACGAAAGCTTTAAATCGAAGCTTGTGTCTTTGTTTGGTTGTTTCTGTGCTCATGCAGTATGCATATCCCTTTTAAAATAGGCTGGCTAATTGGCTAAGAAAGATAATCCGTGTAACAAATAAAAGAAACTTAAACTTAAAGCCCCAAACCAGTTCAATATCCAGCATCTCATCAGCAGAACCAGGGTTGCTTGAACTACAAGATGTTTATAGGCTAGAACCATACTCAAGAGACACGAGTTTTAGTTTGATGCAAAACTTTATAATATAATATAGAAACTATTGCATTTTCCAAACAACCAGAGATATATGTTTGTTTTACACTTTTTCAACACTGGGGAGCTGTGTATCTGCATTATATTGAATTGCAGCACTGTAACTAGCTGCAGTTGTTTCCTAAGCCAATGAATGAGCAAGATCTGATACAGATACAAGAAAGTGAATGAAGCACAATTCAAGTTCAGTGCAGAAAAACAACACGAATGCTACCAAGTAAGGGTTAGCAGCGGTAATAACGCTGAGCAACCACTCTATATGTTGCCGTAGAGATAGTACAGTACACACCATATTCTAGTTGCAAGGAAACCTGTAACATGTCGTCTTATCCATAAGTGAACGGCTTTGGTCAACGTTAGACACCCTCACTGACACAGCACATTGCTACAAACTCCTGTCAGAAACTGTGGAGCTTACCTGAGCCTTCGAACCACCAACATCCCTACTAATGTTTGCACCTGTAGTAAAATTACTACAAGTCTGAAACTGTAAACAGCTTTAAAAAAAATATTATATGGGCATATCAACTGTAATACTGGGTAACCAAATGATAACATCTGCTAAAGTAACATTAGAGCTCGTAAAACACCTGAATGGTTGTAGTCCAACTCAAAGAATCAGTGCGAGCCACCAGTGGTTAGCCTTCTGGTCATTTGAGTGTGATCCCAAGTGTTAGTGAAGAGCCTCGCCGTCATAGCTGATAGCAGTGCTCTATATTTCTGGTAAATCAATGTCTGTGACACATGTCCTTGTCTGTGTATATATTAGTGTAATAAGCACACTAAATACATTCAGATGTTTCTGCAACCTAATGTAAATATGAAGACTTTAAAAGTAATTTGTCCGAGCCAACTTTCATAGCAAAAAATGTATTTTATTTAGCGATTCATAGATGTGCACTGTTTTCGATTTTTCTGAAACGCAGTTGTTTGACCTAATTTGAAGTTGGATGCTTTTGCTATGATTTTAATTTGCTTTATGTTTGTAATTTGTTTTTACGTTATTGCTTTTGTCATATATGGTACCCAGGTCTCACCTGGTTTAGCAAAATGCACTTGCAACTTCCAATGGACGCACTGTAAATGCCGAAACATAAAACCCGAGTGTAGTTAACATTGATGGTGTGCCCACTCGAAATGCTGCTGTCAATGTCAGACGTCTCCACTGGCATAGCACTGTGTACACAGCAGACACAGTGAGGGCAACAGCATCAGCTTCCACATGTCTCCTGTTGATTGGCAGCGATAAAAACAGCCCCTGCCCCTGGCGAGGCGATCGTTAGATTATCGCAACGGCCCGAGGCACGTCCACTCCCACACCCCTATGCACCCCGCATGAGCGACGCGAGCGCCGTTATACCCCACCAGAGGCCCTGCCGGCATGATCATGATACAATCAATATTATCAAAACTACGATCGCCCATCCACCACGACCACCATCATAATTACCATCGCAGTCGCCCTCATCACTTACCACCTCGAACACCATAAATGCCACAACCATCACCACGACCACTACCGTCGTTATAATCACCATAACAATTATTTTTCACCACCACCAGATATATGACAATCAGCATTATCACCACGATCATCATAACCACCGCTATCAACCACATCACAATGATGAATATAATAAATCACCTCACCACCACGAACAAAACAATACAACCATAACGATGATTACCACCACCACATTAACCACTTATAAAACACACAAATGCATCACTAAAATTATTTACATCACCAATAAATCACCACCACCATCGCCACCAGCACCCACAGCACTAAAGCATCACCACTATCATTAATAATCACCATTGGTACAACTCCCATCATGAGTACAACTACCATGGGTTAATGTAATTTTTATATAATTTAAACTTGTAATGCGCACAGTATTTGCTCACTCCCTGTTGAGAGAAGAACGCCTCGCGAGGAGGAACCAGACAAGAGGGGAGAGGGCATCAACAACTGCTGCCAGGTAGTGGTGAGCGGGCGCCAGCGACAGCACAACCAACAACAAACGCCGTGTGACGTCACCATGGCGCTTGTGCCAGGCTTGGTGTACCACCCTCACTACAAATATCACTATTATAACCATCATCTTTACCACAACCACAATTATCAGCATCCTCACTCCCAGCACCACAATTACTGCATCACAATCATCAACACTACCACCAGCACTCATCACCACCGTCGCTACCACCGCAACCACCATCATCACAACCACCCACCCCGCTACTAACCACAACTATCACACCACTACCACCACCATCACGTCCGCGTCACTCACAATGGCCTTGGTGTAGCACTGGATGGCATCGTCGTATTTCCTGTTGCCGAACAGGCGATTGCCCTGCTCTTTGAGTTCGTGTGCCGTAGACATGGCGCCCGGCGGCGTGCGTCTTCGGAGTTCTGGTCCGCCGACTCTCGGGTCTCCTCCTCCACCTCCTCCGCTCTTCTCTCGCCTCTCCTCCAAACCCTTCTGCTGCCCCCCTTCCCCTGCAGCCACGTGACGTAAAACCGACACCACGTGACGCAAACTCCCCAACCGACGTCACGTGACGTCCGCGCACCTCCCACCACCACTTCGCTGCCAAACGAGGCCGTGACGTGCGGGGATCGCCCCCCACCCCCCACCGCGAGTGACAGCGCCGCGTGACGAACTTCCGCTAACAGGGACTTGGCAACAACAGTGACGTCAGCACCGCGTGTAAGCGACGTCTCGAATTAAGTAACTGGCGCTGCCGTCTGCGCTGTCTGACCGTGTCCAACAAGATTCAGGGCCAAGTTGATTTTATTTTAACTCGACGAGAACACACGACGCGACGATCGTCTCATTTGCAAGTGACCCGGGGTCATCAAAACGAAAAAAAAGGTACAAAAAAGCAATTGGCAAAAACAAAGCAGAAGTTGAACGGTGCACACAATTAATGTTGCATTAATATATCTTCTGCAAATAAAGTTTTGCAATGCATTTAGGTAATTTTTGCAGAAGCATGTAAATTCACAATGTATGTTTAAAAAAATCGTTGGCCAGTATCCACTGCTAACAAGGCTGCCAGCATCGGGGTTTTTTCCATCGGGTTTTTCATGGTTTTAATTTTTTAAAAAACAGATAATCTCTGATGGCCAAAAATCCGGTTTTATTCGGTTTTATTGCCTGTTAATCCCTATAATGTTAGCCCCCACCAAGGAGAAGACAACACGTCCCGCTACAAGATGATGGTCAAAGGTCGCAAGACGCCGATGGAGTATTGGCTGTCCGATGGCAGTGAGTGGCCTGAGCTGCAAAAGGTCACCGTCAAGCTGTTCAGCATTGCCACGTCCAGTGCCGCATCCGAGAGGAAATTCTCCACCATGGCCTTCATTCACTCCGCAAGCTGAGGAACAGCCCGTGCGTGAAGTCGGTGGAGAAGCTCGTCTTCATCAAGAGCAACATTCTCGCCTTCTTCGACGGCGCGGTTGAGAAGATCGAAGAGGACAGCGAATCCGATGACTCTGGAGCCGATTGACAACTTGACTTGCCGGATTAAAACCATGGTTTCTTTCGACAAAATCGGGGGTTTTAAATAAAACCAATAACCCGATAAAATTAGCAAAAAAAATCTAGTTTTTTCCACCCTTGACTGTTAAAAGACCTCCCCTAACCGTGACCATCTGTGGTGACGTGTGCCGCTCTCCATGGAGCAATTGCACACGGTGCCCTCCAGGGCTCACTCGTCCCCCTCTTTTGGCTGCCTATTCAGCATTAGTCTCCACCAGAGCCATCGTCTCTATTATTAATATCAATAATTTGCGTGTGTCCTCTAACCCATGCGTCCTCTCTTGGTATAATTCTCAGCATATTGTCCCATGCTTCTTTGCAATTTTTAGCTTGTGTTCCATCCATTGCAATTACTGTCATGTCAATGTTTCTATCTGATCTCTGCCATTGCATCACCAACGTTACTGCATGATAATCGGGGGTGTTATGATTCATGGCCGCGATTCGATGCAGGAAACCCCTTTCCATAACTCAAATTATACTAAAGAGGAAATGCACGAGTTATTTTTTGTTCATTGTGATAGTGCACCACTTCCAACGCAGCATCACCAAATAATGTTTAATATATTCGTTGGGTTATTCCGTAAAGCCATATAAAAATAATATAAAATATCACATTTCTATCGCAAAACAAGCAATCCTCATCAGGTGAAAAAATATAGCGGGAGAGCTGCTGAAGCAGGATGTTATATAGGTTTGAGATGGATTTAACCCAAGTGCAAGTGGGCGGGGCAAGAGATGAAATTTGCATATAAATGTAAGATCGGAGAGCTGATATACCTTCATGACGACGCAGCTGTGGAGGTGGCCATTGTATTGAGAGATTAACATGTCAATGTAAGCGAAAATTGGGCTGTTACTCTGAGTGATAACAATCTTGTCAGTCTAAATTTTTTACGTGTGGATCTGGCTTCTTGGAAAGGAGGTTGAACTTGGAAATCAGGTTATCTTTGCATCTAGCTGCCATTGAGGCAGCTGAAGAGGCTGTCATGTTATCTACATGGTCCCAATCATATGTAGACATGTTGCTGTCAATGTTAAGTGCGATTGCAAGAGAGTATTGTCTAAATTGTCTAGTTCAAATCGGAGCAATCTTATTCTCTCTGTGATCAGGGCGAGGCCAGCCCTGAACAAGATCTGTTTAGCATTAGGAGAAGTGACAGCAGCAGATGTCAGTGTAAAGGCGATCAGTATTATCCCGAGTGTCACGGCATCTCTTCAGAAAAGTGAAGAGATAAGGGCAATGCCACTGTCATGGACAAAACCACATACAATAACAAAATTCAGGACCTACCTAATGGCAGCTATACCAAAATCAAGAGATCCTATCAACCACCTGGTTACGAAAACCAACAGCATCATCACTGATTCGACATCTTTAATCGAACCAACCAAGCGACTTTCCTTAAAACCCTCTGCTGCTCGATCACCCAGATTTTATGGCTTACCAAAAATCCATAAAGGTACGCCATTCCGGCCTATCATCTCCACCACTGACTCACCCACCTACAAACTGGCCCGATTTCTGTCCGAGACGCTACAACCATTCACTGGTAAGACCAGCTCAGCTGTACTTAACTAAGCTCACTTGGTATCTCTAATTAAGGACATCTCACTATCCCCAGGTGATTTGCTTGTCAGTTTCGATGTATCTTTGTTTGCCAAAGTTCCTGTGCCTGACACCATTGCAATCACTGAATATTTGGTCCAACAAGGACTGAATGCTGATGTACCGGCCCTGGTTATACACTGCCTCACCAACACTTACTTCAACTGGAATGGAACATTCTACAAACAAGTTGAAGGTACCCCAATGGGTTCGCCCTTATCTCCAGTTGTAGCCAATGTTTTCATGGAAAAACTTGAGACAGATGCCATCCAGGCATCCACCCTACGTCCTTCCTTGTGGAAGAGAAATGTAGATGACACGTTCGTCATCTGGCTACATGGCCTACCAGCGCTGGGCCAATTCTTCAACCAGATTCCAAGAACACAGGATGAGATGTTACTATCCTTTGTGCAAGCACTTCCAAGAGTTCATGAACAGTGAGCCTGGTGAAATTTGGGGAGCGCATCGTCAGTAGTGAACCTTTGGTTCCTAGGGTGTTTCGGCCTTTCATACTATACACCCTCCCCAAAGGCGGCCAGCGACAGGGTGATCAATCCTACGATTGCGTCCCATTCCCAATTAGTCATAGGAGTTGCCTTGTTGTTGATAGCCAACATCCCATGGGACTATGCATGGCAGGGGCGTCCTCCTCCCTGAGTCAAGCATTGTTGACTGCATACCTCCTGGCCCTCTCACTTTTGGGCCCAGCTGGGGTCTTTCCTCTTCATCCAGAGCCACTGACTGCTGCCTTCTGCCGCATTCGATACAGCTCTGACTGCCGAACGCTGGCTCTGGCCCTTAATTCCCAGGTCTCTAAGCAGTCTGGTTGTAGATGTTGCCACAAAACCTCTGCAGCCCACCTCCACTGGTCGGACTTCTGTGTTCCAGCCATGATGCCGTGCTTCGGCAGCTAGATCGGCATAGCGCAGATGTTTTCGCTCATAAGCCTCATCTACTGAGTCCTCCCAGGGTACTGTGAGCTCAATGATGAAGACCTTCTTGAGCGAACGGGACCAGAGCACCATGTCAGGTCTTAGGGTGGTGGTTGCGATCTCCGGAGGAAACACAAGTTGCCGGCCAATGTCAGCTAGCATTTTCCAGTCGCGGGCCAAGCGCAGCTGGTCTCGCTCTAATGGTGTAGAGCCGCTCTTCGGTGGTTTAGCCCCTTCGCGGACAAAGGTTGTCCGTAAGGGGTGTGATGCTGCTGGGGGTGGTGGTAGGGAGTTGGTGGCAGCTCGCTTGTCCTCTAGGGCAGACGCAAGGTTTTTAAGGACTTGGTTGTGACGCCAAGTGTAGCGTCCTTAGGTGAGGCTTGTTTTACACCCTGTGAGAATGTGCCTGAGGTTGGCTGGCATGGAACAGAGGGCACAGTCCGTATCTTCACCATACCATTGGTGAAGATTAACTGGTGTTGGAAGGACATCATATGTTGCTCTGATGGAAAAGCTCAACCGCCTCGCTTCCATGGCCCACAGATCCTTCCAGCTGATCTTCCTCTTCTCCACACTGTCCCATCGAGTCCACTGTCCCTGTTTGGCAAGAGAGACTGCCTTGGCCCACCTTGCAGCCTCCTCCTGATGGCGTACTTCCTGCACTACCATCTTCCGCCGCTCTGGTGCAGTGGCCTTACTCCAAGCAGCACGGCTAGTTAGCCCAAGGCCTCCTCTCCCTTGCTGAACATGACCCACAATGTCAGCATGTCTGAGGGCTGCTGTTGCCTCCTGGACTGCTTTTCCTGGCCTCCATTTGCGCCCAGTTGCCAAGGTCGGCACGTTGTTGCTCACCACTGGGTCTCGAGATTCATTCAGTGTCATCTGGAGCCTGGTTTTTGCACACTTGAATTCCTCGGTTAGACTGGTGAGGGGCAGCTTGAGGACACCATCCCCATAGAGGCCTATGGTGGTAAGGCATCGTGGAACTCCGAGCCACTTCTTTAAGTAGCTTGTGACTGCTCTTTCCATCTTCTCCACTGTTGAGATTGGAACCTCATACACTGCTAGGGGCCACAACACCCGGGGTAGGAGACCAAACTGCAGACACCAGGCCTTTAACTTTCCAGGTAGCTGGGTGTTGTCGATGGACTGTAGGCTACTACTGATGTCTTTGCGCAGCTGTTGCACCTGGTCTTTGTCCTTCAGGCTTGCATCATACCACCTTCCAAGGCTTTTTACCAGCTGCTCAGACACTGTTGGGATTTGGTCATCTCCGATGAAGAATTTCAGGTCACAGAGTACTCCCTTCACAATCGAGATGCTGCGTGACTTGGATGGTTTAATCTTCATACGGGCCCAGCTGATGTTCTCCTCGAGTTTTCTGAGCAGTCTCCTGGTAAATGGGACAGTGGTGGTCAATGTTGTAATGTCGTCCATGTAGGCTCCGAGTGGAGGGAGGCGAAAACCAGAGTCGACTTGCTGTCCACCAGCAACCCATTTTGAGGATCTGATGATAACCTCCATTGCCATTATGAATGCCAATGGAGAAATGGTACATCCCACCATTATACCTACATTCAGGCATTGCCATGAGGTGGTGAACTCTGAGGTGGTGAAGCAGAACTGCAGATCCTGAAAGTACGACTTCACCAGGGTTGTGATGGTGTCTGGTATGTGGAAAAATCTGAAGGCAGACCACAGGAGTTCATGGGGCACAGAGTCAAATGCATTGGCGAGGTCGAGGAAGACTACATGGAGGTCCCTTTTCTCCACCTTGGCCATTTGGATCTGGTGCCAGATCATGCTGGAATGTTCCAAGCAGCCAGAGAACCCTGATATTCCTGCCTTCTGTACAGATGTATCGACGTACGCATTCCTTTGCAGGTACTCGGCTATCCTCTGGGCAATGACCCTAAAGAAGATTTTACCCTCGACATTCAGTAAGGAGATTGGGCGGAATTGGCTGATGTTCACTGCATCCTTCTCCTTAGGGATCAGGACCCCGCCTGCCCTACGCCACACTTTGGGTATTATCTTCTTTTGCCAAGCTGTTCTCATAAGCCTCCAGAGGAACCTCAGGACGTCTGGTGCGTTCTTATACACTTTGTACGGGACTCCATTTGGCCCTGGGGCTGATGCTGTTCTTGCCCTTCCAACTGTGTTTTCCACCTCTTTCCATGTCGGAGGGCTGGTCTCAATATGATGTTCCGGGGGTTCAATGGGTGGGATATCTAATGGGATGGCCAGATGTTCATGTCGCTTTGAGTCAAAGTTTGTTGTTCTCAGGTGCTCTTCTAGGTCTTTCTTTGTTGTTTTTAGAACTCCACTTTTTTCCTTCGTGAAGAGACTTTTAAGGAACTTGAAGGGATCTTTATAGAATCGAGTTCTAGTTTGTTCTTTCTTCCTTCTGCGTTTCCGTAGGTTCTCTGCTCTACGGAGGGATGCCAACCGGGTTTTGATGTCAGCCTGAAGTGCCTCTATGCCCTCCTTTTCCACTTCCGAGGCTTTCTTCCACTGTTTCTTAAGCTGTCTCCTTTCTTGAACGAGGCGCTTGATTTCTTGTTGCCTCCTGGATACTGGTGGGGTTGGAACCTTTCTCCCGCCTTTTGCCTCTTGCACTCCAAAGCTTTCTGCCCCGTACTCATAGATGATGTCCCCCATCCTCTCCAACTTCTTCTCCACTGTGCCTCGAAGTTTCACTGTTTCCCACAACTTCTTGTCACTGGCGCCAGGCCACTTCACATACGGACTGTGCCCTGGTAGTCTCCTCTCGACTGCAGGTCTGGGAGGCTGGGTGAGTTCCACTCCTGTTGTTGGTTCCACCTCAGTTGTTACTTCGGTGCTTGAGTTTACGTCCTCCATGACAGTGGTACTGATGCACTGCAAATTATGGTTTGCGTCCAGTTGCTGTGCTTCATTCCACTGATTTGATCGCTTTCGCAGAAAGTAATCAATGCGAGGCCTCTGTCTCTCTTTACCCAAACACCCCTTCTTCCGCTGGTGGATCCTCAACCCATGGTGTTGTTGTATACTAACCCTTCTTCCAAAATTGAGATTAATAATATTTGATGATATTTTTATATATTATCTTTTTACTTGTTTTTTTTTAATGAATAAAACACACCAAAGCGCAGCAAACTGCAAAACACCAGGTGTTGTTAAGTAATGAACTGGAGGAGGGCTAGGATGGCAGAATTTGCAACCTTGCTTCAAGGAAAGATAAGGCCTGATAAACGGGCACATGTCACCCGTGCAGGCGGCAGAGACAGTGGGAGTGTCAGCCAGACATAGTTAAGGCAAAAAGCCCAACCATCCTGCATGGTTTTAAAGTAACGTCAAAATTCGAAATTCAACAACAGAGTAGGCTAAATTATCGATCCTCGCGCTCGCTCAAATTGGAGACCAGGCTGCGAGCTACATCAATGAACCATTGCCCATTTGCTAATCCAATACTGAATGTTAATATTACTGAAGTCAAAACGAATTCTATGACCTCAGCACATGGGCAAATAATAGGGCAGTGTCGACTCAAAGGCAATGGAAGAAAGCAGAGGCGCCTTTGTCTAAATCACAACCACAGAAAGCCAGGAATCATCACTGATTGTGTTTTTAGGGATTCCGAGCTAGTTGGAACACGTGCACACAGGGGGGAGGTAGAAGTACGCCTTGTCCTCCTGCAGCTGAGGGAACAAAGATAAACCCAAAAAGGCCAAGGAATTAAATTATTAAATCCAGGGTGAGTGGTCAAATGAAGTGGGTCAGCTCAAGGCTGTGTGCACAGGGGAGGGAGCTGATTTAAACAACCCTGCACGTCTGAACGTGAGGGGGCCTTTGACCTGAAATTAAGAATAACACTCCCAGAGCAGAAGGTTGGATGGCCACAGTGAGACGAGAATAAGAGTGTTGTATATCTCTCAAGGAGGCAGACCCAGCTGAACAACAAGGCTGCGGGGGTCACCAGAAGTTCGCGTTCGCCTAGTTAAGACAAAAAGCTCAATTATTCTGTATTGCTATTAAAGTAACGTTAAAGTCGGAATTTAACAACAGGGTAGGCTAAAGTTATTGATATTCACACCCACTCCAATTAAACCAGGCCACAAGTTACGCCTACTGAACCATCACCATCATTAAGTCAATATGAAATGTTATTTCCATACTTTAATACTTTCTATACAACTCGACCCGAAGCATATGACAATCAGAACCTTCCTAAGTCAAAATTGAATCGCACCCAGACAGGAGCGAATAGTCGATATAAGGTTGAAGAGGGAAGGAAATTAAGAGCACGGCGAACTGCAAACGTAAGCAAAAAGCCGGGAACGACACCAGCCCAGCAACAGCGAGTCGGGCTTCGACAGGCCATAAAAGTAGAAATAATAACTCCCGGGGTCAGGGAACACAAGAAGAAGCAGGCAGACAAAAACCAGAACTGACTCCAAGGTTCAACCGCCCTCACCTACACGGAGTGACGGAAATTAATGAGGCCTTGAGTTAACGGCGTCAGCTGGACAGCAACAACAACGGCGAGCAGAGATAGGGTGGGGCAAAGACTGCGGGGCTATGGAATGCAACTTCGTGTCAGTAAAGCCCTGACAAACAAGTTAAGTTAAAGACATCACAATACATAATATCGTACATAACATCAATGTTAACGCTATTCACCGTAAACTATATTCCGCTTATATAACCATGCAGACACCAAGGAATACGAATTCCTAGGATCAAGAAACTTACCCCTTAACCTAAGATATCGGAAATAAATTAATAATAATAAGCATATGCATGAAAAGACAAAAGTAAAACTTATGAAAAGCCAGGATAACGGGATGAATCACCACCAGGTCGAATATAAATACATAATAAAAAAAAACGATGTTAAACCCAGGGTCGGAGAGAAAGGGAGATCCCGGCCGTCTTTATATCCCCGCAGCACGATGGGAAACGACAGACCTTAGGTTACATACAGAATCATAACTGTGAAATAGTAAGGGACAAATGTTAACTTAAAACTTTTTAACCATTTCTTTGTGCGCCGGGTCGGAGAGTGTTGCCCCTCCCTCCAGGTTGTGCAACACGAACAAAGACGCCTATGAGACGATTTGTAACGTCTGTGTTTTGGGTTCATGAAGAAGGCCAGACAAGAGATAATATTGCACCCAGACAGAGAGACGACTTCGAGGCAATTTGTAACATCTGATTGTTTGCTCGTGGGTTTATGGAGGGAGTGTGACAATGGAATATACCGTGGGTGATGCACACAAGGACATACGGACGTACGGACACACACATGGACACACCTGCCTACGGACAGATCCTGACACAGCAAAAATCGAAAGAAGCCCCGCCTTGTGGGCGGGATCCAGGGGGATTTTTCGGCATAAAGGAAAGGATCCTGAGCATTGGAAACTAGTGCGACCAGCGGGTCGACTCAGGAGCGAGCTCGACCGGGAGGGTCGGCTCAGGAGCGAGCTGCGACCAGCGGGTCGGCTCGACTCATCTTCAGCTCGTCTGGGACTCAGCCGAGTTCGATCGGCTTACCAAAGCCGGCTCTCGGGGCTCGACTCAAGCGGCTCCCCATCTCCTCTGCAGGCGGGCAAGACCCGCTTGACAGCTCAACTCGGCCTGCGTGGGTCAACCTCTGCCGAGTCGGAGGTCTCTGCTGCCGCCGGAGTGGTGAGGGTCGCGGTTTGGCGACGAGGCTCCGTGCACACCCTGGTCGACGACCCAACACTGCACGCTGCGAGCGAGTTGTGGGCGCCACCTACCGACCGGGTTCCGAACTGCGACAGCGTATCAACGGGCATCCGAACCAGTTCACCACGGTGACAGGGGAGCGACTGATACGTATGACGCGCACCGCCCCCTCACCACACGACCACCAGGCGTCTGTTTGACATAAAGAATCGACTCCGAACACTGACTATTCAAGACAACTCTTACCACTCAAACACACTCGAACCCATAAGCCATCCGTGGCTGGGAAGGCATCACAACGAGACCGAGTGATGGCCATCCGTCGTTTATAAGAGTATTCGTAATTTTTATCTTTAATATTTAGTGGGCTGTACTCTTAATCGCATAAATTCCCAACAGATCCATCAATACGAACTGATTCTTGGCACCTCCTTCCGCCGAGCCACGCTCACGTGGGGAGTGGTGGCCCACCGGATCCTTATCAGGTGATCTGGTCCCCAATTAGTAAACTTGGTATAAGATAACGATCTTCGGAAAAGGAGCACCGTCGCAGGCCCTTACTCCGAGCCGTTCTGTTGTCAGATAACCTGCCGATGTATCTGTTGAGATTGGTGCCTTTAAGAATAATAACTGTTTTTGATTGTGTTTTTTTTTATCGCCGTATAATCTTTCAAGTATCTTTCAGTCATAATCGCCGCACGTACTCGCATCCTCTACAGAATATTCAACTGTCCCGTGACCCAAGGTGCTAACAACGTGATAAGGGTTGCGTATGATCAATAAGGAGTGCGGTACTGCGTGAACAATATTGAGTATAATCATTCATTAACGTTAAGGTTTTCTTAGCATAGTATTTGCATATTTTAACGACTCTCTCTCTCACTAACAACCATCGCGTTATGCGGGATCCATGTGCCGTTGTCAAAGTGAAATCAGACAATCGTTGATGATACTGTATTGATGCCGTGTTGACGTTCCGGGATTGAGGGTTCGCATACTATATCATAGTTAAGGTTGAATTAGTAATAAATTGATCAATACAGAAGTGGTTGTGTGATTCTTTCCTGAAATCTATGCATAAGATCTGCTTCTGCGTTGAGATCTGAACTTGGTGACCTTAATAAACACACTAATACATACTCAGTAAATGTTAAAGCGATAACGGGGTGAACCGGGGACCTAAAATATAACCACGAATACACACTCTGGGAATGTTAAAGCGAGAATGAGACGAACCTAGACAACGATGCCGAGTTAATCTAAGTTAATCTTGCATACTTACACCACACCTGCATAACTGCATACGATTAATTGCCTTATTCCGATCGATAACCCACCCTCGTCACCGAGGCGGGGTCTGGTTATCATAACGACTTGCATTATCATAATTACACCCACTCGCATAATTAATACGATTACCTCTCGAATTGGCATAATTAAAATGTGCATAATTACATAAATTAACATATTTCCGGATAATTACACATTTGGCCAAATTTCATTTAATTATTATTATTTTCACTGAATATTCATAACCCACATATACAACAGTGTGATGTAACTTTCCTCCAACCACAGACACATACCTGCATCTGTTTGTGGCCCGCTGTTGCAGCGGAACTTGTGACAGTTGCTGTGGTGTTCTCTTGTGCTGTGCTCTCATTACTTGTAGTCGTTTCCGGTCCAGTCGTTACCATGTTGTCAGCCGATGAGTCATCTTCCGCCCCCGCTCTCGCAGACTCTAGGGGTATTCTCGTATGTTGACTTTCTGTAGCTAAAGCGGGTGTTTCCATCATACTGCGAAGCATGGGAAACTACAGAAATGGGAAGCTAACCCATGACTGTCCTAGTGGGGTCTATTCCCTCCTGTCAGCCGTCTCTCCGTGCCGCCACAAGGACTTTCCCCTGTTGCCAGCTGATCTTTCTCAGCAGTCACTGGACAAGTCCAGATATTCAGATTCCAAGAACACAGGATGAGATGTTACTATCCTTTGTGCAAGCACTTCCAAGAGTTCATGAACAGTGAGCCTGGTGAAATTTGGGGAGCGCATCGTCAGTAGTGAACCACATCAACTCCATTCACCCAGCCATTAAATTCACCATGGAGGTGGAAAAGGATGGCAAGTTACCATTCTTAGATGTGTTAATCGAAAACAGACCAGATGGCTCAAATGGGACACTGTCTACAGGAAAGCCACCCATACAGATGCCTACCTAAAACCTGACTCCCACCATCCATCCCAGAAGAATTCCCTTATCAAAACTCTACACCATAGAGCTCATTGTATTTCCGACCATCACCACCTAGCCAGTGAACTGGAGCACGTACACCAAGCCCTCACGATGAATGGTTATTCGGACTACACAATCCGTAAAGCCATCACCCCAACCGTTGGGAAAGAACCATCTGAGGACCCAATCAAAACCATCACCTTGCCATACATAGCAGGGGTTACCAGAAAGATTTCCAAAATCATGAGCAAACACAAGATCTAGGTTCGATTCAACTTGGTACATAACATTTGTGATCTGATCCCATCTGTGAAGGATGTGATCCCTGACATGCAATACCCCGGTGTCTACAAACTAAGCTGTGCCTGCAGCAGTAGTTACAGTGGGGAAACTAAGCGACATGTCTTGGACCATGTTCGTGAACATAAGGCAGATCTGAAACACGGGAGGATCAATACCTCAGCCGTGGCTGATCATTGTTTTAACGCTGTGGGCACACACGAAATATATTTTTCCAAGACGAAGGTACTCTGCAAACCCACTGGCTATCAACAAAGATTAGTTCATGAAGCCATCCAGATATATAGACACAATTTCCACCGAGAAGATAAGTACAAACTGAGCAATCATTGGAAGGACGTTATAAACCAGTTGAAGTCATAACTGGCTGTGATGTTTCCATCCTACCTGCCGATGTTAGCAGTTATTTCCGACTGAGTTACATACACGCTAAATGTCTCACTAGCACAGCCACCGTTGTGGTGGTTCGCTTACATTGACATGCTAATCTCTCACAATACAATGGCCACCTCCACAGCTGCGTCGTTGTGGAGGTATATCAGCTCTCCGATCTTACATTTACATGCAAATTCCATCTCTAGCCCCACCCACTTACCCTTGGGCTAAACCCATCTCAAACCTATATAACATCGTGCTACAGCAGCTCTCCCACTATATTTTTTCACCTGATGACGATTGCTTGTGTTGCGATCGAAACGTCGTGATATTTGTATTATTTTTCTATCTACGTGGCTTTCCGAAAGACCCAAATAATATGAATTCCTGCAGTCACGTAAGCTTTAAGTCAAGAATGTTTAATCTTGCAAATAATACTAACCTGGTCTCTTGAATTCTCACCTGGTTACACTAAATAACTTTATAATTGAAGGGACGTTAGCAGGACAGACCATGGTATATATTATCGTATAATAGATACAATAACCTGCAACATTTCCAGTTCTCATGCTGGCATTTCACAAAATCCATCTTAGACGCATTGTGCGAAAATGCTAATAGCTTTTTTCTAGTTGCTTCGTTTAGTGCGATTCTATACCACAAAATATACACCATTGCTAAAATGCATGACATTACTGTCATCCCTCATAAAAAAAAGAGGAATAACATAAATGCAGTGAAAATTTTGCACCAGCTGACAGCGTTTAATACAATATGGGTTAAGTTAAATCAGTTAACCTGAAACAACAGTCTTGTATGTACTCATGAGGTACAAGGAGGTGTAATATATTATGTTTTAGTTTATGCAGTTAAAACAAGAATACAACCAGTTATACTGGACGGAATATTCATTCCAATGCTATGAACCATAACTCAAGCTTTACCCGAAGCTGCCAGGTCCTTTTACAATTGCGTTAATGTAATTTTAATATAACTGCAACCATACTAAATGTAAATAAATTAAGGCATGTTACATGCGTGTAAAAATGGACGAGTTCAGGAATAATACAAATTCCAACATTGTCTAAAGAACATTCCAACATTGTTTAAATAAATGTTTAAAGTTTTATTCTGACTTCCTTGATTTTGTCCTGCGGATGCGTGACGTCGTTTCAAGTGAAAATTTGTAATTCATCACTAAAATTGAACTTGTTCAACCTACCAGTAGAATGAAACAAATAATTGGCACATTAAACACTTGTACACGAGACATGATCATGTAATTCGCTATGTTGGATGGCATAGGGTCTTATATTGCCTTACCCAAAAATACACTATTGAAGCATTACTGATTAAATCAGATGTTTTAATGTACAATGCATGAGAATTACAGAGTGGTATTTACATGCCACACGGCCGTGCATGGGGGGGCTATACCAATTGTTCACGTCTCGTCATGTGACTGCAGGTAGATGGGCTTGGCCTGTTTGCGGAGACGTTCCTGAGTCTTCAGTTGCCGCCCCTGCTTTCCAGCAAGTCCCATGGGAGGGAGGTTCATCTGCAAGTTCGCCAGCATGGAAAGCCATGAGTAAATTAAAGTGCATGTATAGAGAAAAAGGCAAAGTAATTTCCTGTACAAATGAACATTGAGGTGGTACTAACATGTTAGCAGCCCTGAGCCAGTGGTGGAAATTACGGTACTCATTCCTAATGGCAGAAGCAGGTCTTTCCATAAAACAACTGCTGTTTACTTTCCCAAAGAGTGGTAGCCATCTTATCGAACCCAGACAAATGATGGACTGAGTCAACCCCCCAAATAGGATTTTAACTCGCAACCTTTTGATTCCGAGCTGCTCACTCTACTGCTGATTCACAAAGCTGGATTGGTACACCCAGGTAGGAATGAAGGAAGACGGGAGACTGGGTACAATTAACACCTAAAAGTATGAGCTTTGTAGAGATTCAGCATAGACAGCGGTGCAGTTATATTTGTAGGAAAAAAAGTAACTAAGTTAATTGCCTACATTACAAAATACTATCAGGTGTTACTTTCCATAATATCATCATCAGTTATGATAAATCTGCTGCTAGATTAAGGCCTACCCAAGCAATCTCATTATTCTATTCTATAGACTACATCTTTTTATCCTATTATTGTATGTACATACACAATTTATTAGGAACAGCATAAAAACATTACAGATTAACCAACCATGCAAACAAGCAGGGTTTATTAAAGTAGTTGCTGCCATTGACCATACAAATGAGTCAAGTTATGACATAAGCGTTGGTTAATACTCGTCTGCAAACGTATTCTAACAGAGTTAACACAGAAATAATGAAGTTAGATAGGTCTCAAAATAAATTACGAGTAATGCATTACTGCAATGAGCATATCATTACAGCCGAGCTTTATGTTGACATGCTCTTGAAAACCGGTCATACAAAGTGTAAACATAAGACATCGACATCTAAATAACAAAGTAACTTACAGGTCTTGGGTAAGGTATCTTGTAATGAAGTGCTGTTGGGAGACAACAGAAGTTAACACTTCCTGCTGTCATATACAAACATGATCACATCATGAGCATTAACAACCAAGTGAAACAACCTCATTTGCGTTTCTCAAACTGAAGATAACTAGAGTATTACAAAACATTAAAGATAATTTTCAAATCTTTGTTTGGCTTTTGCAAATATTTTCTGTACTGCTTACCGAGTTCTATTCTTGTTTTGCATTCTTCAATGCAGAACTTGATTTTCTCTGGCTCCACCAGCTGTTGAAAACGAAACAACACCCTGTAATATAAACTGTGCCCTTTATATTGGTCGCGAAAGCCGACGTGTTAAAGCGCCCTCTCTGTGGAAAACAGCCGCTGGGAGGCAATGAAAAGTTGAGCAGTCCGAGGGAAGAAGCAGAAAGTGTCCGCTGCAGTATCGTATGAGTGGTTGTTGTGACCTGCAGTGTGGTGGTTGAACACACTGCAGATCAGACGAAACGGCCAGTCTGGTAGGCCAGACTCGGGTCCTCAAGACGGGAGTAGTAGCCAACGAGTGAAGTTCACGGAGGGAGTAGTAACGATAGACGAGCAGTGATGAGCAGGCAACTGTCCGCAGGTGAGCGGACGCGATATCGAGTATCGGGCGCGAACCGGGTCAATGCTGGATCGTCAATCAAAACGAGGGATTAATGTTCAACTCGTCGATGCAGTGGCGCACACATTCGCGTAGGCAGTGCGCGAACCCACGTCCTTGTTCTTGCGGAAGAGCGCCCGCGCCTCGGCGCGGATGTACTCGGCCTCGGCGAGCGCTGCCGAGGGCTCAGCGGCGCCTGGCGATCGCCAGCCCCGCGCCAGGCGGAACACGCGGCGGTAAAGGCCCAGCACCTCGACGCGTGACACGCTCATGCCGGGACGAGGAAGTGCCACTGCCACCGACTCAGATTGCAGACCTAACTCGTGCCGAGCTGATAGCCCCGAGCCCCAAACTCACTCCAACCTCAAACTCCAGTCATTCAAAATCCGTGACGTCGAATGAGACATCCTAAGCAAGTTACCCCATCCCCAGACGCTTGTATCCTGGACCTCAACTTCACTCCCCACACGGGCACCGCTGCCTCGCACCGTGATCGCTGCACCTGCTCAAGTCAACTCGCGGCTTCGTGCCTCGTGCCTATGGGTCAGCGGACGCTCCCCTCCGCCAGCCAGACCCCTTGCGGCCTAGGTAGCCTCGCAGAGTTAGCGCACCTCTTTCCCGGAGAGGAAACTAGGCCAGGTGGGACGGGGGAGCGTGGCGATCTGAACGCGACCAAAAAATATCGACGTATAAATGGTGCTGAGACGAAATGGTGCAACGTGTAGCTACAATAAGACGAGCGTGTTAATTAGTCCTAATCGGCTTACATATCAATTAAGCCGCGTTTACACACAAATCTGTCTGCACGCACACAGGATGCTGAAGTCGTGGGGTCGTGACCTCTGACTGCGATAATTCTCAAATAGATTTGCCGCTCTCGATCCACGCATCACATCGCAAGTTATAAGAGCATCGATTCTCTGGGCATAAACATTTCGATTCATTCAAACCGTATGGGATCGATGCATGTTGAATGATGGGCGAATCGATTCTGGTTACAGAAACTGACAGCTGCCGCCCAGTGGAGATCCGAGGACCTCTCGTGATGTCAGCCAGAGACGTCTCCAACTCCATGGTGCTCATCTTCACTTTGCAGCCCTGAGCCAAGAGCCCGAAATGCGACATCCCTGTGGCGGATGCACAAGGAAGCCTTATTCCAACAGTGGCTTGGCAAAGGGATGTATATTTGAGTGAAGCTAGAAGTCACGGACAAATAAATAAACAAATATAGGTAGACTTGACTGGTGTATACAGTATATACTGTGTGTAAAACCTTGCATAGGACAACCGTTGTCGACCTCCCCACGAAGTGGTACTAATTTTATACACCCCGAAAGGGTGATGAGCTGAGTCGAGATGATGCGAAAAGCAAAGCGTAGAAACACATTTGAAAAAGGAATTTACTTTGTAAAATCCATACAATATAAATGCAGTCCCGTTTTTAAAATGGCTAAACTTGTCAGCTAACAATGCTTACAAAGATATGCACTCTACAATGTAAATTGCTTAATGTACAATACATACACGTTAAAGATATCAGCATCATTCTTGTCGCTTAAAGTCTTTCAACAATTGTGTTAAATGTTAAAATAACGTGCTACTCGACAGAGAAAGCTATAATACAATTTGCTAAGTAATTATACTTAGCATAAATAAATAAGTTTCAAAAGCGTTATTTTAATTTTTTTACAGACAATTAAAAAGTGTATACACACCTGTACCCTCTTTTTAATGTGATCTGTGCAAATAATATTGCAGCAGACATGAACATCGCCGTCATCTGGAGTGTTATGGACGGCATTGGCCAGCAGGGGTCGTAATAATAAAGATAACACTGTGTAACAAAAACAATTTTGTTCCTGGGTAGTGTTATTTCCTAATTGCCTTTGCCTCAAAATTACAGAAAATGGGTATTATTCCCCACAAACTTTCGTGACCAGGACAGTGATATTTTAAAATGTACCTATTTTAAATGAGAAAACGTGTGCATTTGTGTCATTCCTTCACATAAAATCGTGTTACATAGTATATAATTTGAAGTTCTAACGTGCCGCACAGTATGTACTCACTCTCAGAGAACAACAGACCCACAGAGGCGCGAGGAGCCACAGAGAGCCGGCACCACCAATATTTCCCCGAGCTTTGTGGCCCTGTTCAGGTGTTTTTAGCCAATCAATGAGTGTTTACATCTGTGGAATATAACCGCAGCACCCGGAGAAAACGTACGCGTGCAAGGGGGCAAGACTCTATCCCATACAGACGGAATAGGTGGGGTCCACATTTTTCAGTCCTGCCTTCTGGCAAGTCAGGGTTATGGGTTTTCGACACCCACGGAAAGGGAGTTTTACAACCTTCGTGTAATCCACCAACCCTCACTGCCTCCACAATGCTGGATTACAGTTGACCACTTCCTGACTACATGTACTTAGCGCGAAACGTTTTGGTTATTCCAGCTGCAGTTATATGATAAGAGTTTGTAATGTTATGCTGGCTTCAAATATAACTTACTAAATTGTTCGCAAAAAAATAATACAGTACAAAAAAAACATCTTGACTTAAAGATTTCGTTACTGCACGAAATCATATTCTTTGGGTCTTTCGGTAAAGTCACGTAGATATAACAATAAAATAATAAAAATGAAAATAAAGTGAATAAAAGAAGAAAATGATCACGACGTTTCGATCGCAACACAAGCAATCGGCATCAGGTGATCGTCATCAGATTGCAATCGTCATCAGGTGATCGTCATCAGATTGCAATCGTCATCAGGTGATCGTCATCAGGTGATGACGATTGCTTGTGTTGCGATCAAAACGTCGTGATAATTTTATTATTTTTATTCACTTTATTTTCACTTTATTTAATTTGTATTCTAGATTTGACTGCAAGGATTCATACTCTTAGGTTTTTTCGGTAAAGTCACGTGGGTAAATTTTTTTGAATTAATAAAAGTAAAATAAAACAAATAAAAAAATTCACGACGTTTCGGAAGCAACACAAGCCTCCGTCTTCAGGTGGAACCGTCACAGCCACGACAGCTGTATCAAGTAAATGAGAGATCACAAGAAAAACTACCCCGTATATATAATGGTTGAGGGGGGAAGGGCCAGGAACGGCACACTTTTTTATTAATATGCTAAGGTGAGGCTTAAGACCAAGAGTAGACTGCATAACAAAGGACTGAGCCTTTGTTATGGAGAGGGGCGGTTTGTAACTAACACATGGCAAACATGACAAAAGTGTGAAAAAAGAAAAGCAAGTAAAAAACTAAAACTGGTGAAACAACAAACTGGCTGTCTATCAATGACCTGTAATAGTTGTCTGTGACGGTTCCACCTGAAGACGGAGGCTTGTGTTGCTTCCGAAACGTCGTGAATTTTTTAATTTGTTTTACTTTACTTTTATTAATTTCAAATGTTTTACCTACGTGACTTTACCGAAAAAACCTAAGAGTATTAATTTGTATTATTTTATTGTTCTATCTACATGACTTTACCGAAAGACCCAAATAATAAAAATAAAAACATGTTGCCCTTTTCAATACATGTTGTTAGTAATAGTGATAAATAGGTGACAATTGACCTTGATGCAACATTATTTCTGCACGTGTCTATGGTAACTATAAGCTTGTGTCATTTTAACACACGTAACCCGCGCTCTGCACGAGGGATGCGTTCTGAGCAAAAGTCCGTGCAGAGCAATGCAGTGCAGTGGACCCAGTTTTACAGAGTAGTGGACAAGGTGTTATGTTCCAGACTCCTCCAAGATTCCACGTTCTCACTTGTAACTCACTAATGCACATACAACATTCAAACAAGGAATGAAATACTGTATAATTATGCAACGTAAAATAACATGAATCTATACATGAGTTGTGTATTCACCAATACAGGTAGCTATATAACAGGGGTACAATGCCACGTGCTCCCGTACTCAACAATGGACTGCGGAGAGCTGCTTCATTTCTTCCATTATCTCGAAAGCGTTTCGGCTAATCTTTTGTTGCATTGATCTCTCCTCACTTAAATATGGTCAAAAAGCCCAAAAAGTATACCAGTAACGAGAGCAGACTGCACTACAAATCTTGTTCAGGCATAATTTTTCATGAACTGAAACTTTTCCAGATAAAGGAGGGAGAAGTGAGGCAGTCCTCCATGGTCCATCGTTAGGTGCGGGAACGTGTGGCGTTGTTTTTTCCGAACTCAACGGCTCCCTGTGCACAGCCAAATCAGTACACAGCTGCTCAGAATCCACGTGGAGAGGAGTGTGAATTGCGTGCAGAGTGTGGGACTAGCACGGTGTGCGAACCCCGCTCCTCAACCCATGTGGATGCAGACCGCACCGCGTGCTTTGCGAATTTTTGGTCGTAAAAAAAACGAGTATTTGAGAATACGTGCCGAAAGAACCCGTGCAGAGCAAGGCTAATGTGTATTTCATGTTAAAAGTGTCCTAAAAATTGACGATAAGAAAAATATGAAATTGATCTAAGATTATTTAAGGTTAATTAACTCGATGGCACAATGGGAAATGGGAAATCCCATTACGTATGGTGTAGCTTCAGTTTCAGAGGTCGGCTTGACACAGACTTGGTTCCATGTGTGACCATCCCTTTTTCCTAAAAGCAAAATCACAAGCACGTGTAGAAACCAGTTACGCATCGCAAAACTCAACACATAGTAAGAGCAGCAGCAGGAATGTGTTATATTTGTGATTCTCGCTTCTTAATGCATGCTGCATTGTATTTACCGCTGTCCGTAATCCCTTTGCTTGCTGCACTTCTTTATCTGTTTTCAGAATGACCATTCTTTGCCCCGGTGAGAGCACAAAGAAAATGTTGTGAATCTCATCCAAAGCTCCTTGAATCTAAAACAAAACATATAATGTACATAAAGTGACGCCATATTTACTCAGATTAGCAACTTAAATTAAATATCCTTACAAAACTGTTCTTGTTTTACACCTGTATTGTTAGCAGATGTTTTTACTGACATTGAGTGTGCTTTGTATTCGTGATAGAAGAATGTTATACTATTTACTGTGCACCGTCAGTATGCAACAGTCCTACCCCAGCACCTCCGATTGGCACGGCTGGCTATGTACGGTGCGAAAGAAGTTTAACATAGTAAATACAACCACCAACCAGCACGCAAAGTGTATAATGCCACATTGTAAATGACAGCATCACTTGGAATATTCAAAATATGACATGTGTATAATATCTATTGAGAACACTATGTACTCGGATATGCAATATAAAAATGTTCAATATTGCTTTGCTGTATTAACTACAGGATACCATTCTCTGAAGTGTAAATGGAAACATGTAACATGTTGGTCCCTGTTCTAACAATTCAAATCCCTTTGCTACTTGCTGCCTATCGAAACGACGATGGCTGTCCTTTATATTTTATGAATATTCCCTACCGGGGTTAAGTAAAGGTGCAGTCTTGCAATTATTTGCTCAGCACCACTGGCAGTAGGATGTTCACTCATGGGAGCTCTGGAGACCCCTTTCAGAGGATATACATCTGTAACTTGGCCTAATCTTCTATGCTGGGTGAATTTATTTGCATTTAAAATACTCAACATAAAGGTTGCTGACAAACAATGTTACATCAAAATGGTAGAGGACATTGATCAACATTCTGTTTATCTGCGCACAATTAACAGCTGCACTAACTAGGTTGAAAATCTTGATTTTGTCTGTGGAAAAGGTGGCGACCCTTAATGATGAACACGTGAGACTCACGCGTACCCAGAGCAGTACAAGTGTAGTGGTGGCCTTTACCTGTTTTAAGAGTCTCGTGCGGAATGCCGAGTCACTCGGTCCCAGACACTTTGTACTCGAGTCTCCCTGAATAGACAGTGCCAGCTGTCTGGTGTCCTGTGTGCAAAAGAATAAGATATAACAATGACAACCACACGTTCCTGTGTTTCATTATCAGAAACAGTATGAAATGGAATGCAATAAAAAACAATATAAAAAGATAATGTGGTTTTACATTTCATGTTGCCTTACTACAGCTGTAATTTGTGTTTGTATTAGCTTTATTGATATGCAACAATCACTATTTGCAGGGAATATACACAGTGCCCCTAGCGTGGCCAGGTGGCTCAGCGGTGGAGGGAGTGGCTCCCTATCGCAAGGTTGCAAGTTCAATCCCCATCATCCCTCCCTACCGGGTCAGTAAAATAAGTTCCATTTTGTGGGGCAAGTCAACAGTGGTTGTACCAAGCACAGACTGACCCCCCCCCCCCCCCCCCCCCCCACCGTAGGTAAAAGTGCCGCCCTGCAACAGCTCACTTACACCACTGCTAGCGGAAGGGCCTCCACTCGAGTGAACCCTACAGGATATTTTGGTCTACTCCTCCATGGTCATCAGATGTGTTGAAAAGGGCGGGAATACCCACACTTTACCCCACCTCATGCGACCTGCCGATTGGCTAACTGTGGTGAACCCATCGATACTGCTGGGTAGACAGAGGCGGCAGGGGAAAATTAAGAAACTCGCACCATTGTTGGAACTGCCTTGCTGGCCTGTGAATATGGAATGTGATTTCATGACTGATTCATTCTGATAATTAATATTTAGCATCATTCACGCAAAATGCATCTCAAAGCGGGAAACCACATACAAGCGGGAAGCCAGCTAGAACCTGCAATTACCCAAGCTCAATGCTCCTACATTGTGACGTTTGATAATGTTTATACCATGTGGGAGGAAACCGTATAGATGCAAATTGACACACTTGCGGCGCTGTGCTGCCATACCATGGCCAGACGGGAGATGGCGACGAATTCGTGTGATTCACGAACCCGTCGAGTGAGAGACTGAGAGCAGCGAGGAGTCACCTTGATTATGCGCACAAGGCGCTGCACCTTCTCCGTGCGCAGGAGCCTGCGCGTCAGGAACCCCTTGACGACAGCGGAGACTCTGTTTGATCTCTTCTGCACGTCGAGCAGGTTGGCCTGGAACACATCCACACGCAGCATTTCTTGGAGCAAAATAAATACGCAGACAAGACGCCTCCTTTACATATGTCACTCCACACTTTTTCAAAAGTGTTTTTATCCATCAGCCACACAGCCATCTCGGAGTGCTTAATTCAAGCGGCATTTGTTTAATTCAAACAAACTGTAAACTGGTTTGGACATTCAGTACCAGGATCAGGCTTGCTTAAACCAATGCTGGTGAACTGCCACGTGTTTATTTGGTACAATATATAAGGGTTACTCTTTGGTTCTTTCGGTAAAGTCACGTAGATAGAAAAATAATAGATCACGACGTTTCGATCGCAACACAAGCAATCGTCATCATCAGGTGGGAAAACCACTGCAAGGAAAAACTGCTGACCGCGTTCGCGAACACAAGGCAGATCTGAAACACGGTAGGACCAATACCTCTGCCGTTACTGATCATTGTTTTAACGCTGTGGGCTCACACGAAATTGACTTTTCCAAGACGAAGGTACTCTGCAAACCCACCGGCTATGATCAGAGATTTGTTCATGAAGCCATCCAGATATATAAACACAGACACAACTTCAACCGAAAGGATGGGTACAAACTGAGCAATCATTGGAAGGACGTTATTAACCAGGTAAAGTCTTAACTGACTGTTGTGTTTCCATCCGACCTGCCTATGTCAGCTGTTATTTCCGACTCTCTGTGTGTCTTTCTCTCTCTCTCTCTCTGTGTGCATCTCTCTCCGATCTCTACTCCAGTGACCCGGGGCTGCTGTGGAGTCCACTTTCTGCCCCGCTTCCTCCCCCACCTTCTCTCTCCCCCCTACTGCCGAGGCCTATATAACCTCGTGCCACGGCAGATCTCTCGCCTACTTCAGCAGTTTTTTATTACTCTTTGGTTCTTTCGGTAAAGTCACGTAGGTGAAATATATATATAAGAATAAAAAAAAATAGAAATAACTAAATTAAATCACGACGTTTCGGAAACAACACAAGCTTCCGTCATCAGGTGGGACAACCACAGCAAGAAACTAAAATTACTGTAGTGGGCAAAGAGAGCTGTTTGTGCCAAGCAATTATATAAGGTAAGAGGGGGGGAGGAGCCAGGGAGGAGAGATGCAGGGGGCGGGGGGGTGGAGTAGGGGGGGTGTGGAGTAGGGGGGGTGTGGAGTAGGGGGGGGTGTGGAGTAGGGGGGGGGAGGCTCCTGTTGAGACACGGCTGGTGAGACACAATGTCGGAGCTGGGCAATGAGCGGGCCTGGGGGGGGGGGGGGGTAACGTGCTGCAGAAACTGGGAATACGGGAATGGAAGCAAGCTATAAAAAAACAATTAAGATTTTACCTGGTTAATAACATCCTTCCAATGATTACTCAATTTGAATCCATCTTCTCAGTTGAAATTACGTCTGTGTTTGTATATATATTTTTTCTTGCTGTGGTTGTCCCACCTGATGACGATTGCTTGTGTTGCGATCGAAACGTCGTGATCTATTATTTTTCTACCTACGTGACTTTACCGAAAGAACCAAAGAGTATGGATTCCTGCAGTCACGAAAGATGAAAATAGATGTGTGCTGTGAATGTGAGACTGTGAATTCTGAAAGATTCTGCCAAATCCATTTGGTTATTTTACTCTGAATTGATTAACTCTGGTTCCTTGTGTTTATGTGATTTATTTTGTAATTTTGGGGACCCGGGTCACTCTTGCATATGAGACTCTCTTGGTCATTTTAGTTCTTACCTGGTTAAACAAATATAACTTAAATTTTATTCCAAACTTAAAGTGTGGATGAAACTGGAGTGCTCAACATGGGTGGAGGAATCAACAATTACATTAACCAAAACAATTACCATGGTAGTAGCGACAGAAGGGTGATAAGGAGGTGACTGACCACCGATGAGGAGGGGACTTGAGTGCATATCAGTGAGCCCTGGATCATCAATCAACCCGACTGCTTTGCGTTTAATTCTGCCAAGTGCAGTAAGGTAGGAACTGGGTGCTCCACCCCAGATATGACAGCAGCGTTCCCACTGCGGTGAAATTACTTTGGAGAGCTGTAATTGATCTGAGTTAAAAAAAGGCTTCATGCTAACCCAGACTCACCGCCGCTGTCGCCCTCGGTCTTCTGCAGTGGCTGCGCATCAAGAGGCCCAACACTGAACTGCTCCTTGTGAGGAGGACACCCGTGGTCTGGGAAGCAGCCGAACACGACCGGACAGCCCCGTCACCTGTTAAAAACGCGGACATACACCTCTGCTAAATCTCACAGGTTTCCTTCTGTAGATGAGCAATGTGTAATCAGCTGCAACGATGTGGCATATGCAGAGCCCTTTAGCAATCCACTGATGAATTAAGGCCTCCCCATGCCGGTCACTGCAACATTGCGTATTACAATTCATGGTGTAGTAGCAATGTTAGTGATGTAACTGGCCGGGTGGCTCAGCGGTCGAGTGAGCGGCTCACAATCGGAAGGTTGTAAGTTTCAATGCTAGTTAGGGGTTCACTCAGCCCATTATCATCCCTATGCTGTCGATAACATGAATATCACTTTGTGGAGATGTCAACGGTGGTCGTTCTGTGGGTAAAATCGCCCCTGCCACAGGAATTAGGAATTGCCACCGCTGACTTAGGGCAGTGAACATGAGATGAGCACCACCTCGCTGCTCATTTGAGCAGGAAATCACCTTTGACTTTTAATGGAAATAAATTTGTTAGCCAAACAGTGCTTCTGAAAAAGTCCCTCGTACTCAAGTACTTACATGGGCATTTAAAGAGTGTAATTAGATTCTAGTTTACTAGAAATATAACATTAGAAGAGAGTAGCAACTTTGGCTTCATGATACTGAACAAAGCAGTGAAAACACGATGAGTAACTTCATCTCAAATTCAGCTTACTTAGTTAATTGAAACCATTTGACCTCAGGGCCATTGTCTTTGTGGTCCAAATAAATAATTTACTCCATTATATAATTTTAAAAACGTAGACTGAACTATGTTCCAATGCTTTTCAGCTCTTGTGCAGAATCATAAGAAGACTCATCAGTCACTGGGTCATGACAGCTGCGTACAATGATAACTGCATTTTTTATGCCATACAATTTGTGTTGCTCGCAGAAAGGACGAGATTGTGAGGTGTGGTGGCCATTATGAACTCCTATCTCAAAACATTTACTGTATATTATTGCAATTTATTTTGCAATATTCAGACCCAAATATAGAAATATAAAGAGTTTGTCTTACCACACACGCCATACTCTCTCCTGACTATTAAGTAATATTTCACGCATTCATTCAATCCAAAAGAGCTTGCATGAAGTGAGTGGTTCCAGAGCACTGCTCTCCAAATTACATTGCAATTTTAACAGCATTGTCAATGGTCCATGTTCATTCGTTCCAAACAGGCGCTGTAAAGCAGAGCTGTGTTAACGATGAGAGTGATGTGAGAGTGATGTGAGAGTGATGTGAGAGTGATGTGAGAGTGATGTGAGAGTGATGTGAGAGTGATGTGATATAAGTGTTCCTACTGCGATCGCTCAGGTGTGCGCAGTGCGGTGATGAATGTTTTCCGTTTTCATTCTTCTGCTTGGAGAATGAACCATTGTCTGCGAACCCACTCAGTTTTTGAAAAGCCCATTGCTCTTGCAACTTGCTATCCTTTTGATCATATTTCTGTAACAAGAAAGAATAACAGGCATGTTAGTTTGTGATAGTATGTGAGTGCAACTCTGCAATGGTGCGAGCATTCTCGTGATACCAAATGTTTTGTTCAAATGTCACTGGGAACTGCTCAAGTTCCACATTTATTTGCAAGTTGGTATCAGCAAGTATTACTTTTAATGTTGTTTGCAAGAGTAACCTAGGTCACCAATATGACAAAAGCAATGAAATCAAATAAAATTATAGACAACAGTGAAACAAATAGAAATCGGAGCAATAATAATTACATGACAGAAGATATTAAAACGGTGGACAAACATACACAAATATATAATACATTTCCTCTTACGAAAATTAACTCGGATAAATTACTTGTACAAACCGTTCATAGTACACTTAGGTTAAGAAACAGCACGGTATCAGTGTGATTATTACACTGGTATGTAAATAGACAATGATGTATATCAAATACAACTGCAAAATCGACAGCTTTGCATTACATTTTCATTGTATGGAAGAGTAAGCGATGATTTTAATCGATGGAATTCCAGGTGTTTGGGTATTATCAAAGAATGAGTGAGAGCCAGGGAAAGTTAGGGCTTGTTGGACTATGCCCCGGTTGGATTGGAGTATCTCTAATACTTATCATCTATCAACCTGACCACACACGTGTTCGTGTTGTAATACATTGGCTGTGCTTGTGATATAACGTGGCACGTGTGGTACCATGCAAATCTGCACCAAACACAGAACATTTTGAATGAGCGGCCCCAACTGAGCCATTGGCACAGCGAGACAACAACTCCCATGGTGGAGAGAAACATCACTGAGCAGCAGCTGATTAGTACATTCCAAACACTCTACCGTGCCGCTCATGCACACATGAGCAATGTTTGTCTTCTCAACTGACATTTCACTTTCGCAATTCAGAGTGCTGCAGTGATGGGCATGCTAGTCATAGAGGCAACAGTTGGTAAGGTTCCATCATTTCAAATCATGGCACATCTCTCATTCCAATGGCTGGGTAGAGTTTTCTGTGGAGTATATATTTAAGATACCCCTGATGTAATTCCTTGCATTCGCAGTAATTTTCAAAAGTTTCACCAAGCTATGTTATTCTCTCACTACAATAACTTTTACAAGGCACACCCTGCATTTGCTTTTTTGCTTCATAAAACGAACTTGAGCCAATAAAGTAAATATACCTAAACGTGATATATGTTAGGCAGTACATCAGACCAACTGGAGTATTCTATCTTTCTATGCCCCACGTTATCAATAACATGCCCTGACCACGTAATCTGCATGAAATGGTGGGGCCATCGTCCAGCAGTGGATTGATAAAAGGCCTGTACATTTACATTAGAGTTTTAAATGAAAATCTGTAAACCGGTAACCATTTTCAGAATTGGTTACCGCTTCCAAAAGTCAGAAACCGGTAACCGTTTCCCGTGGATTCTTAGAAATGAGTGCAAAGAATTGTGGCTCACGAATATACAAACCACATTTTCCCTTGTTTCTTAGTCAAAACCTAAAGCTACTGCCTTACAATGGATTATTTGCACACGCCACTGTTGGTGGAAGAGCCTCCATAATTGGGAGCTTGAGAATGTATTTCTTCTTCTTTAATGCTGCCTAACGGCGTGTGCGACTTCACGATGATATTGGTCCCGGTCTAGCACGGCGTGTAGAGTTTGTGCTGTTGTTAATTGTAGCCATGTTTTGATGTTACTGAGCCATGTCGTTTTTGGCCGTCCTGGTCGTTTTTTCCCTTCGATTTTTCCTTCCAGGATTTGCTTTAATAGCTGGTATTTGTGGTCGTTTCGGGCAATGTGGCCTAGGTAGTAACACTTCCTGCTAATGATGGTCTTCAGCAGTTGCCTGTCAGTGCCCATATCTTGCAGAACTTGTGTATTGGTGGTTTTGGCTGTCCATGGGATTTTCAGCATTCTTCGATACAGCCACATCTCGAAAGCTTCGAGCCTTTTTGTTGCTGTTGTTGTCAGTGTCCACGTCTCTACTCCGTACAGCAAAATTGACCAGATGTAACATTTCAGTGTGCGCAGTTTCAGTGATGTACTCAAGTTGCGGTCTGCAAGGAGTGTTTTCCATTTAATAAATGCTTGCCTTGCTTGTTCAATTCTGCTCTTGATTTCGAGAATGTATTTGGTCTACTCTTCCAGGCTGACCAGACATTTGGGCATATCCACACTTTGTCGCACCACGCGCGACCTGCCGATCGACTGTAGTTGGACCCATTTACACTATTGGGTGGACAGAGGCGGGGTGTGATTTGAGAAACCTGCTCCGTTGTTTCTACTGGCATGCCAGGCGAATGAATGGAACCGGCGATCTCCGGATTTTGTCAGGGCAGTGCGCTCGTCATTACATCACTGTGGCAGGTCCTTTTGATTATCAGTGAAAAGGGTAGAAATGTTTGTTAATAGCAAGACATGGCTATACGTGCCTCAAAGCAGTAACTGGTTTTTACAGTTGTTTCAAATGCAGTTAGCAGTATGGCAATACAAGCAATGTTGAGAACCCCAATGCGCATGTACCTGCACTGGCTTGTCTGCAACGGGATTGTGATGCAGGGCATGCCAATCCCTCAGCTGCCGCTGTTTCTCCTTAAATGCCACGATGTGAATGCCTCTCTCATCTGTGTGGGAGCAAGAGCAGCGAGGGTGCATTACCGACTGCGTAAATTCAGCGCAAAAATCACTTTCAACACACGCGATGCTGTCCCACACTCTGAGTGTATGAGCCATTCAGGCCCGTACGACAACACGTAATTATGTGCGCAGAGTCTTTGTTGTTTTATGTGGAAGTGTGTGAAGATGAGGGAATTCATTGGAACTTTGTAAAATAAAGGCCATAGATCTTGACTTAAAGCTTCATGCTTTTGGGTCTTTCGGTAAAGTCACGTAGATAGGTTCAAAGAAAATAATAAAACTATCAAAAAAACAACGAAGTTTCGATCGCAACACAAGTGGTCGTCTTCATGAAAAAAAGGAAGACGACCGCTTGTGTTGCGATCGAAACGTCGTAGTTTTTTGTTATTTTTTTATTATTTTCTTTGAACCTATCTACGTGACTTTACCGAAAGACCCAAGAATATGAAGGCCATAGAGCAATGAAATCGGTATATGTGCAGGTCCTGGGTGGATTGTTCCATTGCAAGATGAGGAAAGGTAGCAGTGGCTTGGGGAGGCCTTCATCCAGCAGAGAATTAATAATGGCTCATGTTGATGATGTAATGCTCGATAGACATTATCAATGTATAACTGCGGCGCAGTATACCACTGCGACTTGACATATAGCCCTCCTGATCCTGAATATATAAACATGTGAGTGTATATTTTTAGTGCGCCTTGTTGAAACATTCTTTGGCCTTTGCTTTTTCAGCAACCCCTGGAAACGTCATCTCAGCCCTCTTGTGAAATAATATTTTAAAAAACACACACTGGAGTGTCGAGCATAGAGGGGCCATTGTCAGCGTAGGTGTGTGTCAGCTTGCTTTCGTGTCCACTCGCCTACTTGCCAGTCTATTTGTCCACGAATATTCTGTCTGGGAATTTGTCTTTATTATTGATATTATCTACGAAATGGAATAATGTTAAAACGCAAGGGTTGCCGCAGGTTACTCATTTGGGATTCTGCAGAGCAATCATCACCCCCTGTTGGCAGCTTAATGCCCAGTTTGCAAGCAAGGTGCTGAGTCACCTCGTATCACAGAGATAGCTGCCACTGAGGATGCCCTTTTAATGGTGTTTGAGATGAGATGCAATGTAATTTGTCCTGAGACGTCTGCGCGTATAGGAAGGCACCGTATCAAAAACAAATCATGATCGTTGTTATTATTAGCCACGGTCAATCCACTGTTGGATGAAGACCTCCCCAAGCCACCACCACCTCACATGATTTTACAATGCAATAATCCACTCAGTACTTGCACACAAAACTGATTTCATTGCTCCATCTCCTCAGTGTTAGATCTTCTCGGACGCTTTCCATTCCTTGACTATCACTCGGTGATTACTCTTGCCCATCGGCCACCATCCCTTGTAACCGTGTCATCTCCTGTCCAAGACAAATAATATAATCTACATAATTAAAAAATGTTATGATCAACAGAATATAGTTATTCTTTTTTTCAAAATAAAGACGTTAATTACATAATTGTTTCAAAATCATGGTGATTAACGAACAATATATAGAACGGAAACTGAAAAATGTGCAAAGAAATATGGAAAGATGCAGGTGTGGAATTACATTGATATAGAGAAAGAGGAACACATGGATTAGACAACATTCACAGGCCAAGGATATTATCCAAACGCTTAAGTACAGCGAGTGGGCTTGGTCAGCACACATTGCGGCTGGAAGGGACGATGGATAATGGTCAAGAGTAATGTCGGAGTCGTAGCCAAGTAAAGGAATGCATGTGAAAAGGCATCTACCGAAGAGATGGTGAAATCAGCTCGTATGCAGGTCCTAGATGAATTGGAATTGTTACATCGCAAGATTTGCCGGAGGCCTTTATCCAGCAGTGGATTGACCATGGTTGCTGCTGATATAAATAATGTACTGTACAGTATAACCCTTTGTCAAATTACTGCTGGATGAAGGCCTCCACGTGCTGCTTAGTCGTGGGAGTTGTCTGGTCATATTCCACGACATGGATCACTGTGGATGGGTGAATTAGAGGGTGCGGTATTCTGGCATCAGCACTAGAGAAATAGGGTCATCAGGTAGAGCGTTGGCCCCACTAGCGCCTTGTGTGCCATACTGATCTTAAAATGTGCCCACGAACAACATTTACACCAACAGTCTACACTCCACAGCATATAGCCAGCTGCGTATTTAGCCTATGTTTGTGTGTGTGTATATATACATACAGTATATACATATTGTCATTTTATCTGACCAAACAAACCCTGTTAACACTGTTGTCATAATCAGTTAATGTCCCATTTGTTGTCATGTGATTGGTTTTTAACTAAGGGGTTCAGAGCTCAAGCAACTGTTGGTATTGCCACATGGAGAGGTGACATCTGGCAACCAGTGGACATGTGACACTTCTCACAATGCCAATCAGATGCCTCCCAATCAATTAAAGGATGCTCTTCTCCCGTTTAGAGCCCTGGGACAATGGCGGAAATTCTAAATTCCTATGGTGGATTCTAGATTTCCTATGGTGAAGGCATCAGAAAACCTTCATCCAGCAGTGGATTGACGCCATAAACATATCAAGGACTGACTTGACTGCGGTGTGTGTATATATAGCCTTGCATAGAACAACCGCTGTGGCCCCCCCACTAACAAGTACTAATTTTAATCACCCCGGAGGGATGATGACCTGAGCTGACCACCGGAACTCTCCCACCATTGCAGACTGCGCTATAAGCCGCGGTGTCACGCAGACTGTTGTTTGACAGAGGTGACGACACGAGACTAACGCGACTCATCGCATTTCTTGTTGAAGCCACCTTCTCTATTTGTTCCTCGGCATCAACACTCGCTGCTAAGGAGATCGGAAAACCCCACGACGAGTTTGTAAGTGATGCAATCTTGGCAACAGACTCGTGACAAATGGGATGAGTCCAAACAAACAGGGTTCACCCCTTACGTGGCTCGGCAGCGTCACCGCTCACTCGCATAGCAGCGCGCGTGCTGTTGTTGTTAGCCAATGTGGGACGAGCTATTTGAACAGCAACAACAACAACAACGCGTGCGTGACAGTCAACACACGCGATATCCAAGCCTTGCGATCGTCACGTCACGTATGATAGATGCAGTGGTTCGGCATCCAAAACGTTTTGGCGCCTTGTTACGTCACATTTGTTTTGCCTGTTACCGTGGGTTGGAGCGATGGCGCAGTGGTGAGCACACTGTGCTATGCTCGAATGACCCATAGCGCAGGGGTCCTCAAACTACGGCCCGCGGGCCACATGCGGCCCGCCGAGGACATTTATCCGGCCCGCCGGGTGTTTTTGCCGCCGCTGCCTGTCTGTTACTTTTTTTCTACATGAGAAGGACGGTCATTGGTGGAAGAGGGAGAGGGGGCGGAGTTCCCCCCAATCAGACTGCATTGATGGGCAGTGCAGTCTGTATGTCTCTGTGTGGGCAAAGTTATTGCTGGTATATTGTTTTTGTAGCGCTGTATATATATTGGTATTTTACTAATATCAATTTTGACTCCCTAGGAAACAATGATGTCAAGAAAGAGAAAAATTTACTCGGAGTGTAGGATATTCAAAGAACAGTGGACTTATGATTACTTTTTCATGCAGTACAAGGAAAGAGCTGTGTGTCTAATATGCCAGAATATAGTGTCTGTGTTCAAAGAATACAATTTACGTCGACACTATGAAACTCAACATAAAGATAAATATGATTGTTTGGTCGGAGAAGTGAGAAAAGATAAAATATTAAAACTGAAAAATACATTAACAACTCAGCAAAATACTTTTGTGAAGCAGAAGAAGCTAATAGCGTGCACTGGCAGACCATTCGTGGAGGGAGAATTTGTTAAAGAATGCCTTCTTTCTGTTGCCAAAGAGATGTGTCCAGAGAAGGCCGATTTATTTAGTACAGTGAGTCTTTCAGGACCTACAATTACACGGAGTATTGAAGAAATGGGAGACAATTTGCATCAGCATTTGCAAAACTCCACAAAAAAACTTTCCTATTTTTCCTTGGCACTCGACGAAAGCAATGATGTTCGTGATTCTGCACAACTTCTAATTTTTATTCGTGGGACAAATGACTATTTCGAAGTCACAGAAGAGCTTGCTGCACTGCAAAGCATCAAAGGAACAACTACAGGAGAGGATATCTTTCGATTTAAAGCTTTCGTGACTGCAGGGATTAATCTTCTTGGTTCTTTCGGTAAAGGAGTCATGTTTGCATAGACCGCAAACATGACTCCTTGCAAAAAGGTGTCAGTTTTGTTGCCAGATAGAAGGGTAAAGAACCAATTATCATATTTTTACTGGCAAATGAGGTCCCCATAGTGTAGATGCTTGCCCCGAGCTCTCATACTCTGATGGTGCATTGTCCTTGAGTTGTGCGCCTTTTGGCGTCATCTGGTCCAACCCATATGAGACTAGGCTCGAAGGAAAGCTGTCTCGGGTGTGGACCAATCAACTTCAAGGACAGTGCACATTATCAGAGTTATGTTCTTTTGTTTGTATTATGACTGCAGGTATTGCGGTCTATGCAAACATGACTCCTTGCAAAAAGGTGTCAGTTTTGTTGCCAGATAGAAGGGTAAAGAACCAATTATCTTTCGGTAAAGTCACATAGAAGGGAAGTAATAAAATAATAAAAGTAAAACATAATAAAATAATTCTCACGACGTTTCGGCCACAACGCAAGCAGCCGTCCTCAGGTGAAAACCAGGTCTGTTGGGGAGACAGCGTCTGAATGAAACAGCACACGAGCTTGGAGCATATATAAGCTGGGTTGGAAACGGGGGAAAGAGTGCCTTGACAAAATAATTTAATAATAGTACTACATATGCAGCACGGGCATATGTAGTACTAATCACATTCCTGCATTTCCCATAAATATGCAAAATTCCTCTTGATATGCAAATTCTTTTGTCAGGGCGCTCTTTCCCCCGTTTCCAACCCAGCTTATATATGCTCCAAGCTCGTGTGCTGTTTCATTCAGACGCTGTCTCCCCAACAGACCTGGTTTTCACCTGAGGACGGCTGCTTGCGTTGTGGCCGAAACGTCGTGAGAATTATTTTATTATATTTTATTTTTTATTATTTTATTACTTCCCTTCTACGTGATTTTACCGAAAGAACCAAGAAGAGAGGATATCTATGAAAAGGTTTGCCAAACTGTGAATGGTTTGGAGCTGAACTGGGCTAAACTAGCCAGTGTGACAACTGATGGTGCTCCTAGCATGGTGGGGTCTAAGAAAGGAGTAATTGCTCGCATTAACCAAGAGATGGACAAACATAACCATTCTCATCCAATAGCCATACACTGCCTCATCCACCAACAACCGCTGTGTAGTAAATCACTGAAGTGGGACTCTGTTATGAAATTTGTGGTATCTTGTGTAAACTTCATTAGAGGTCATGCACTAAACCACAGACAATTTCAGGAATTTCTGTCTGAGCTAAATGTTGACTATGAAGATGTTCTGTATCACACAGAAGTCCGTTGGCTGAGTCGAGGGAGAGTTTTAAAACGTTTCTATGACTTACTTCCACAGATTACAGCTTTTCTGCTTTAAAAAAACAAAGAAGTACCAGAGCTCAATGATGCAGAATGGAAATGGCACCTTGCCTTTCTGACAGATGTAACAGAGCTACTCAACAGTTTCAATGTGCACCTTCAAGGAAAGGGGAAGCTCATCTGTGATATGCAATCACATGTCAAAGCATTTGAAGTAAAATTAGGCCTCCTCATCAAACAAGTGAAGGAGGAAAACTTCTGCCATCTCCCCACAACTAAAAATCTGTTAGCGGAAAAACCATTGGTTGCAATTCCCAAACAAAACATGTGTGGATTCACTGGAAAAATTGCAAAAGGAGTTCCAATTTGGATTTAAAGAGCTTCATCTCCATGAACAGGACATACAGCTTTTCCGTAACCCATTTTCTATTGACATTGAAAATGTGGATACAATTTACCAAATGGAACTGGCTGAACTGCAGAATTTTGACTCTCTGAAAGACGCATTCAAGTCAAGCAGCCTTCATAATTTCTATGCATCTCTCCCCTCTGAGACATATCCTCATCTCAGGAACCATGCACTCAAAATGGCAACCATCTTTGGCAGCACTTATGTCTGTGAACAGACTTTTTCCAGAATGAAACATTTGAAATCTCCAACCAGATTTAGACTAACGGATGCACACTTGCATCACTTGTTACGACTAGCAGTGACAAATATGGAACCGGACATTGACCATCTCATTAGCCAAAAGCAGGCCCATAGTTCCCATTGAAATACTGGCAAGTTTGTTGATTTAACTTTACTGGAAAGTTTGTTGATTTAACTTTACTTGTTTTTCATTTTAAATATTGTATTTGTTCTCGTTTTGTTTCTTCACTTCAAAATAAGATATATGCAGTGTGCATAGGAATTTGTTCATAGTTTTTTTTTTTAACTATAGTCCGGCCCTCCAACGGTCTGAGGGACAGTGAACTGGCCCCCTGTTTAAAAAGTTTGAGGACCCCTGCCATAGCGTGATTCTCGATCATGGCTAACATCAGGGGCGAGGGATATCTCAACCGTTCCTGGGCGCTCCCTTGACCAAATCCACACTGACCAGTGTGGTGAAGTAATAATGGTGAAATAAGCACTATGGCTAACAGGGTAAATAATGACAGCCCTTTGCTAGATAAAACACTATACTTTCGTTAATAACGCTGTGGCTTTAAGATATATATATATACGAGGAAATGTGTTAAGCCATGGCCCATCTTCATTTACGTGTCCGAAGAAGGAGCATTGCCAGAAAAGTCGCCCATTATATTTTTTTCTTTTAAGGTCACTGTTCTTTAAAGGTGTGGAGTTTTTTTCGTAAGTATATATTCACAGTTTACTTGTGCTGAACCACTCTTATTGTCAGGGTTGGCTATGTACGGCGCGGAAGAAGTTCAACATACATGCGTACTCCTAATAAGGCGGTGTGGCTAACGGGATAAACCCTTTATTGTTTATTTAGAGGAACGGATACGAGAAGGCGAATTGTCTGCTATTCTATTGCATTGTTTATTCCTCTGGACCGGTGTTCATGGCAAACGTGGTGAGGCTCGGATTTGTGCTGTTGCACCACTGCCAACGTCAGCACTTTAACGTTTGTGAATTGACTTTGTACTCCATCACACAAAATCACCAATTGCGTCATGGAAAATATAAGTAACAATATTAATAAGCAGACTATACGCCGCTGTCACAGATTAAAGATGCGTCAAATAATAAGTATTCCATCAGCCACAGGGTCTTCTGGGAGTACACAATTTCAGCAGCAATGGTTCAGCACAAACTCTGGATCGGTTTCGACATTCAGTGCATCACCGGTAGAGTGAACGGGTCAGTTGGGTCCAACTCGCCTAGAGAGCACTCACCAGGGGCAGCGCCTTTCTCCTCCCTCCTACAGGCTGGGGTCGCCATGGATAGCACACGCTGGAACGTTCCGTTTCTTACACAGCCCCGCTGCTCTGTCGATTCCACTGCAGGATCAGCCGCTCCGTGTGGAACAAAGGCCACCGCGTCTGTGGCGTGTTTGGAACATTGTTGCCACAGCGGAGAAGGGGTCTGCACTTCATATGACCTGTTCAGTGCGTGGGAATTCTGGGTGGAAGCTTTGGGCTTGAGCTGGCTCGTAACATTCAACAGAGTGCTTTGAACTTTTGACTGGAAATGGCTTTCGAACGGTGATGTTCCTTGCAAATATCTAACTGGCCCACGAACATACTCCCGCTGTAGAAGCCATGGGTTTCGTCCTACTGTCACGGCATCCTTTTGACCGCACGAAGCCTCGGCAGCCGCAGGACCGCTGCCTCTTGAATGGGCGAACGCGTCTTTGTCAAGAGCCGCGTAGTGGCAGAGCCACGCGTCCTCCACTCTCCTCCTCGTCGCCTTGCTCCCGCCAGCCCCGCCCGGGAACTCGTGCTCCCCCCGGTACACCTCGTCCAGCGCGGGACCCGACGTCGATGCGGCGCGGCTAATGGCCCTCCCGTCCTCCACGGTAAACTCGCGGATGTTGAGGCTGTTCTGGCGGCCGGCGAAGCTCGGCAGATCCTGAACTTTGCTGTCGGCCTTGAGAGGCAGGCTGACGGAGCGCGATCGGACGCGGTGACGGGACAGCAGAGGGCTGCCTCCGCTGGGCTCGGGCATGGGCAGACTGCTCGACAGCTCGTGCAGGGAGCCGTCCGCGGGATCCGGCTTCGCCGGCGAGGTGAGCAAGCGGTCCCTCGCACCGCAGCTGTGCGGAGTCGACGGGAATGCATTGCCCGGGCATACCATGGAAACCGTTTCTCTGGGACCATTAAAAGCCTCTTGTTGACTTGTCAAGACGTTGAAGGGCACTTTGGAGCGTTTGCCGACGTTAATTTGGTCGCCAGTTGGAACGGAGCCAGCGCCGCTCCCCTCCCACGCCCTCCCGCGTCGCCCGACCGCTGCGGCCGAGAGCAGCGCGTCGTTCTCTTTGTCCGAAAGCGTTTCGCCGGGCGCGCATCTCGAGGTGCCGCTCTTCGCGGACTTCGCCTCCGGGTCTTCTCTCCGAGTCCTCGCTCCAGTGTCAGGCGGAGAGGCGTGGGGCGCAACGTCGCTTGGTGACTCCCACCTCTGCTCTTTCTCCCGGCACAGTCTCTGCGAGAGCCTCTTGTGTTTGTCCACGACCGACGACGCTACCCAGGCGGTGTCGGGCAGCAGCGAGATAATTTGTCTCTTCTTCTCGAGCGTGATCCCGTGGCACGGCTGGGACAGCCTCTCTCCCTGCTGCTGCTGCTGGCATCTCTGCTTCACCTGCGGGCCGTGCACGAGCGACGCGTGTCCATCCCCTACAGACACTGCGCGTGCCGCTGCTGTTGTCGGTTTCTGTTCGTCTCTCGCGTAAGATTCGCCTGCAAATCGTGAGAATTTTGTTTTATATCCTCTCACTTTTTTTTGGAATATTTTTTACCGAACACAAGCTTACAGGAAAATGCTAGATAATGATGTAATTCATACAAGAAAAATAACATTTGCCTGTTTTTGTTTACGTGCATGTAAATCGAACGCTGCACACAGGATCAGTACACGAAATATTGGTTTTAAAATAACTGTTTTATTTTAATTCAATCGATAACGCTTTTACAAAACTCGAATGTTATCTAAAAGCAAAGCATATACCGCATTAGCATACACACCGCAAACAACACCACCCACACTGAGATCATTCGCGCCACCCCATTGTTTCAAATATTATTTTTCATTGAAATCAAGAGAACAGAGCGCCACCACTTTTCGTAATCGGGTCGCACTCTGCTGCTGCTGCCGCCGCCGCCTTCTGGCTGACATCTCACCGAAGTTACCTGGATGATGGTGGTGCTGCTGCTGCATGGCTCGGTTAGCGGAGCAGGAATGCAGCGCGACGTTATTGTGCACGGCACTCGCTGCCTCCTCTACGGTCATCAGTCACGCCCACTCGCTCCGCACGAGACTGCTGCCTCCGTTCGCGCGCGACGCTCGGACCCCCCCCCCCCATCTCTCTCTCGTCACCCGCGTCTCCACGGCCATTGGGGCGACTTGGCCAGGCCGCCCTCTCAGCCACCCGCACTGGCGCCGCCGCTGCTGCTGTTGGCGTTGCGCGTTCGCGCCGCTCGTTGTGTTCGGCGTCGCGGCATGAAACGCGATCTCGTTCCGCGTCCCGGCCACTTGTTGAGCGGCTCTGATCCCAGTGAGCCGCTCAGTCTCTGGGCTCGCACAAAAAGGGCGGGCGGGCGGGCGAGCGGTTGTGCCCTCTGTACCAAACGCGGCCGCTCAGTGGGATTATCCATATCACAATCGGGAGCGAATCTTTGGTGGAAAACGCTGAACAATTTGTTCTTTTTGGAAACAATGGCTCGGCGTTGGATGTTTGTGTATTATGATTTCATTCACGTGGTTATTTAGTCCTATTATTTAATCGGTCTTGTTTGTTATTGGCATTCGCTGGCACGCCATGCAATAACAGCCAAAGCGTTATGTAATGCACTGCAACGCCACACAGAAAGTCTGAAAAAGACCCGGACACTACGTGTCACTGTCGTGAAATGTGTTGTGAAATATTCTTCTCGGGACAGAGTGATCAGCACACAGTGATACGTGCGATGCTGCATTGCGAACCGAAATCTCTCAGTTCAATTCCAGGCCTTAGTTCACCATCAGGGGCGAGTGATATCTGATTCAGACGTGCCCCCCCCCCCCATCCTTCAACCCAACACTGAAAAGCGGTGGTGAATTATGGTCAAGCAACCCTCATGATTGCCACGGCTTGGGGAGCCTCTTCATCCAGCAGTGGATTTACAAAAGGCTGTAAAATGTCATTCATTATATAACACACTTCTGTATTATAATTGTATTAACTTCAAACCTTGGTTGTTTTTGTTAGCACTGTAGTTGCCATTGACGTGATCAGGTAGTCTCCCATGATTGGACGGATGCAATTGAGCAATGCCCATGTTAGACTCAGTTAACATTGGTCTGGCTCTTTCTACAGCAGATGTACACAGAGTACGGCTGCTGTATATGCTTCCCACCATAAACCTTTCTCTACATGAGAGTTCCCAATCGTGGTTGGGGGTTGACTCAGCCCATCATCCCTCCTTTCGAGGTGAATGCAATGAGTACCACTTTTTGGGGAATTCAACAGTGGTTTCCTGATGGAGACACTCTCCCCTGCCATAGGAATGAGGAATTTCCTACCAAGGAAACACATTTACAAGCACAGCCTTGTGTTGAAAGCGTAGCAACAATTTTGTCTGATCTTATTCTTTGGGTCTTTCGGTAAAGTCACGTAGATTATCATCAAATAAAATAAAATAACAAAAAACTACGACGTTTCGACCGCAACACAAGCGGTCGTCATCAGGAAAAGGGGGGGGGGGGCTGGGAGTACTACAGTGCCACTTAATCTGAGTAAACACAATTGTTAAACTCGTGTCTGCTGCGTGTGTGCTTGTGTTTATTCTCCTTTCTGTGTAAGCGTCGAGGCCCCTTTAGAGTGGCAGTACGGTCGTGGCACGCGTCTCCGTGCTCAAGGGGGTCACTGACGCATCCCCAACAGACATCTCTCCAAGGCTTGATACATTTCATCAGTACTCATACTATTTGGTTCTTTCGGTAAAGTCACGTAAGTAGAAATAAAATAAAATAACATTTCATCAGCATTATCACTAAATACATATTCTCATCTTGGTGTAAATATACAAATATCTCCTCTCCTGAAGGTGACTGCTTTCAACAGACCCCAAGACTCCTGAGACACGATTTGTACTCCATCCAGGCTCTTGTCCTGCTCTTAATCTGAATGAAGTTCTGTTTATGATAACCCTGATCATTGAATTCACAAAAGTGGCCTATGGTGTACGTTGCGGTCTCCAACTTGTATTAACTTCACATCTCTCTTTATAAGGGCCATTGCCCAAAACGTCGTCTGTTAGATATTTGTTTCTCTTAATGCCAATTTGTTATTGAAAAATGTGTTGTGTTTTTGTTGTTTGTGGTTGTATCGCCTAGATAAGGAACAATTATATATTAATAAACTTGTTTTCTTTCTTTATTAATGCGACAGACACATTCACTCGTGTGTACAGATTCACGTGTTTTTTTTCCGTATCCTATTGTCAAACGATGAGTCAGGTGGCGACCAGCTACTGCTGTGAATCATGTCATGGAAAATAGAGGCGAATGACTCATCCGATGCATGGCCTAGCTAAACTCACCGCTTAGTTTTTAAAACACATATCTGGTTCATTAGTGAATAAGAACAATAACATACCATTTAGATTTTAAATATAGCAGCTTAAGAGTTGATACTTCCATTCACAATACTACAATACATTTCAATTCACGAGTGAACATAATTTATTATGCGACCATAACGTTTTTTTAAATATTAGGACTGTGAAAGGGTGGAGATAATAATACAAAAAAATACAAAAAATTATAATAATATCAATGAGTTTCTTTAACTTCTAAGTACTGTGCAGTCAAATCTGCAACACACAAGACACATAGACAGTCGGGGCAATCCTCGATCTCGAACCAGGTGTGGTCTCATCGATATCTCTCTTGCAAAGGCCCCTCAGCTATAAAACAAACATGTGCTCTAGAAATAATATGAAGTGTGTAGAGTTTCATGTATATGTTATTTAACCATGTGAGAACTCAGGAGACCAGGATAAGCCGAATTGTAAAAGTGACGTTGGTGATGCTCATTATTAGAACTATTGTTATTTCCTGTACGCTTAAATACCTCCTCACAATGAATTCTGGTAAGGGTGCACGTTTCATTTCCATAGCAGGAAACAAAGCAGGGTGACTGAATCGCTGTTCACCCTGGCGTTCCATGCGCGATGCTGGGGAGAGGGGATCACATGGCTCCACAGGTGACGCGTTTCCCTGGGAATGCCATGGCAATAAGACTGAGAATGCGGGGGCAAATAATTGCCTAATAGGATCGTGTGAAGCCTGCTGAATAGCCCCAAGCAGCTCTGAGCTTTATGTTTATTATCGATTTTCTGTCGTGTTTGGAAATTATTTAATCGTATTCCTAACCATATTTGCACAGCTTGGTACACAGTCTAAAAATAATACGAACATCTTGGCACTATTCAAAGTCAAAGGTGATGTCCTGCTCTGAGACAACGTGAGTTTCCTGTTTATAGCCCTGAGCTAACGGTGGCAATTCGACATTCCTATGGCGGGGGCGAGTCTCAAATTAACATTATTATCCCCCAACCACGATTTAAAGTCGCAACATTCCGATTGCGAGCCGTTTGCTCTTCCGCTGAGCCACTTGGCACTCACGATGATGTGTTTACGTGTTCTAAAAGTACTTACATTTTGTAAATGGAAAAGAAATGTCAATGTATGCTTAGATTGCGGTCTCGACTATCCACTTATCCAGACAGAAACTTGACTGCTGTCTGAACACGACGATGGTGGCTCTTGTGTGTGTATAGGTATTCAAACTCATGCTCCCTACTCTTAACAGCAAATCTAAAATAACACGAAACGGCAACACAGGACTCACGGGGGACTTGGGGGTCTTGTTCTGGGAATTTGTCATGGCCAAAAACACATCGTCATACACTGTTTAGATTTGCCACCTTTTCCACTGTATACGAAACCCTGACCAGTGAGCGTAGATACAGTGAGGGAAAGAAATATTTGATCCCCTGCTGATTTTGTACGTTTTTCCACTGACAAAGAAATGATCAGTCTATCATTTTAATGGTAGGTTTATTTGAACAGTGAGAGACAGAATTACAACAACAAAATCCAGAAAAACGCATGTCAAAAATGTTATAAATTGATTTGCATTTTAATGAGGGAAATAAGTATTTGACCCCCTCTCAATCAGAAAGATTTCTGGCTCCCAGGTGTCTTTTATACAGGTAACGAGTCGAGATTAGGAGCACACTCTTAAAGGGAGTGCTCCTAATCTCAGCTTGTTACCTGTTCACAGAAACAATTAATCAAACAGATTCCAAACTCTCCACCATGGCCAAGACCAAAGAGCTCTCCAAGGATGTCAGGGACAAGATTGTAGACCTACACAAGGCTGGAATGGGCTACAAGACCATCGCCAAGCAGCTTGGTGAGAAGGTGACAACAGTTGGTGCGATTATTCGCAAATGTCAGAAACACAAAAGAACTGTCAATCTCCCTCGGCCTGGGGCTCCATGCAAGATCTCACCTCGTGGAGTTGTAATGATCATGAGAACGGTGAGGAATCAGCCCAGAACTACACGGGAGGATCTTGTCAATGATCTCAAGGCAGCCGGGACCATAGTCACCAAGAAAACAGTTGGTAACACACTACGCCGTGAAGGACTGAAATCCTGCAGCGCACGCAAGGTCCCCCTGCTCAAGAAAGCACATATACATGCCCTCTTACAGACCAAAGTGGAGCTCTTTGGCATCAACTCAACTCGCCGTGTTTGGAGGAAGAGGAATGCTGCCTATGACCCCAAGAACACCATCCCCACCGTCAAACATGGAGGTGGAAACATTATGCTTTGGGGGTGTTTTTCTGCTAAGGGGACAGGACAACTTCACCGCATCAAAGGGACGATGGATGGGACCATGTACCGTCAAATCTTGGGTGAGAACCTCCTTCCCTCAGCCAGAGCATTGAAAATGGGTCGTGGATGGGTATTCCAGCATGACAATGACACAACACACGGCCAAGGCAACAAAGGAGTGGCTCAAGAAGAAGCACATTAAGGTTCTGGAGTGGCCTAGCCAGTCTCTAGACCTTATTCCAATAGAAAATCGGTGGAGGGAGCTGAAGGTTCGAGTTGCCAAACGTCAGCCTCGAAACCTTAATGGTATTTAGCTCCTGAACATATTTGCATATGTAAGAATTGAAAAGAAAAACCTGCAGTTTACTATGATAAATGTGAACATAATACCGGCACCAGATCTCGGTACAAATTAATTCCTGCCATCCGGACACAGACGCCATCTCTGCGTGAAATCCGGATGGTAGCAACCCAACTCGTCGAGAGACGATGTGTTATGGAAGTTGTAATTTAAAACAGCAATAACGCATTTTGTCATCGAAAATACCTTTGGGGGAATTTTTTTGTTTAAATCGGCTATACAATGGTAATGGAACTGCAAATAAAATTCCGACATAATAAGACACAGAAGTGTAATGAGCTTGTATATGTCGTGTGTATATGGCCAAATCACCCCTGAATGGGCACATTAGTGTCAAAAAGAAAAAGGAGATAAGCAAAGGTGAGCTTAAATTGTCTTGAATGGGCGACAACCATGCATAAAGGGTGTTATACCCTGTGAGATCATGTGGTGGGCAGCAGACTGCAGTGCAGGGAAATTATTTGTTATGCTGCACTTCTAGGCTCCCACGTCTTTTGCTCTCCGCCTTCACCAACCTGACCTGACCATTGCGGCATAGTCAAATTATATCATCAAAAAGTATGGTCAAGAAAACCCTGACGACCGACACGGTGTCGGGAAGCCCTCTTACAGCAATGTATTGCCAAATGGCCATGCATATGTAGTGACATGGAATTGGTCACTACGTAGCATAGCGCTGGTTGCTGGCAGAGAAGGGGATCTGCAGTTGCAGCAGCCCTGTCTGTCAGCAGGTCACGTGATACACCAGAGAGAAGGATGTAGGGGAAAGGTTACAGAGGGGGCACGTGAGGGAAGCCCGGGAACCCGCTCGTAGGTTCTAGACGAGGAGCGTGGCCGGGGCGGAGCGAGGCCACGCTGGGAGGATAAAAGGGAACCCGGAGCGAAAGCGCAGATGGTGCTTGTGTTCAATGTTCTAATTATGAGTTTCTGTTTGTCACACTGTAAGACGCTTCCTGGCAAAAAAAACCGAATGCATCTGTGCGGTTACCTCAGAAGGTTATTGCAGGTATTTGGCTCATATTTGAAATATTCTGCTCTGTATTAAAACAGGTTGTGTTCTGTAATTGTCTTTGCACTTCCATGCCTTCTGTGCACAACCAGTTAGAATGTGGACACGTGGCATTTGAGTGCTGGTCTGAGCGTGTCAATGGCTCTTGTAAAGATTCTACAGAAGGACTATATTGCTCAAAACGGCATGTAAGCAGGATGGGCATTGGAGTGGTCTACACGATTCTGACGGCCAAGGGGAAGAGACCGAACAGCGGATGGTGGGAGACTGTTAGGGCAGAACGATGGCTCTATGTAAGTCGATGGGTCTCTCTGTGAGTCTGTGGGTCTCTCTGTGAGTCTAAGTCTAAGGCCAAATCATAGGAGACTGTTGAGGCAAGTCCTGGATATAACCACTGTTGACTTCCCCAAGATGAGGTGATAATTCGTATCAAACTCTTATCGGATGATGGGCTAGTCAACCCCAACCCAGGATTTCAACTCGCAAACTTCAGATTGCGAGCCACTCTACCGAGGAGTCACCTGGTCGATGAACAAGATGCATTCCAAAAGAACGTATTCATGTTGGAAAACCAAATACTGCATCCTATAAAACCTCATTGTTGTGGCGTAGAAAACGTAACACAACTTGTCAACAAGGCGATACGGAGCCCATATGTTAACATCCACATTCCAATAAGTTTTTTTTGGGTTAGATCGCGTAAATATAAATGTGTCGTTAAACCCGCCACCAGCCCACACACCAGCGTGTTGGAGAATAAACCCACAACGTTCCGCCGGTAATTACAACCAGCCTCATCAGGCAACAGCAAATTGTGGCTGCCACCTGATGGTGCTGAATGTAATCACCGGTAAAACGTACTCGAAGTGTAAATGTTATGGGTTTACTCTCCAACACACTGGTGTGCTGAACTAGTAACGAATTGGCATGTTGACATGACAAACCTTATAATTGGCTGTGGCAGGTTTAAAAAAACATTTATATTGACACGATCTAACCCCCCAAAACCCCCCCTCTATTATGGATAATATTAGTAGCTAAGGCCTACGTGTGAATCCAAATACCCCACTGATGTACAGCATTGCCAGTTAACACCAGACAAACTCTGCCGGCACATTACGTTCGTGGGACAAGCCCGGGCTTGCTGTAATTATGGAATATTCCAGCGTCAACCCGACAAGGCACCACGTGATGCCCCCAGCCCCCACAGGCACGATGTCGCCTTTCGGCAGCCAAAGTGTAAACACGGCACTTGTGATGTCTTCAGTGGCCGGGTTGTGAATTTACACGCTCCGATATTGAGTCGGGCAGTCCACACAAGCATGTGGAGAGCGCGCCCTTGGGAGGAGTTTGGGCCTTCTTACAATCTTAATTTTTGTTACATTTATTTTTTACATCGTGTCATGCATTATGAGTTTTGATTAGGTTTAATTTTAATATATGCTGTATACATCTATTCGATTCCATTGAGATGGTACATTCATCCAGCAGTGGATAGAGTGATTCGATTACCGTACAGTGTGATTCTAATAATTCTAATACGATTCTAATTCTACACATATCTCGTCAAGGAACATAAACCAGCATGATTAGGATAGCCATCGAACAAAGACGGTCACCGCATCGCGCGCTTTCAGATGTGCTTCTGCGGCCGTCTGGAACGCTCTTCCTTCCGGTATTGGAAAACCACTGGTGCTGTGTACTTTTAAATCTGGATTGAAAACTCATTTCTTTAAAACAGATTTTTGTGTTTAGTTTGTTGTACTTCCCCCACAACCCCGATTAGCACGGTTGACTACGTACGGTGCCAAATAAATTTTAGATATATACAGTACATACATATTTATTCAGGAGCACTTCCGTTTGCAAATGGCTCAAGTTCCATGCGAATAATCAGAATCTGTTTTTATATGATGGGCAACTTAAGTCACGTAGAAAATTATAATTGTATGAAAAAATTTATTGCTTTACAAAAGGAGACACTACTTCTCCTTTCCATATCTGTGCAAGTAATAAATACAAGTATTTTTTTCCGCATCCCATCAGCTACACAGCCATCTGGGAGTGCATTATTTCAGCAGCAATTGGTTAAACACAATAAAACGTGATGGCTTATGGTCGACATACACTGAACTATGGATACTAAACTATCTGGCTACGTGTTACTACCCTCTGGTGGACATAAATAATACTATTGTATTTCGATTTAAAGCTTTCGTGACTGCAGGGATTCATCTTCTTGGTTCTTTCGGTAAAGTCACGTAGAATGGAAATAATAAAACAACAAAAAATAAAAACAACGCAAGCAGCCGTCCCCAGGTGGAGAGCAGGTCTGTCATTCAGGCTCTACTCGACAGACCTGCCCTCTACCTGAGGACGGCTGCTTGCGTTGTGGCCGAAACGTCGTGAGAATCATTTTATTATGTTTTATTTTTTGTTGTTTTATTATTTCCATTCTACGTGACTTTACCGAAAGAACCAAGAAGAATACTATAGTACTAGCAAACTTCGACATTGAATATAGCTCCTTTACGATTAAACTACAATACTGTGCCGTATTGTACTGGTAACACGATGCCCTCTGGTGGCACTAACGCCAAAGCGTTAGGTGAAAGCAAACATTAAAAAAGTGGAAAATTTAATTTTTTGGGAAAAATTTAATTTTTTGGGGGAAAAAAACACGGATTATGTTCGTTGAAAAATGTGACATTTACAACTTTTTTTTTTAATAGATAGCATACTAAGCATCAACACGGCGCCTCAACATTCATAGTGGTTATATTGAGCCTAAACTTGATTTGAAGCTTTCGTGACTGCACGAATTATACTCTTTGGTTCTTTCGATAAAGTCACGTAGAAAGAAAATAAATTAAATAATAGAATACGACGTTTCGATTGCAACACAAGCAACCGTCATCAGGTAGAACTAAATTTGACAGACAAAACACAGACACGGAGACACACAGACACACAAGCAGAGAGACAACACGAAGACACACAGAGAGAGACACAACATAGACACAGAGACCCAATGCCTCTGTGTCGAGGCCTTAAATAGAGAGGGGGGGGGGCAGAGAGAGAGGTGGGTCTGCTGGAGCAGAAAGATAAGCATGTCAATGAAAGACCCAACAAGACTGGTACATTTATTGAGCCTGTTTAACACGTAGACTTTCGCGACCAATATCATCCATAATAGAGGTTTTTGGGCTAAATCGCGTAAATGTGTCGTTAAAACCCGCCACCACCAGCAAGACTGCTCCACAAATCTGGTTGTCGCCTGATGAAGCTAGTTGTAATTACCGGCGAAACGTCGTACTCAGATTGTAAATGTCGTGGCTTGGCTCTCCAACACACCGGCTAGTGCTGTACTAGTATACTACACTATACACTACTATACACTACACACTACACTGCACATTAGTGCTGTACTCGTGACGAATTGGCCACGTTCTGTTGACGTGACAACCCTTACTAGTTGGCTGTGTCGGGTGGTGGCGGGTTTTAAGGACACATTTATATATTTACGCGATCTAACCCAAAAACCTCTATTATGGATGTATTGAGCCTGTTGCGTTTGTGCCGTGTCGAGTGTGGGGTCTGTGCTGTGTCTGTGCTGCATCGACTCCGCCGTGTTGACTCTGTTGTCCGTGCCTGCTCCTGTCGACTTGAACGTCTCCGACTACTCTGCCTTTCCCGGAAGAGGCAGCCGCTTTCCCGTCGACACGCCCCCTTGCAGTTCGACACGCCCCCTTGCAGTTCGACACGCCCCCTTGCAGTTCGACACGCCCCTTGCAGTTCGACACGCCCCCTTGCAGTTCGACACGCCCCCTTGCAGTTCGACACGCCCCTTGCAGTTCGACACGCCCCCTTGCAGTTCGACACGCCCCCTTGCAGTTCGACACGCCCCCTTCCGGCTTCGGAAGAAGACACTTCCGCCACACAGCTCGAGGCGCCGACACGTGGAGCGGAGCGCGCAACTGCGGAGATGTTCCTGCAGTTCTACGTCGACGAGGCGGGCGAGCGGGTCTACACCCTCAAGGTGAGCGTGCACGGCTCAGAGATGGCGAGCGGCCGTGGGGGTTTGGGGGGGGGATACCGTCTCGTCGTGCCGTGCGGCGCGCCCTTGCTGTGTAGGCCCGACGCGGCCTACACCGCGGCTGCCTCGGAAACGAGACCCCCCTCAGCTCTGCCGATTAAACGCCAAATGTTTGTGTCGAAGCCATCGCTGATGCACGTACGAACTCCCCCTCCCAAACCGTGTGGCAGACGAGGTGTGTAAAAATATACTTATTTATATATATTTACGCCAAGGTCCGGATACGTGAAAGAGGCTACTGTTTTGCGCCCGTTACATTGAGTGAATTGCGAGCCCCTTTATTAATTTTCGTGACTTGTCTCGCTTTCCTATACCTTGTACTCCTGTCGGTTTTTGTATTGTAACTTTCTGATCCGCGCCTGCCGGACATCTGTGAAAAGATCTTCACAGCTCATTGGATTATTTCAGCCTACGTAAATGAGTGCTGCTACACAACGCCCACACGCTCGTGGCCTTCAAAGCAATATCGCCAAAGATACCTGTACACAAGCTAATGAAATAACCAGACAACTGTAATGGGACCGCATAATCATTTGCGAGTGGCCATATAAATAGACGGCGGGAAGAGGCCAGCAGTGGATTGTACATTGCCACAGAATGGAGCAGCTGCTTAGCACGTGGAGGCTCAGGCGCGCGTAGCTGTGCACGGTGAATCGCACAGCTGCAGGTCCACGAGCCGGCACCGACGCCACCACCTTTGTATTGCACACGACAGGAAACCCAACACGACACGTTCGCCAAGAATTCTGTCTTCACGGGGAATGTATGTAATAGGCGACGTTTCGGTCTCAGCCCAGAGATAGGAGATACGATTTGGAGACTGCACTTTAAAACATGAGGCCTGATAAGAATTACATTTAAAAACAACTTTCCTGATCCGTCTTTAAATCGGTACGTGCAGAGTTAAATGTTAGTAGGCAATCCAAATCGTTGTACTTTTATTTTAAAGCAGTGCTATTGACGAACGCTTTTGCGTTTTTTATTTGTCTTTGTGTACTACTGCAAACGTAGTTTTGGTAAAAAAATATATCAACTACCAGTTAATAAGTGTAAGAGTTATTTGACCATGCTGGTCACAGTGAGGGTTGGTGAAAGCTAGTCGCATTAGACATGTGAGCATACATGGAGCTTGCTGCATCGGCCTCTGCTGCCTGCAATGTAGAGCCGCAGCCTTGGTGGTTTCTTATGGTGGTTGCCCGTGCAGGCATTGTGCATGCTCAACTTTGCTTAGCTTCAGTGATCTGCCAAGATGCATTCTGGGTGATTTGGTCATTTTCACATCCTTGTGTCCATGCCTGCTAAATTAATGCAATTATATGTAGATAGCAACTTAACCCATTCCGTATAAATAATACCATATTACATTACAGAGCACATCCCAAAATGATGAAAGCGGATCCATTTGTGATGTGCATTGCTGATGTGGTCATTAGTCTTGAGTTGTATGTTAGTTATTGAGATATATGCTGTGCTAAAGCGGTTATATGTGTTGTGAGAGGGGTGTGTGTGATTCTTTGAGATAGGTACTGTGTTTAATCAGACGTGCGGTGATTCTTGTTCCTTACAGAAGCAGGACCCCAAGGGCGGCCCCACACTGTCTGCCCACCCCGCACGCTTCTCCCCCGATGACAAGTTCTCGCGCCACCGTATTATGCTGAAGCGCCGCTTCGGATTGCTGCTCACGCAGCAGCCTCTGCCCGTGCTGTAAGGCACGTGGGGGCTTGGCAGGTTGGGCACCACCAGAGATGGCTCACTCTGGGGGGAGGTGACCAACTGAGACGACCATCCTGCACAATTGCTTGCTCCGCATTTCCAGGAAGACCGCCAAGCAACTCGGTGGCACAAGAGAAGCCCGGCTTGGTTCCAGCATTTACCCCCCCCCCACCCAGGCTGGTTCCCAAGCCTGTGTGGTGTAGGCCTGGACATATTGCTGTGGTGTCATGGGCCATGGTAGACCGGTGGTATTGGCAGGGTCTATTTTCCCAGGCCAGTGCCAATCACTCGATCACCCTGCTCAATTACTGGAGACAGAACGGGAGTTTTTAAACCTGTGGTGTCTGTGCTCCCCTGCATCTGGTGATGTGTGTGAACCCTTTTCTGTGCCACCCCCTCATCCCGGATGGCTGTCTTGGGCCCACAGTGGTTGGCAGACCCTGCTTGAGAAGATCTGTACATGAAGCCCCTTCACCAAAACACAACTTAATTTAAGAGCAGAAGCAAAGCAATGCAGTGTACATCACAAACTCAATGTGTAAGATTACATTGAATTATATACGTGATTTGTGGGATTTTAAATAAAAATACTACTGGTGCCACGAGTTTGTCTCATTCTCACTTGAATCGTAAATGTTACTATTGGTGCAATGTGTAAACTTTATCATTTAATCGTAGTGTTAAATGGCAACTGGTGAATGGGTAACTATTCCTGGTTCAAAAAGTCAGGCAGAATATTAAGATTATTGTACCGATTGGCTCGCGTGAAAAAACCTGTAACGGGTCCGTTTTTGGCATTATTACACGGCATATACCACAGTAAAGTATGGTGCATAGCAATTGGCAGCACAGCACATCTGAGGATGCAACAGCAACAAAACAGTTAAGGCTTCTGCAGGGTTTTCAGCAGTTCGTTTTCTTGTACCAGGAGAAGACAGATGAGCAGGGTATTAAAAATCACATCCCACAATGAATAGGCTGCAAGTGAAAGGTCTTCAATAAAAAATTCACTCGTGGCTAAAGTCCCATGAAATCCCGACTACGCAATGTTCAGATAGTTGTCATCGGTAGGCAGGTGAAACTACCTTTGTAACAATTTCATCCCATATCAAACCGCCATCGCAAAGCTGCAGTCAATGCTGCTCCACTTATAACTTAGGTAAAATAATTCATGTCAAGACTCAACAGTTTACCTACTCAAGACGTATCCATATATAAAACAACCTCCACCTGATCGTCCAGACTTAAGTGCAGTTGCAGCTAGCATTACGCATACAGCCAAAACTGCCACATGAGGACATTAGACTCAGAAGAATGTAGTTCGGAGACAAGTACTGACGGTTGAGAGGCCTGGGTTGGAACCTTGCCTACTCCCTTTGGCCCTCAAAACATGCTCTCAATAAGTTGCCTCTCGTCTCGGCTGCTGCCTTACCCTGGAAAGCTACGAAGAAAACCCACGTATAAACCACGTGCAAATACCGGTCACGAAACCTTTCAGGTTCATAATAAAAAATAAGTTAATGCTCTAGGTTAAATGCATCATGGGACCTCATTTGCCAGCACCAAAATAGAAATCATGTCTGCATTAAGGGACCGTGGTGATTTACAGGCAACGTGAGTTGAGCGTGGACAATTAGACCCGTAAAAAAGATTGTTTAAAAATATTTTTTATGGTGGAATATAGTCTTTCCATCAGTATGACATAAGTATACCAAGTTTGCAGTCGATAGCACATTGGGAAGTGGGTAAAAATTGAGTTACAAGATATTTTAAGGATACGACAACAGACGGAGTGACTTAAATAAAAGCGTGTAATAAAAAGGGGAAACCCTATTCTCATGTTTTGGTACTGACAAAGGAGGTCCCATGATGTAGCTGCTCACCCCAAGCTCTCATTACTCTGATGGTGCGTTGTCTTTGTGCTGTACGCCTTTTGGCGTCCTCTGGTCTAACGCCATTTTGAGACTAGGCTCAACGAAAGCTATCTCTGGTGGACCAATCAGTTTCAAAGACAATGCATATATTATCAGAGTATGTTTTTTGTTTGAATTCAGACCACAAGTATTGTGGTTACTGCAGACATGATTCCTTGTAAATGGTTTCAGTTTGGTGTTTTAACATCTCAACACCTGTTTTGTTGCCAGAAAAAATGGGAAAACCAATTCTCATACTTTGAGCCAATTAAAGTAAATGCCATGCAAAATGAAATTGATGAATCCAATGTTTCCGAGCGCACATTTTATGATGGTGCTGCCACTGTGAGTCCATGGTCGTCTCGTCTGATCCGCTGAGGTCTGCGTTACATGAGATCGAGTGCCCTGGTCGCCAGAAGGTCAGCTTGAAGTCGTAGCGGAACAAGTGGTGGAATCAGGCATAGAGCAGGGGGTTGATGGTAGAGTTCGTGTAACTCGGCCACACAACCAGCTCCCACGTGTTGGCGTTCATCGTGAAGTCCTTGAACGGTTCCACCGTGCCGACCGAGAAGTAGGGCAGCCAGAAGATATAGATGGCCAACGTCTTGGTTGCGTTGTGCTCGCGTTTTAACGACGCCCACTGTACCGTGATTGTCCCACCGGACGCCTTGGGTCCGCACGACTTGGAAGTGGCGGCACCGTGGACGGACCTGGCCCGTCGATGGGCAACCCCCATGACGGACATCGTCGCGACAAAGCAGTAGAGGGCATCGCTGACCCCGAAGTTCGCGTTCATGTGGACGACGCACTTGTCCGGGCAGGAGGCGCTGGCGACGGCATCCTCGATGTCGGGCGGCATGAGGCCCATCACGATGGGGGCGTTGTGGTGCATCACGACGAACCAGCGGCCCAGCGGCATGACGGCGGTGCGGCCGCGGCTCGCACGCCCTGCGTGGCGCAGAGGCTGGCAGATCGCCACGTAGCGGTCGTACGCAATGCTGCTCAGGTGCAGAACGGAGCTGGTGGCGAGCCATACAGCCATTCATCTCGGGACAATAATTACAATATTACATTTATATAATTTTGTCAGGCTCAAGACCAAACAAAGGGATGAATTTATCTCTTCATCTATTACCCTATAACCTCTCTATAACTGGGTTACATTGCCATTGGGGCAATCGTCAGTCCATTGATCTTATGGCGTGTCTACCGATCCATGAATATATAACATGATGATTTGAAATCATATATTAATTAACAATGCATCCAATAATGTATAATTCATTAACCAATCCATGTTAGATCGGAGGGCGACCTCCACGACGAGCGCACAGAGGTGGCTCTGTTAATGAGAGAAATTAGCATGTAATGTCGGCGCACGAGGTGGGTGAGAAATGTAACCTGTTAATGTAAAATCAGAGAGCCGCAAATAACAACTATCATTGGAAGGTAGGATGGAAACATCACAGCCAGTTATGACTTCAACTGGTTAATAACGTCCTTCCACTGATTGCTCAGTTTCTACCAATCTTCTCGGTTGAAATTGTGTCTGTGTCTATAAATATAGATGGCTTCATGAACTTATCTTTGTTGATAGCCAGTGGGTTTGCAAAGTACCTTCGTCTTGGATAAATCTATTTCGTGTGAGCCCACCGCATTAACACAATGACCAGCCACGGCCGAGGTGTTGGTCCTACCGTATTTCAGATCTGCCTAATGTTCACAAACACGGTCCGAGACATGTCGCTTAGTTTCCCCAATGTAACTACTGCCACAGACACAGCTTAGTTTGTAGACGCTGGGGTATTGCATGTCAGGGGATCACATCCTTCACAGATAGGATCAGATCACGAATTTTATGTACTGTGTTAAATCGAACCTGGATCTTGAGTTGTTCATGATTTTGTAAATATTTTGGTGACCCCTGCTCAGTGGCGGCTGGTGATATTTATTTTTGGGGGGGCACATTTTTTTTATTTTATTGAGGGGGGCAAATAAATATAAAGCAGTACCAAAAACCATTTTGACTACTTGAATATAAATTTTGATGATCTTTATTTACATTTCAGACCAAAAGAAGTACCAAAAAGCATGTTTCCTACTTGAACATAAATGTTTCTCTTTTATATACATTTCAGACCAAAGTACCAAAAAGCATGTTTCCTACTTGAACATAAATTTTGCTCTTCTTTCTTTCTGGCCAGCAAATTTCTCAACTACTCTCTGATTAAAGTCAGTCATCTCCGTAACAAGTCTCTTTTCCATGGACAGCAATGCCAGTGCATTCAGCCTCTCCTGGGTCATGGTGTTTCTGAGAAAAGTTTTTATTCGTTTCAAGGTTGAGAAGCACCTCTCAGCTTCAGCCGTGGTCATGGGTGTGGTAATGATAACTTTTAGGAGAGTCACAGTTTCGGAAAAGACTTCTTAGAAATTATCTATATATATAAAATCGCGAATCTGTCTGTCTATCTGTCTGTCTGTGTGTCTCCGGACCATACGCACTTTCATTGGACGCCGGTTGCCCCTGCCAACGGCTAGCGACGCCTTCGCCGCTTTCATTGGACCTGGCAACGGCTAGCGACGCCTTCGCTAAGGGCTGCACTTTCATTGGACGGCGGTTGCCCCTGCCAACGGCTAGCCACGCCTTCGCCACTTTCATAGGCTCCGTAATTAATTAAATAATAGTCATTACACAGTATTGTTGGAGCGCTGAGGGGGGGGGGGGGGGAAGGAACGCCACCCGTACCCTGCCTCTGCCAGGTGCCCAATTTTGGCGAGGCCGCAGGCTCTGCACGCTACTAGGCCTCAACACCCACCACGCCACTCTGAGGTAAATTCATCAAAGTTTTTCGTACTCTTCACTCCACCCCCACCACAATGTGTGCAATTAATATTACTTTTAAACCCAACGCGCCAACAATCGATTACTTAAATGTTCACTGTACAAATAGTCATTAAGCTGGGTCAGCGTACTGCCAGTCTATCATGTAGACTGTAGCCTGCTTATTAAGCTCGGCGAGAGTACTGCCACTCTATCATGTACACTCTAGCCTGCTTATGAAGCTGAGTGCGTGTACTGGCAGTCTATAATGTGGACTGTTGCCTGCTTATTATAATCGATTCTTTATATGTTCTTTGTACAAATAGTCATTAAGCTGGTTGAGCGCCCCCAGTTCGATTCCAACTCACGCCCACCACCACTGACGATTATTTGAAACGGACCTGGGCCTCCCCTAGGTCGACTCAGCCTCAAACGCGTAACTGCTGTCGTGTGTGAACATCGTCACTGGGGAGACAAAGGCGGCCGGGCATCGTGGATCCAAGTCCCGGGCGAAGCCGGGTCATGTCTATTTGTGTATGTGTTTATGTGTATGTCTGTGTGTCTGTATGTATGTGTGTATGTATGTGTGTGTATGTGTTTGTGTGTATGTGTGTGTGTATGTATGTGCGTTTTTTTGTATGTCTTTATGTGTATGTCTGCGTGTCTGTATGTATGTGTGTATGACGCGTGTGCATGTGTTTGTGTGTATGTATGTGTGTGTCTATGTATGTGTGTATGTGTTTCTGTGTATGTGTGTGTATGTATGTGTGTTGTGTGTGTGTCTGTGTGTCTGCATGTATGTGTGTGTGTATTGTGTATGTGTTTGTATGTGTTTGTGTGTTTACGCTCGCATTACACAAATGTGTTGCAGGTCTAAGGCGTTCCTTGCGCAGCATTGCCGCTCCCTGAAAGTCGTGTGTGTCTGCAGCAAGCGCGTGTATGTGTACCTATGGACGCGCGCGCGTGTGTTGTGTAGGGGGAACGGTAGTGTAGTGCTTAGCGTGCTGTCTGTGTCTGTGTGTGTGTCTGTGTGTGTCTGTGTGTGTGCGTGTGTGGTGTGTGCGGAGCGGTAGTGTACTGCTTAGCGTGCTGTCTGTGTGTCTGTGTGTGTGTGTCTGTCTGTGTGTGTCTGCGTGTGTCTGTGTGTGTGTCTGTGTGTGTGTCTGTGCGTGTGTGGTGTGTGAGGATCGGTGGGTGTAGTGCTTAACGCTACGCTGCGCTACCAACCCGGCGAACCCAGTTCGATTCCCGCTCACGGCCACCACCGGTGACCATTATTTGAACCTCCCCTAGGTCGACTCTGCCTCAAACGAGTAACTGCTGTGGCGTATTAACATCGCCACTGGGGAGACAAAGGCGGCCGGCCGTGGTGGATACAAGTCCCGGGCGAAGCCGGGTAGTACAGCTAGTTCTCCATAAACAGCTGGAATAGGTCCACAGCACCACGGCAGGCTCTGAACTCTTCCTTGCTGTAGATGAGACTGAGCTCCGTTTCAGCTTGCTTCCACTGAGCATCGGGTACGCTTTCATGGTGCTGCTCAATGCATCTTCAGGAAAGGTATCCTTGTACTCATCAAACCTGTCCCCCTGCAACAAGGTGTCCCAGACAAGGTGGTCTGTGAAGGAGAAACGCTCCCTAGTGTGTCCCAGGATTGTGTCACAGACCTATAGAGATAATTAAACAAATAGATATATAAATGTAAGGTAGTAGCCTGAAGTAGACCACTAATTGTCACAGTTGCAATTACTTTCAAAAGAAAAATAGAGCCATTTGAGTTTTTGTCCCATACAAGACTGTAGTTTTTGGTGGCTTCAAATTTCATTTGATCATTTATTTTTATGTTGCCAATTTATTATTTTTGGGATGCTATTGTATATTAAAATTAAGATTTTTGTTAGGATTTATACCAAACTAAAAATGTTTTCTTGAGTCTGTAGAATATGATATGTAGGCAGGACATCTCTGCAGCACAACAATAATGTAAAATGGTATTTTGACTGATTTCTATAACAAACTCACCTCTGCTGCAATCCTTTCACGGTCTTCCGAACTGAGCGCCCGGCGCCTCTTTGTTGGACGAGAACCACTGCTTTGCTCACCAATGGAGTGGAGAGAGTTTCTGCAAAGGACAAAGATAATTTATTATAATTTTGGCAAAGGATAAAGAGAGTTAAAAATGAAAGAGAAAGCAAATAATGATCATATTACAGGAATAAAGTTACCTGATCTTTTGTATTTCTTGTTGGAACTGTTGGATGCTCACTTTGATATGGACTGAATCAATGTTCTTTTTCTGGAGCTTGGCATAGAGGAAGTCTACATGTGGCATGATGTGGTGATAAAGTTCCAGAAAGAACTTAAAATCCTCATCCTCCAGTAGCATGGCCAGGGCTCCTGCTTCTCTGACAGTATTGGGGTCGAAGTCACCTGAGTCTTGTATGCTCTCAAAACAGTGAATGAGATCCTCTCTGTGCTCAAAAACAGTATTAATGGCACGGCTATGAAAGTTCCATCTGATGTTGCTGGATCTTGGCAGTCTATGGGCAACCACTTTATCCAGAAAACATGTCCGCTTGGGTGACTTAGAAAAAAAGCTGGCAAATCCACCAATGTTAGAAAAAAATATTCTCGTCTTGGATATGTGAGACGTGGCCTGTTGCATTATCAGGTTGAGCTGATGTGCTGAAATCTTTCCTGCACGTTATTTTTGTCGTCGATGTAGCGCAGCACAAGCACAAGTTGGGACTGTGTGGCAATATCTGTTGTTTCATCTACCTGGATTGATAAAAAAAACTACTTGTCTGGACTTCTTTGATTATTTCTTCTCTTGTAACAGACAACATACAGTCCAGTAGCTCGTTCTGTATAGTTTTCGACGTTCCCTTAAATACAGTAGCACTGTCAAGGTGCTCTTTCAATGCTCCATCAAGAGAGGCATCAAAATCCACCAACCCGCGAAATATACCGGGGTTATCTGAGCTCTCACTCTCATCATGGCCACGTAACGCCAACTCAAATGCTCCACAAAATTTCACACAGTCTATTATCCTGGACAGTATGTGTCGATTTTTTGTCACATCTTTGTTGTGCCTTCTAATGCCAATCCTGTAGCCTTCATCTAGTTGTTCAGCAATGCTAACTCTGCCCAAAAACGTTAGTTTCATGCTATTATCAATATGGCTGCGGCTACTTTCATGACGTTTGCATTTGTCAGAGAGATGTTTGAGGTCTCTTACCCCCGTCGTTGTCCACAAAACTTCAGTGCCGACACTTTGAAATAAAAGACAGGGAAAACAAAAAAGAGAATTGCTAACATCACATCCAGCCAGCCACCTCCGTTTCTCATAACAAGCGCGGGTGAAGCTTCGTGTGTAGCTTCGTCCTCTGTCACTGGCCTGCTGCTGGATTTGTAAATCGGGTTGGTCCGGTCCGAGATCCTTTATCTTTTTTATTTCTTCCAGCGAAAGCCTTGTGAAAGGGTTTTTTTGTAAATAAATTACAGAATTTGGATGAACTGCTGCCATTGTTTACACAAAAAATGTGATCAGCCTAGCAAGTGTCGAAGTGGTGTCGCCTGCGCACTCGCAGTAGTGGCCCAGAGCGTAAAGTTGAATGACAGGTGACGAGAACCAATCAGATTGGATAAAATAACATGTATCCAATTCTGATTGGCCAGGGACGCAACGACTTGCGCCCTGAGGAGAATCTTTAAGAAACCAATTAGAGACCAGCTTCAGGTCACATGCTGTCCGAAAATTTAAAGTCTCACGTAGACATCCATTTGTCCGGCGTCCCGCATGAAACACATTGAAAAACATAGAAAATAGTTGACCGATTAAAGCCAGTTTTTATTAAATGCTGATGCTTTTCTTACTACCAGCCGGCACATCGTATGAAAAAAATATTTTATTTATGTATTTTTATATAATTTTTGTATATGTATATTTCTTGAATCTTGATGGGGGCGGCGCCCCAGCGCCCTCTATTGACAAGCCGCCACTGCCCCTGCTATGTATGGCAAGGTGATGGTTTTGATCAGGTCCTCAGATGGCTTTTTCCCAACGGTTGGGGTGATAGCTTTACGTATTGTGTAGTCTGAATATCCATTCATCTTGAGAGCTTGGTGTACGTGTTCCAGTTCACTGGCTAGGTGATGATGGTCGGAAATACATTGAGCGCTATGGTGTAGAGTTTTGATGAGGGAATTCTTCTGGGATGGATGGTGGTGGGAGTGAGGTTTTAGGTAGACATCCATATGGGTGGCTCTCCTGTAGACAGTGTCCCATTGGGCCATCTGGTCTCTTTTCGATTAAAACATACAAGAATGGTAACTTACCATCCTTTTCTACCTCCATAGTGAATTTGATGGCTGGGTGTATGGAATTAATGAGGAGGGAGGACGACGGCGAGCATGGAGGAGGGAGACCGGGCGCGGGCTCGCCCCAGCACCGCGCCGCACGCCGAAGATTCCCGCCAGACTACGCTTTGCGCCTCGAATATTGAAAATGGCGCCATTTTTACGGATTGTCCGTCGATTGGCGGGAACCGCGACCACCATGTGACCGAGGGACTCCACTCTTCGCCGCCCATGTCATCGGCGCACGCCAAAAGTCGCCACGAACAAGCCATGGACGGGGCCGCCATTTCTCACAGCGACGGCGCAGCGCGGGAAAATCATCTGTCGGAAGACGACCTGGTGTTTAAACAACGACTTCCTACGTTGACAGCCTTCAAAGCTGAAGGAGGGGACTGGGGAGCCTTCCAGCAGAGATTCCTCGCCCATCAGGAAATGTCCGGATGGTCTGACGCAACGGCGCTGCGGGCGTTACCAGCGATGCTGGACGATGACGCGCTCGCCGCCTTCAGATCCACCCCGGGCCACCCTCGGCCTGCCGCCACCAATTCTACAATCGACGGAAAGGTGACACGGAAACTCCACTCGCCTACCGCACAGCGCTGCTTGCCCTCGCGGACGCCGCCTTTCCCCGTATGGATGAAGAGGGGAAGGACGCGATGGTGACGGAACAACTGCTGGCGTTGGCGCAGGACCTGGGGGTCCCTATCAATGCGGCGGACGAGGTAGACATTTGTTCTTTGCGGGTTGCCACGAGTATCCATGCACACGAGGTCCTGAAACGGAAGCGGACGATCGTCTGTGCTTCAGCCGCGGTTTCGACACCTACCTCGGCGGACGGCGACCCCCAAGTCATTATACCTCGGGAAGAGGCCTTCGCCGCGGTGAGACTGGGGGACTGGAGGTCTGGAGGTCGTTCGCCCCTGCGATCGGGCCGCAAGCTGGAGCAACCGAAACCTGCGACGTCTCTCGTCATGTGTTACAACTGCGGCCTTCGCGGCCTTCGCGGCCACGTTGCATCCGGGTGCCGGGCTCCGCATCAGCACGCCACGGGACCTCGTCTGGATGACGACCAAGGCCCAAAGTCGTCCCAGCTACCCCCAGCAAGTCGCGGCACTACACATGCTCAGTCCACATACACGTCGCACACGGTTCGCCGCTTCACGGCGGAGGGAACGCGCATGGGGGCCGCGGGTTCAGTTCGGTGAGGGGGGTTCGGACAGGGGCTGGGAGCGGTCCAATGGTCCGAGCTGGCCTATAGGGTAGTGGCTGCGTCGGCCGGGTCGTCCGTAGTTACGGGGTTTATAGACGGAGTTGAGGTCCGGGTGCTGGTTGACACGGGTGCGTCGGCAACTATAATTTCTGACCTTATTTATAACATTCTCCCCGTCCAATGTCGACCCCTACTCCTGGTAGACGTGCCATGTTGTGCGGCGAACGGGGGCTCCTTGGGTATTGTCGGGCAGATTCGGGCGACCATTTGCATTGGGGATATTAAATTGGCGGGACCTGTTTTGGTCTCTTCTTCCCTGGCGGTTCCGTGTTTATTGGGCACAGACTTTTTGGCTAAAATGCCGATTAAAATTCTCATCGATCAAGGGTGTATCGAGCTCCCATCGGGTCGCCGCATAACATTTTTAACGAGCCCTACCAAACTACGCACGGTTTGTGCGACGGTCCAAGCGCTAGCAACCCAGACAGTGCGCGTACCCCCGGGATCGCAGATGCTGGTACCCCTTCGGTTACGGAAACCTTTAGGGGTAGATACGGCAGGGCAGGGCGTGCTGTTGGGTCCGTCGAACAAGGCTGTTGGGGGTTTGGACTTAGTGGTGGCTCAGACGATGGTACGGGCGGACAGGGACCCATTCGTCATGGTTTTGAATGCGGGGTCGCGGCCAGCCGTCATTCCACAGGGCACCGTGCTTGCTCACGCGGCGCCGGTGCCCGTGGATGAGCAGCTCATTGCGCACGTTGATTCCACTCCGGGTCCGCATCTTGAATCGGGGGTAGATCAACAGTGGTTGGACTCATTGTGTGCGGGTTCCAGTAACTTGTCCAGTGTGCAATTGGGGGCGCTGCGCGCCCTGCTGCTCGAATTTTCTGACGTATTCAGCAAACATAAATATGATATTGGGTGTGTCGGGGTCGCTGGCCCCCGAAGTCCTTCCGTGCTCCGGGCGTATGGCAGGGGCTCCGCTGTGCGCCGACCCCTCGCTGCTCTGCGAGTAGCTGCTGCCGTCGCTGGGCTCATCGCCCGACGGCTCCCCTCCCTGGTCCGTCCCTCCGCGAGCTCGTGTGAGAGGCATAGCTCATTCACCTACAAACGCTGCGTTGTCTCTCCCACGGATCACGCGCTATTGAACGGGGGTCAGGGGTCGGAGGGGGAATGAAGCTGCCCTCACGTACACAGCTCCACACGGCACTCACTCACCTGGCGAACCACGGTGTACACACGCTCACCCGCACGCTCAGCTCCGCGCAGCGCTCACTCACGTGGCGAACCACGGTGTACACCCGCGCACCCACACGCTCACACTGCTCAACAAGATCACACGAGGCCACGCTTCACTATTAATGATTTATTATATGCTACCTGCGAATTGATGTTAAATCAGTGAGTCGACGAGGCTGGCCTACGCTGATACCTTTATACCTATTCCCGATTTATCTGCTATGATTCTAATTCACCTTCTTACTCCCTGTTAGATGCCCACGGCGGTTCGTTGATCCCGTACTCGCAGCGTGCCTCGATGCGTCTCACGGACGTTCGGGTCGCTGGACTGGAGAGCGTCCTGTCGCCTGGCGCTGGAGAGAAGAGACTGATTTCCACTTTGCGCCCCCTATTTATCCTCCCTACCTCAAAAGGATGCTGCGCTGAACAATGGGCTCGCGCACCTCGAGCACGCGCACGGCGGTTCCGGGCGCTTTTGATATGCTAATCAGTGAGCGGCGTGCGCGGCGTAAATCCTAATTAATCCCTTACCCTTCCTAACAATGGGGCCTGCGCGCTCAAGTGTAATGATCCCAACCCTCCATGACTATGCGCAAGAGCCCCTGCGGTCCCGCTATTCATGCTGTCCCCTCCCTCCCCTGCTTGCCCCGTCGACCCGTGGGGGTGTGTGTGGGGGGAAATGCGCCTCAACCGCGGTGGTCGAATGCCCCACGCCGCGACCACACCATATTAAGGCCGGTCGCAGCGCCGCGGCGCAACATAGCACGGGAGAGGTCATCCAATTCCCTGATCGCCGGAAACCGTGAGAGTTAATCACGATAAGGAATTCTCGGATAAAAACCGGTCGGCCAGGTGACCTCCCCTCGGAGCTCTATGGGGGGGGGGAAATGCGTGCGGGTGTGTTCATGTGAGGTGAGGTGAGGGGGACAAGGGGTTGGCTCCGTTGCTTGGTGGTGGCGAGGTCGGGGAGGGGGCGCCTGCCGAACGGCTTCGTGGCGGCGGCATCACATAGCCCCACGAGGTGTCAGTCCCCGTCCCGGGTTAACTGGAGCACCTCGCTTGGGCCGCGCCCACGAGGAAACGCTGCGGGGTCCGGGGGATCTGTCCGGACCTGGTGGCTGGCCTCGGGGCGGGTGGTTCCGTCCTCTGCAGCTCCTGCGGCGGCCTCCTCCTCCACTCCAGCGGCTCTCCCCGTCCTCCGGCACCTGTGGGCTGGGGCACAAACTCAGCAGCGGAAGAGTCTAGGGCCCGTCGTCTGCGCCGTCTCCGGACTGGATCGGGGCGTCTCGGCGGCCCGGCGGGGCCCATGTAGTGTGCGAGGCCCCCCAACACGAGGGGTGCGGGTACTCCGGGATTTCGGGGCCTTCGGGTGACGGGGTTCTCTCTCGCCGGGGCCGCTTTCCACGGTTTTAAGCGGCGGACATTGACCACCGTCTCTCGACCCCTCTCCCCGCCATAAATTAGTACCGTCCAGGGGGATATCTGCCGCACCACGGTCCAGGGTCCCCGCCAGTAGGTCGTCAGTTTCCCCACCTGCCCGGCCCCGACGCGAGGAGTGTGTAGCCACACCTTAGCGCCTGTCAGGAATAAGGGGGGTTCCATGCGGGGTCGGGTGCCCTGTTCCTGCCGCCGATGCGCGGCTTCCCCTTGCGGGTATGCTCGGCCTCGGGCTTCTCGCAGGGTCTCCAACAGGTGTTCCACGGGGCGGCTTCCCTCCTCCGGCTGGGGGGAAGGGACGCCGAATAGCAGATCTGCGGGTAAACGAGACTCACGGCCGAACATCATTAAAAACGGGGTTTGTCCCGTCGACGTGTGTACGGTGGTGGCATAGGCGAAAAGGGCGTAGGGGAGGTGTTCGTCCCAATCCCGTTGATTTGCAGCCGCCATACGTTTGAGTTTCCCCGCTAGGGTCTGATTCATGCGTTCTACCATACCATTCGCCTGGGGGTGGTACGCTGTGGTTCGGTCCTTCTGGATTCCGAATTCTCGGCACAGTGCCTGGAACAGCTCGGCCTCGAACTCGCTACCCTGGTCGGTGAGGACTCGTTCTGGGATCCCGTGCTTGAGTACGTAATGTTCCACGAATGCCCGGGCCACCACCAAGGCCGTTTTATCAGGGATGGCCACTGCCACGGGGTAGCGGGTGAAATACTCTACTGCGACTAGAATATACCGGTTGCCTCGATGGGATCGTGGGAATGGCCCCTGTAGATCGATCCCGACCAGCTGATTCGTGCGGCTGACGCGGAACGGCCTTAGGGGTACCTGGTATCGTGCCGGTTTCGGCCCGCACTGCTGACAGGCGCGGCAGCCCTGTACCCAGGCCGCCACGTCTTGTGCCAATTTGGGCCAGAGATACTGGCGACGCAGGGTCTCTCGCGTGCGTCGTTCCCCATCGTGGCCCCCGAGTGGGTGGTCATGCACCAGCCGTAGCAGCTGGGGTCGCACCTGGGCAGGAACACAGATGCACCCCGGTTGGCCGGCCTCGGTTAACTCCCGTACCACTCCGTTCTGCACACACAACCGGGCATACAAACCTCTCCAGGGTCCTGGTAGGGCGCTCTTTTCCTCCCGCAGTGCCGCCTCCACTGCCGCCAGATCGGGATCTCGCTGCTGGGTCTGTCTCAGCTGCTCGTCGTTCAGGCCCGGGAAGGCGCAGCCGACGTCCTCCTGGATCCGTCCGATCGGGTCCCGAGCCGCGGGTCCCGCGCTTGCCGGGCGGTCGACGGGATCCTCGGTGCCACCTGTGAGGGTCTCTGTGGCGCACACTGCACTCTCTCTCGCTGGGGGGGGGGGTCAGTGGCCGCGGCCGCTCGGGGGTTCGTTGCCTGCCGGCAGCGTCCCCCCGTGAAACACGGGCAGGCCTCCTCCGCCCTTGTCTCGGCGTACGCCGTGGGCCGCCTCGACAAGGCGTCCGCGTTTGCATGCGTCCGGCCAGCCCGATACTCGATTTGCAGGTTGTACTCCTGCAACTGCGCCAACCAACGGGAAATGCGTGCGGGTGTGTTCATGTGAGGTGAGGTGAGGGGTACAAGGGGTTGGCTCCGTTGCTTGGTGGTGGCGAGGTCGGGGATGGGGCGCCTGCCGAACGGCTTCGTGGCGGCGGCATCACAGGTGCACTGACCTGTTACGCCACCACATTGAGACGGGTGATGCGGCCCCGATTCGGCAAAATCCTTTCCAGTTAAGCCCAGCCGAAAAGGAACATGTGCAATCGGCTGTTAATGACATGCTGTCCGCTGACATCATTTCGCCCTCATCCAGTCCTTGGGGAGTGTCCATCGTGCTCGTTAAGAAACACAATGGATCCTTGCGGTTTTGTGTTGATTTCCGCCGCCTTAATAAGATCTCGGTGGCTGACGCGTATCCGCTCCCCAGAATGGATGAATCCCTGGATGCCTTAGCAGGGGCACGTTTTCTTTCGACGTTAGACCTGCTATCGGGATTCTGGCAATTGCCCCTCGATGAGGAGTCGAAACCAAAGACCGCCTTCCGAACACCGGTAGGCCTATTTCAGTTTAACCGGTTGCCCATGAGACTTCATTCGGCTCCCGCGACGTTCCAGAGGCTAATGGAATTGGTTTTGTCAGGCCTCCAATGGGATACCTGCTTGATTTACCTTGATGATGTCATTGTTTTCAGTCGAACTTTCGAGGAGCACCTCCAACGGTTGAGGGGGGTGTTCCTCAGGATGCGTTCTGCTAAATTAAAGTTTAAAATGGGTAAATGCCACCTACTTCGGGAATCGGTACGGTACTTGGGGCACATTGTGGGCCGTTCGGGAATCTCCACCGATCCCGCTAAGACACACTGTGTCAGTTCATGGCCGACGCCCACTTCAGTTACTGAGGTCCGCAGTTTTATTGGATTCGCCTCCTACTACCACCGTTTCGTTGAGCACTTTGCCGCCATAGCCAAATCCCTGCATGCTTTGACAGCGAAAGGGGTGAGGTTTCGCTGGGGGCCGGAGGAGGAGGCCGCGTTTTGCTCCCTTCGGGATGCCTTGGTGAGTGCTCTGCCCTTGTGTTACCCTGATTTCACCAAACCATTCCTGCTTGACACGGATGCCAGTAACACGGGTATTGGGGGGGTGCTCTCACAGGTGATCGGGGGAGTCGAACGTGTGGTCGCCTACAGTAGCAGGGTTTTGTCGCCAGCGGAACAGCGCTACTGTGTGACCCGTCGCGAGTTACTAGCTATGGTTTTTTTCATCCAGCAATTCAGACCGTATCTTTACGGCCGTCATTTTACTGTCCGTACGGACCACGCGGCGCTGCAATACGCATTGCGTGTCGCCCAACCATCGGGTCAGTTGTCCCGATGGTTGGAGGTTCTCCAGGACTACCAATTCACGACCACTTACCGTAAGGGATTGCGCCACACCAACGCGGATGCCCTGTCGCGGTTGTCGCCTCGCTCGGAATGTGCATGTCTGTTGGGATCGGCGCGTTGTAAACCCCCTGTCGCCGTCCCCACGGGAAATTTGTTCGCCGCCGTCGACGCGCCACGGGTCGATGTTCCCGCTGCTCCGACGGGCGGGGACTCGTTACTCGCTTTGCCTCTTGTTGAGTGGGGCCGACTCCAAATGGCCGACAGCTCCCTTCTCACGTTGCGGCGTAAGGCAAAGGGTTCCAAGGGAGGGGAGACGGGGGTCGGCTCCTGGGTGGTCAAACAGGCCCTCCTTATGAGGTGGGACGGTATGTCCCGGCGACATGTGCTTGTCGTGCCGTCTGCTATGCGGGGTAGGGTCGTTCTGGCCGCTCACGAACGGCTCTTGCATTTGGGAGTCCATAAGACGCTTGCCCTGCTCCAGCGGGACTACTATTGGCCGGGTATGAGGAGTGATGTGGCGAACACACTCAAGGGGTGTGTGGGGTGCGCCCAACGGAAACCGCCACCCATTGCGGCTAATCCGCCGCTACAGTCTATTCAAGTCTCGCGCATAAACGAACTCATTGCACTGGATATCTTGGGGCCCTTTCCGGTAACACCTAGGGGTAACAAGTACCTGCTGGTTGGCATAGAATACTTCACTCGATGGCCCATGGCGTGGCCGCTCGCCAACCAGTCGGCGGCGGCCGTGGCGGACGACTTTGTCCAGGGCTATGTCCTGGACAAGGGTGCCCCAGAACGCTTGCTGACCGACCAGGGAAATAATTTTTCGGGCGTTTTGTTACAAGAGGTGTGCGACCTTTTGGGTACCAAAAAGGTGCGTACCTCCCCGTACCACCCACAGACTGATGGGATGGTGGAGCGGCTCCACAGAACGATTACTTCCATGTTATGCCAACAGGTGTGCGAGGCGCAGGTTGACTGGGACTTGCAGGTCCCTGGTGTCCTCGCCGCGTACAGGATGGCCCTCCACGCGGCGACAGGGTTTTCCACATTTTATCTCATGTACGGTCGGGAGGCCGATCCGCCCATGGATGCCCAGCTGGGGAATTCCGAACCCCGTGCTAAATCTAAATTGGCCGACCATATCAAATTTAACATTGCTAAGCTGGCTGAGGCGCAGGAAGCTGCGAGGCTGAATTCGAGGTCTCGCCAGATTGCTAACGAGCGGTTGCGTGTGTAGTGACATAAGAAGGGAGGGGCTGCTGGGGGCTCTGGGACCCCAGGTGGGTCCAGACGCTTAAGCCTCTTGGCACCAGGCGTGAGTTCCCAGGCGGGTCAGACGCTTAAGCCTCTTGGCGTCAGGCGTTGAGTTCCCAGGCGCTTAATCCCCTTGGCGCTGCCAAAGGGGGGGGCTGTGTGTGCTCTGTGGGATATCTGGGGGCGCACACGGCCCCGCCCCTCGTTGGGGACTGGGCATAAAAGCGGAGCTCCCTGGACGATCAGGGCCAGTCGTAGCTCAAGACCCAAGACCCAAGACCAGCCATCTCAGGACCCTGGGACGCTGCGCAGAGCCAGTGGTGGGACTCTGGAACTCCCGACTCTACGACCTTGTGAGGGCGAGTTCAAGAGCGTAGCCAGAGTAGAGTATCTAGGCTATGTACCTAGGCTGTGTACCTAGGCTGTAACAGAGTATCAGGACTGTTGGAGAGTTGGAGTGTTGGACTGTTGGAGAGTTGGAGAGTAGTTGGACTGTTGGACTGTTGGAGTGTTGGAGAGTTGGAGTGTTGTATTGTAATAAAGAAGTTACCTCTACAAGTGTCTCCGGAACCCATTACACGTGCACGAATGGAAACCGGGCAATAAGGCCTGGCTGCACTGCCCGCATGCGCCGTTGGCTACGTCTCCGAGACTGCTGAGGCCATGGCGGGGACCCGTTGAAGTCGTGCGTGTTGCACGACCCCAGTACATTCAGATAAAGTGGGGAAAACGCCATTGGTATGTTCACCCCTCCCGGCTGAAACCTTTCGCGGTGCCACATGGCCTTCCTTCATGTCGTAAGGATCGAGCATGTGATGTGGCCGTCGATTCGGGGAGGGAAATGTCACCGCCTGATCCTCACATGTCTCCGCCTGATCCGCTCCCAGGTGTCTCGGAACTGACGGCTGCTGACCGTCGACAACCGGATCCCCGAGGCACGCGCGGATCTCCGAAGCCTGCTCCATGCCTTCCCGGACTGCCGGAGCCGCCTGACGGTCAAACGCGTCCTGTGCCGTACGACGGGCCGGCCAGGCGGACCCGTGCTAAGTCGCGCCGCTTTTCCTGACTGGTGGGGGGGGGGGGGCGGAGGCGGTCCCGCCGGGTCACCTCGTCACGGCGTTCCCCTTCCGTCTGTTCTAATGTTCCGTGTCAAGGGATCAAGGGGACGCGGTACAGGTCGTTCTTGTATATAATTTATTGGTTTTACTCGTCGGTGTGTACATATGTTCTTGTTGTTACAGTTAAGGGTTCGGTTATTTATTGCGGGGTTCGCGGGTTTCTCGTTGTGTTGTGGTTGTTGGTTTTGCTGTTACGGGGCGCACGCGCGGAGAGTTTTTTTTGCAGCCGAGCCGGCTGTGAGCTATGTGGAAGGGGGTGATGTAGAGGTGGTACGTGCTGGGAGGGGAGGATCGTGAGACAGCGTGTAGTGGGTGACTACATCACGGTTCGCAGGCAGGTGTCCACATCGAGGTCCGCATAGGCCCCGCCCCCTGGCGTGGAGGGCTATGTAAGGCGATGCGCAGCAACGCTCGGGGAGTCGTCAACCAGTGAAGAAAGAAGACGGAGGAAGAGATTGGACCCTGAGACCCCTAGCCCCGCTGCCCTTGTAAGGGCCGGGACTCTGTGCGGCTCAGTGGCGAGATCTTGGGGATCATGGCCTGACGTCCTTGTAAGGGCCGGGCTGTGTGACCCAAGGATCGAGACCCGTACCCCTGGCTAGGACGGGTCAGTCAGCCTCCCCTAGGAAGCACGTAGCCGGAGGGCCTGGGAGCGTAGCCGAGTTGGGCACGCATAGTGTAGGCTGTATCTCGGCTGTATCTCGGCTGTATCTGTTAATGTGTTAATTGTGTTAATAAATAAGTGGTGCCCCGTCAACTCGTCTCCCGCCGTATTCAAGATATTACATATACGTAGACTCATAGTGAGTGAGTGCCGCGCAGACCTGTGCGCATGTGTGCTTACGTTCGCTACGTGTCTGATACAGGTGCGCATTGGTAACGTGGTTATTCGGCGTGGAGGCGAGTGCTGCACAGGGCTGTAGACGGGCATATGTATACTCGTAGCGAGTGAGTGCTGCGCGAAGCTGCGTGAGGGGGAGTATGGCGTTTGATTGATGATGCTGTGCGTACGTATGCTCGCAGCGAGGGAGCACGGCGCGAGGCTGTATGAGTAGGGGCGTCGCGTTCGAATGCCGGCGAAACCCTAGCGGGTATTAGGGCGGTGTGGCAACGCAACCGGAATAGGGATGCGTGAGGGAGAGACCCCGGGGGCCACTCGCCCCCACAAGAGCACTGGTAATACTGGGTGCACACATTTACAAATATCCTCTGCGACGATCCCTTGATTGGAATGACCACGATAGTGCATTGCACGTGTATGAGTATTAGAATGATATGCCAATGCACCTTTACGATGCATGGCGTTTCTTTTTTTCAAGACTGCGAACAAGAAGGAATAAATGAAACATAGAGTGCAAATAAGAGGACTGTATGAAGATTCAAAACGAGTTTCTTTAGAAATGCTTTCTGTGTTAAGTTGTCCTTCCCCCCGCACCTCCAATTAGAAAGGTTGGGTACGTAGGATGCGAAAGAAGTTCAATTTACATACAAGACAAATATTAATCTATCCTTGAATAGAATACTAAAAAGTTAGAAAATCACCGGAGATTAATTGTTGCATGCCGACTATGTGCAAACAAAGACAAAGTTTCCCTGTGTACCTTATATAGGCTGTGAGGAAAAGTGCTTTTAGCGAACACATATAAAGGCCGGAAAAGCGCAATAGTGGGTGGTGGCCAGCACCATGCACAGGCGCCTTTGTCTTCTCACTGCTAATGTTTATCACACACCACACCAGGTCCTCATTTAATGCGGAGTAGACCTAAGGGTGGCCTAGGTGTGATGCCACAGCATCGAAGCCACTCCGCCGGCGCACCCCCCCCCCCCCTCAACAACCGCACCCTGGCCCCCCTACCCCAGCCTCCGCTCCCCCTCTTTCTCCCCACGATTGAATACACTCACACACACGTGTCCTGATTGGGATCACCTGGTCTAACAGTCGGGGTTTTCTCCGAGGATTCCTCCGAAGAATGTCCAACGGTTTCCTGATGCAAGGAATTTGGCTCGACCCAACAGGGCAGTCTACATCGCAGCGCCCCTGAATTGGCTTAATAGTGTATGGGCGCAAAAAGATTACCAGGTCAGCTGCGATGGTACAGCGTCGGGAGAGATCAAAGGCAATCGCGGTCCATGTGAGAGGAAAGGCCCCGGATGTGGCCACAGGTAGGTGCACGATTGGCCGTGCCGTATTACGTGACCCAGGTATTTAGAAGTTGGGAATAAAAGGTGAGACCGGGGAATGAGGGGGCCATCTTGTCTCCCACGTCTTCGCCATGGACATCTCAGTCAGCCCTTCTCTCTTTGCCGCTCGCAGCATCCGTGCGATGCCAGTAACAGCAGCTACGAGGTAGGAGCGAGGACGCTTGGTCGACTGAGGGGTAGACAGCATTAGACAAGGATTTTCCAGCAATATATCGCCTAGACAGCTTTAAATGGTATGTTTGCGCCGAAACATAAAGGTATTAGATAAAGGGATTAGCAAGACTGTATATGGCGTGGTTCCCCTGATTTCTGTGTAAGTCGTAGATGGAGTGTGTGCATGCGAGTGTAGGGCTGTTATCGAGGGGCTGTTTGTACATAGGATCAAACGGCGAACAAACACAGTGGGCGGAGCTCCGGGAGTACACGGGGGGGGGGGGTGCCCGCAACGACGTCCGCATCGGGCAGCCTGGGGGGTAGGGCTGCCCGGGGTTGTGATCCTGGGGAGGGATATAAAAGGGGATGACAGAGAGAGCTCGGGGCTCAGTATTAGAACGAAGAAGGGAAGACTGAAGACCCGGGTAGCTAGAGCCCTAGACTCCCCTGAGACGCCGCCCTTGTCAGGGCCGCGCAGGACCGAGCCAGCGGCGTGGTCCCGTGAACCAGAGTCAGCACTCTGGGACTCCGGGTACCGTAGCCCGACTCGCCAGTGTCGGGCCAGACAGCCTCCCCTAGCCCGTTAGTGGAGGACTCGGGGGTAGGTCAGGGATAGCTAGGGGTGTATCCCCAGTTATACGGGTGAGGGGGCCGATACCCCCTCGAGTGTTATATGCCCACTGTTGTACTGTAAAATAAATACACGTGTGCCTCAACCTCGGTGTCAAGCGTCCTCACCTGTACTTCACGAGGAAGAGCAGTGTTCTCCCCTAACGAGTGTAGTGTCAAGATGCCCATTACCCGCGCATCGTACACAAAACAAGCGAGCTGCCCCGGACGAGAAAGGGAGCATTTGATCGAGATTGTCCCACGGGGAAAAAGTGGCAGACAGAGCCCGGGGCTCACGGCCGGGTGACCCGGGTGCCCCCGGTCGAGTCGGACATGAAGCCGCACACTAGGAGAACAAGGACAGGGTCTAATATTCGTCACTGGGTTTGAAGCGCAATACATTAACCACCACGCCCCCACTCCCACATGCAAATGCACCGATACACCTTACCTTGGTGTACATACTATCTCCGTAATCTGTATCTTTACCTATAAATGTAAATGTTTTTGTCTGTCTGTCTGCGTGTGGACGAAACTTGCAAAGGATTTGGTTTTAGAAAAGTAGCCAGGTGCCACGCCATAAGCCCCGTGGTGAGCCAGCGCTATTCCATTTTCCCATTCGTCAACTTTAAAGTAGTTAAATTAACTATTCAGTGCTATTTGGTAGATTTATTTATTTCCTTACGCCGCTCTGCGAGCACCAAAGCACGCATTCGAGCATGCGCGACAAATCTGACAAGGGCTTGCCCCTAGCAACAACGCACATGCGCCATCGGTGGAGGGGGGAAATTCTGAATTTGCGTTAAAAATTAAATAAAAATACACAAAACGCTGAGGTAAATTCTTCACGGTGTGATGTCCTCTTCACCCCCCCAACCCCAATGCGTGCAGTTACTACTATAAGAGTCGGTAGCTGCAGAGTGGGCGGGGGGATCGTGCGTGGGGGGGGGGAGCAGCCCAGCCTACCAAGGTGCCACCTCGGCCGGCTGGGCAATCTGGGCGAGGCCGTGGGTAATGCACGTGACTAGGCTTCACCACGGCAATGTTAACTAAGTACTATTTTCTTTACTCTTTGGTTCTTTCGGTAAAGTCACGTAGGTAGAAGTTAAACAAAATAAATCACGACGTTTCGGACGCAACACAAGTGCCCGTCTTCAGGTGAAAATCGCGATAGCCGTGATGTCTGCTGCCTTTTCTTGCTTTTTTCGCTAAACTCACGTATATAGAAAACTAATATTTTAAAAATCAGTTTGGAAATATTAAAATAAAAATGTTTGTGTGTAGAGAACTAATATTTCAAAATTAAGTTGGTAAATATTAAAATAATGTGTGTGTTTATTTAAGCCCTTATGTCCTTGTGAGTCGATGTGTGTGTCTGCGATGATGTGTGTGTGTGTACGTTCATATGCGTGTGTGAGTTGATATGTGTGTGTGTAAGTCTATGTGTGTCAGTCGAAATGTGTGTGTGTAAGTCGATGTGTGTGTGAGTCTATGTATGTGTGTGTGAGTCGATGTGTGTAAGTCTATGTGTGTGTGCGTGAGTCGATGTGTGTGTGCGTGAGTCGATATGTGCGTGTGTAACTCCATGTGTATGTGTCGAAAGTCGATGTCTGTATGTGTGAGTCCATATGTGCGTGTGTGTGTTTGTATGTGTGTGGGTCGATGTCTGTGTGCATGTAAGTCGATGTGTGTGTGTGTCTTTTTCGCCCATCAACGCCGGGTACTTCCCGCTAGTTGGCCTATAAAATAATCATCACTGTGCACCCTTATAGTGACAATAAAGTGGTATTTTAATTTTTGATTTAAAGCTTTCGTGACTGCAGGGATTCATCTTCTTGGTTCTTTCGGTAAAGTCACGTAGAAGGGAAGTAATAAAATAATAATTGTCAAGGCGCCCTTCCCCCCTTCCAACCCAGCTTAAATATACGCTCCAAGTGTGGTGGTGTTTCATTCAGACGCTGTCTCCCCGGCAGACCTAGTCTTCACCTGAGGACGGCTGCTTGCGTTGTGGCCGAAACGTCGTGAGAATGATTTTATTATGTTTTATTTTATTATTTTATTACTTCCCTTCTACGTGACTTTACCGAAAGAACCAAGAAGATGGTATTTTATTTTTTGCCGTTTCTGTAGCTATCTAATTAATTGTTGAACTTTCACAGAGTCCCTAATCACTGGCAGGCCTCTGCCGGTGTCTGTGACTGTGCGATGCCCTCTCTATATAGGGCGCTGTAATACGATAAAAGCGGGCGTGAATTTTCATTTGGATTTTTTAAAATTTCGCGGGCAAATCAATGAGCAGAATCAATAACATTTAATAAATGCATGTGCTTATTTTGTGGATCGAGATGGTAACGTCATGGTCAAGTGGCACGTCCCCTCGTTTCTCTTTCTTTGATTGCCTAAGTGCTGCAAATATTTCAGTCCGCTTTTATCGTATTACAGTGCTCAATCCCATTAACAGAGAAATTGAGCTGGGTGTTGTGACGTGGAGGGTGTTTTTGATCGCTATTGCAGGTACGGGAGGTTCCTTTTCTTGTTGTATTAGATTGCCATTTTCCACTTGGCTCGTGGTGAGTTATGTAATTTGTATTGTGTTAATTTTTTTAAATTTTGGTCAATCCATCTCGAATCAATAGATATAACGCAGTTGGAAGATGATTAGAGTGTTTTGTTGATGAAATTAGAAGTTATTTTTGTAAAAATTAATAATATTTGGTATTATTGTATTGCGATGTTTGTAGTGTCCTTCCTCTCGGCATGTGTGTGCGTATGGTGTGCGGCGCACACACTCAGTCGGAGACGAGGTAGCTACAGGAGGCACCGTCTCTCTCTTTATTCCTCTATCTCGTTCACACCACCAACTCCGGCCTCCTCTCTCACGACCACGCTGCCTTACAGCCCGGCCCAGACACGACCCTGTCCGCGTTGCACCGACGGCGTCTACCAAGACAGCCAACTACTGTTCGGCCGCGCAATGATCGGGCGAAGGTGGCAGCGATGAAGGCGGCAGCGACGAGGGCAGCGACGAGACGAGATGAGTCTACTCCCCGAACCGGTTAGCCCGGAGCTCTTCGCTGCTTATATTCTACTCGGCGCGGCTTGGCTCCATCCAAGCTGCGCCTCCCCTCTCGAACCCATCAGAGGGTTCGAGAGGCCTCCCTTTGAGGTCTACCATGATCTTTGCCCCAGTTTCTCTGCCCTGCAGGCACACACAGCCGTGTATGTGCTCAACGACGTGTGTGCTGTCCACCGCAGTTGCTGCTGCTGGACAGCGGTCGGCGCTGTGTCACTACACGCTACACGTTCATTGGGAAGGCACACAATGGATGACTTAGCTTAATTTTAACATTGAGCTAATGGGGTGAGCAGGTCAGGTACTTTTTGCAGATGCTACGTTCCAGATTATGGTGTAAGAAAGAATAATTGTTTCATATGTTTAGTGTTAGTAAAATATTTCTCTAATTTACATATTGTACACATAATTAGATATTTTAAAAAGTATTAATTCAGTACGTGTTGTCTCGTTTATGCAGTATTATCAGGGACTGTAGGAGGTGCTACATATGTATGGGGCAGATGTTTGATATTTAAATGTTTCTTGTTAAATATGTATGTTAATGTTGTTAAATATGATAAGCGGCTCTTATCATAATTGAGATTTGGGATAACTTCTGGACCGAGGAATTCAGCTGCGGTGTTGTGATGTGAAGGGTGCCTCTGATCACTATTGCAGATACGCAATTGTCCTTCTGAAGAGGACTTTTGAAATAAAGTGTTGCCGCTTTAAAAACCCCTGGTGCTCGGCTGTTGTCGACAACGCAGAGCCACTACTCATTGTCTCAGAACTTTATTATTTTTATCGTTGTTATTGTCTACTTAGCCAACCTGTCCCCCCTCGCAAGCATTCGCGACAGGAGGAGAGAGGACCGGGTGGATTGGCTACACATTCATTATACTCATCCTGGGATTGATTAAGATAATATTGACAGTAGCACTCGGTCAACTCTGGAATAAGAACTCGTGATCTCACGATTGGGAGCTATGCTTCTCTATAAAATGAGTTATATTTCCCACTGAGATAATGCATATAATGTATACATTACATGTTGCATGCACGTCATCAGTAACCACACCAATCATTTTCATCGTCGTCAGCCTTTGTTTATTCACCGTCAAATAATGGCCTCATTCTGTCTCGTGGTTTTCTGATGACACAAACCATCTCACTCCTGCCACATTAACTGAACTCGTCTGCCACTCTCGGTGGTGTAAATCATGAGGGTTGTTTGACCATACTTCACTATGCCGGTCAGTGATGGTTACTGAGTGACCTGACTGGTATGAGTGCCCAAGTCCTGTATGGCTCCTCAGGTCTTCGAGCTCCTTCAAAACGATAACACGATGATAACTTATATAAATAGAATTTACATGTTTATGTTGAAATATAATTTGGAGAAGGAGTTTCTTGGAAAAGGAGATGCGGAGGGGTGGTTCTCATACGTTCGTACTTCGTACCATAGATATTTAATTAAATAATTCGCCAAGTGCATGAACAATTGACTCTTGACAAATTCACACTGAACACAGCACAACATCTGATAGGGTGCCACTTAGACAATTACCTAGAGGTAAGTATATATATAGGCCTGTACACACTGTCATATATATGACTGTATCATTGTGTTTATTCGTATTTGAGCCGGTCCTGGGTAGTATGCATTCAAATGAGCAGCTGCCTGGCTGTGGTGGGTGTGCACGTGGCCTGTTATCAGGTATTATGGAGGAAGTGAGGGTTGGTGGATCACACAACAGTTGTGAAACTCCCATCCCATGGGCGTCGAGGATCCATACCCTGGCTTGCCTGGAGAATGTAGTCCAGCAAAATGTTAACCTTGTTTGTTCCCTTTATGGGATAGTGTTGCCCCCTCATGCACGTGAGTTTCTCCATGTGCTCGGAGAAACTCACGTGCCGCTCCGCCGCTGCCGCAGGGGCTACAGCGGTGGCGGCGAGCGAGGAGGGCAGCGCCCGCAGTGACCTGGACGCCATCAGACGCGGCATCCAGCTGAAGAAGGGTCAGGACAAGGCCGACCAGGACGCCAAGCGGCAGGCCGCAGGGAACGATGTCGCCGCCATCCTGTCGCGCCGCGTCGCCATCGAGTACAGAGACTCGGACTCGGACACGTCCAAGTTCGGCGACGGAGACTGGTCCTACTGAGACGCGCGGCACACACACGGGGGGGGGGGCACGCGTGGGGCAGTTGTAAAAGGATTCAGCGAGATTGCGCGCCCCCTCACCCAACTCACTTCCCCTAAGCACCCCTATCAGTGGACGGGGGCCTGCCAGACGGCCTTCACCACTCTCAAAGACCACCTCACCCACGCCCCCACCCTCGCTTTCCCCGATTTTACCACCGATTTTATTTTGGACACCGACGCCTGCAGCAGCGGGCTGGGCGCGGTGTTGTCACAGGTGCAGGATGGGACGGAACGAGTCATCGCGTACGCCAGCCGGACCTTGAGTGGGGCCGAGCTGAACTATTGCGTGACCCGCCAAGAGTTGTACGCCGTGATTTTCGCATGTAAGCGGTTCCGGCCGTATTTGTACGGCAGGAAATGTCGCGTACGCACTGACCATTATGCTCTGCAGTTTCTTCTTACATACAAGGACCCGCGGGGGCAGATGGCCCAGTGGCTGGCGCAGTTGCAGGAGTACAACCTGCAAATCGAGTATCGGGCTGGCCGGACGCATACAAACGCGGACGCCTTGTCGAGGCGGCCCACGGTGTACGCCGAGACAAGGACGGAGGAGGCCTGCCCGTGTTTCACGGGGGGATGCTGCCGGCAGGCAACAGACCCCCGAGAGGCCGCGGCCACTGACCTCCCCCCAGCGAGAGAGAGTGCAGTGTGCGCCACAGAGACCCTCACAGGTAACACCGAAGATCCCGTCGACCGCCCGGCAAGTGCGGGACCCACGGCTCGGGACCCGGCGGATCACCCCGCCCCGATCGGATGGATCCAGGAGGACGTCGGCTGCGCCTTCCCGGGCCTGAACGACGAACAGCTGAGACAGACCCAGCAGCAGGATCCGGATCTGGCGGCGGTGGAGGCGGCACTACGGGAGGAAAAGAGCGCCCTACCAGGACCCTGGAGCGGTTTGTATGGCCGGTTGTGTGTGCAGAACGGGGTAGTATGGGAGTTAACCGAGGCCGGCACGATATCAGGTACCCCTAAGGCCATTCCACATCAGCCGCACGAACCAGCTGGTCGGGATCGACCTACAGGGGCCATTCCCGCGGTCCCATCGAGGCAACCAGTATATCCTAGTCACAGTAGAGTATTTCACCTGCTACCCCGTGGCAGTGGCCATCCCTGATAAAACGGCCCTGGTGGTGGCCCGGGCATTCGTGGAGCATTACGTACTTAAGCACGGGATCCCAGAACGAGTCCTCACCGACCAGGGTAGCGAGTTCGAGGCCGAGCTGTTCCAGGCACTGTGCCGAGAATTCGGAATCCAGAAGGACCGAACCACAGCGTACCACCCCCAAGCGAACGGTATGGTGGAGCGCATGAATCAGACTCTAGCGGGGAAACTCAAACGTATGGCGGCCGCAAATCAATGGGATTAGGACGAACACCTCCCCTACGCCCTTTTCACCTACGCCACCACCGTACACACGTCGACGAGACAAACCCTGTTTTTAATAATGTTCGGCCGTGAGTCTCGTTTACCCGCAGACCTGCTGTTCGGCGTTCCTTCCCCCCAGCCGGAGGAGGGAAGCCGCCCCGTGGAACACCTGATGGAGACCCTGCGAGAAGCCCGAGGCCGAGCATACCCGCAAGGGGAAGCCGCGCCGGCAGCTAGAACAGGGCGCCCGACCCCGCATGGAACCCCCCTTATTCCTGACCGGTGCTAAGGTATGGCTACACACCCCTCGCGTCGGGGCCGGGCAGGTGGGGAAACTGACGACCTACTGGCAGGGACCCTGGACCGTGGTGCGGTAGATCTCCCCTTGGACGGTACTAATCTATGGCGGGGAGAGGGGTCGAGAGACGGTGGTCAACGTCCGCCGCTTAAAACCATGGAAAGCAGCCCCGGCGAGAGAGAACCCTGTCACCTGAAGGACCCGGAATCCCGGGGTACCCGCACCCCCCATGTTTGGGGGCCTCGAACACTACATGGGCCCCGCCAGGCCCCCGGGACACCCCGATCCAGTCAGGAGACGGCGCGGACGACGGCCCCTAAACCCTTCTGCTTCTGAGTTTGTACCCCAGCCCGCAGGTACCGAGGGACAGGGAGAGCCGCTGGAGTGGAGGAGGAGGCCGCCGCAGAAGCTGCAGAGGATGGAGCCACCCGCCCCGAGACCAGCCACGAGGTCTGGACGGATCCCCCGGACCCCGCAGCGTTTCCTCATGGGCGCGGCCCAAGCAAGGTGCTCCAGTCAACCCGAGACGGGGACCAACACCTCGGGGGGCTATGTGATGCCGCCGCCACGAAGCCGTTCAGCAGGCGCCCTAGCTACGACCTCGCCACCACCAAGCGACGGAGCCAACCCCGCGTCCCCCTCACCTCACATGAACACACCCGCACGCATTTCCCCCCCCCCCCCCCCCCCATAGAGCTCCGAGGGGAGGTCACCTGGCCGACCGGTTTTAATCGGAGAAACCCTTATCGGGATAAACTTTCATGGTTTCCGGTGACCAGGGAATTGGACGACCTCCCCCGATGCTGCTTCGCGGCGCTGCGACCGGCATTAAGATTGCAAGGTCGCAGCGAGGGGCCATTCGGCTACCGTGGGTGAAACGCACCACACACACCCCACACACGCAAGGATCGACGGGGCAAGAAGAGGAGCATAGTTGGAGTGAGCACCGCGCACGAGCCTTTGTGATGGACGCCGCCGCATAATGTGCATAACTAAGGCGCCCTGCATAAGAAAGCGAGTGAACAGCACCTGCCCCACACATGGCAGGAGGGGGAGCGAGGAGTACGTGGGAAGGGGGGGGAGCCTGAGTCCGGGAATTAGGATAAAAGGGGGCGAAAACGGGAGATCTGGCTCTCTTGCTCCAGCATCAGGCCACGAGACGCTCTCCAGCCCAGCGACCCGGACGTCCGTGCGACGCATCGAGGTACGCTGCGAGCACAGGATCAACGGACCGACGTAGGCACCTAACTGTGAGTAAGAAGTTAAATTCGGATCATAAGCAGATAAATCGGGAATAGGCATGAAGGTATCAGCGTAGGCCAGCCTCGTCAATTCATACTGACTCAACAACAAGTCCCAGGTAGCAGACAATAAATCATTAATAGCTGATCGTGGCCTCGTGTGATCTCGCTGAGAAGTGTGAACGCGTGTGGTGCTGTGTATACAGCGGCTCGCCTCGTGGGAGCGTTGCGCAGAGCGGCGCGAGAGTGGGTGTTGCGTGTGGAGCTGCGTGTGTGCGCGTGCGTTCACTCCGTGTATGATACAGGTGCGCGATCATAACGTGAGTAGTCAGTGTTGAGTTGGAGTGCACGGAGCTGCGTGTGTGTGTGGCTGTGCGTACGGATGCTCACAGCGGGGGAGCGCTGCGTGAGGCTGGATGAGTAGGGGCGTCGCGTTCGAATGCCGGCGACACCCTAGCGGGTATTAGGGCGGTGTGGCAACGCGAACGGAATAGGGGATGCGTGAGGGAGAGACCCCGGGGGCCAACGGCCCCCACATATTTGAGCAGCCAGGAGGGACCGCAGGGGCCAGCGGCCCCAACAATACATCGCCAGCCGTGTCTAATCGGAGGTATGGTGGGGACGGAAAACAAACAGACGGAAAACAAACTATACACAACTACACTAAACTATATACACTACATTTCGATCTCTGCAAGCCATCTGGCTATCATGAGAGATTCGTTCATGAGGCGATCCACATACACAAACACAGAGACAATTTTAACCGAGAAGATGGATTCTGGCTTAGCAATCATTGGAAGGACGTAATAAACCATTTCGATACACATTAGGGTGGGTAGAATAATACATAGTGTTATATTAAAATGTATAAGGTATAGGTTGGTTTACAGCAATACAGTATATAATTTAATGTTGGGTTTATCTATGGCAGTATATAGTACGGTATATGCTCGTGTGATGTAAGAGAATAAAGTTTAGATGGAAGCATATTATATAATTTTTACGACGTAGAATTGTAATGTATTACTTGCTGTTAGTAACTCAGCTTATTGTAGAGTATAGTAAGTATACTGATGGTGCTATGCAGTTTATACTTTAGTTTTTTATGTAGTTTATACTTTAGTTTTCTACGTGGTTGTTGAGTAACTGCAGCTACATATCATTAACATTCCTTTCCTTTGTTACTGCTAATCCCTGCACCCCCCCTTGGTGCTGCTGATCCTGCATAATGCATGGGCATAATATGACTTTGAAACCCCCCCGCCCACCTCCTACGCATTTTCCATAAATATGCTAAATTCCTCTTCATATGCACATTCTTTTAGTTAAGGCGCTCTTCCACCTCCAACGCAGCTTATATATAAGCTCCTAGCTTGGTAGTGTCTCATTCTTCACCTGAAGACGGCTGCTTGCGTTGTAGCCGAAACGTCGTGAGAATTATTTTATTTTATTATGTTTTATTTTTATTATTTTATTACTTCCCTTCTACTTGACTTTACCGAAAGAACCATGAAGAAGATATATACACTACACTACACTATATAAACTGTACGCTACACTCTACACTACACTATATACACTATACACTACACTATGCTATATACACTATACATTACACTATATACACTATACACTACACTATACATTACACTATACACTACACTATATACACTATACGTTACACTATACACAACACTATGTATGTTGAACTTATTTTCTTTGGGTCTTTCGGTAAAGTCACGTAGATAGGTTCAAAGAAAGTAACAAAAGACTACGACGTTTCGATCACAACACAAGCAATCGTCTTTTTTCAACAGTTTTAATTAACTTGACTCCTGTGTCGTGGTCAAATCTTGTAATCAAAATTGAGTCAACTTCCTGTTGTCCAATCAACCTCGCCTGGAAGCCACCCAACCTTTATTGAGCACATCAAATTTCAATCATTCTGGGGGTTTCAATTAATACATGTTCTCCTTTTTGAGTGCAAATAAAAGTGTGAGCATTGAAAAAGTCATTGAAAATCTTAACTGTTTGCCAGTGTTACGATTTGTTGCCCTTACGCTAAGGGAGAAAAGGGCAGCACAGCGGCCGCTCCGGCGCCATGATGCGCGGCAATTGAAGCGCACCTCTGGGACGTCGTCTCTTCTGGCGACGTGATTCTACCCATACCCCGCATATCTTTCTTAACGGTATGTATATATACAGGGACTCATCTACTTACGAAGCTTCTATTTACGAACTTTCAGAGATACGAACAAACCTGTCCGCACGTCATGTAGGCCGTTATGGCGTGGAGGAGGCCGTGATGGCATGGAGGAGGCCCGTGATGGCGTGGAGGAGGCCGTGATGGCGTGGAGGAGGCCGTGATGGTGGGGAGGAGGCCCGTGATGGCGTGGAGGAGGCCGTGATGGCGTGGAGGAGGCCGTGATGGTGGGGAGGAAGCCCGTGATGGCGTGGAGGAGGCCGTGATGGTGTGGAGGAGGCCGTGATGGCGTGGAGGAGGCCGTGATGGTGTGGAGGAGGCCGTGATGGCGTGGAGGAGGCCGTGATGGTGTGGAGGAGGCCGTGATGGTGTGGAGGAGGCCGTGATGGCGTGGAGGAGGCCGTGATGGTGTGGAGGAGGCCGTGATGGCGTGGAGGAGGCCGTGATGGTGTGGAGGAGGCCGTGATGGTGTGGAGGAGGCCGTGATGGCGTGGAGGAGGCCGTGATGGTGTGGAGGAGGCCGTGATGGCGTGGAGGAGGCCCGTGATGGCGTGGAGGAGGCCGTGATGGCGTGGAGGAGGCCGTGATGGTGGGGAGGAGGCCCGTGATGGCGTGGAGGAGGCCGTGATGGTGTGGAGGAGGCCGTGATGGCGTGGAGGAGGCCGTGATGGCGTGGAGGAGGCCGTGATGGTGTGGAGGAGGTCGTGATGGCGTGGAGGAGGCCGTGATGGTGTGGAGGAGGCCGTGATGGCGTGGAGGAGGTCGTGATGGCGTGGAGGAGGCCGTGATGGCGTGGAGGAGGCCGTGATGGCGTGGAGGAGGCCATGATGGTGGGGAGAAGGCCGTGATGGCGTGGAGGAGGCCGTGATGGCGTGGAGGAGGTCGTGATGGTGTGGAGGAGGTCGTGATGGCGTGGAGGAGGCCGTGATGGCGTGGAGGAGGCCGTGATGGCGTGGAGGAGGCCGTGATGGCGTGGAGGAGGCCGTGATGGCGTGGAGGAGGTCGTGATGGCGTGGAGGAGGCCGTGATGGCGTGGAGGAGGCCGTGATGGCGTGGAGGAGGCCGTGATGGCGTGGAGGAGGCCGTGATGGCGTGGAGGAGGTCGTGATGGCGTGGAGGAGGCCGTGATGGCGTGGAGGAGGCCGTGATGGCGTGGAGGAGGCCATGATGGTGGGGAGAAGGCCGTGATGGCGTGGAGGAGGCCGTGATGGCGTGGAGGAGGTCGTGATGGCGTGGAGGAGGTCGTGATGGCGTGGAGGAGGCCGTGATGGCGTGGAGGAGGCCGTGATGGCGTGGAGGAGGCCGTGATGGTGTGGAGGAGGCCGTGATGGTGTGGAGGAGGTCGTGATGGCGTGGAGGAGGCCGTGATGGCGTGGAGGAGGCCGTGATGGCGTGGAGGAGGCCGTGATGGCGTGGAGGAGGCCATGATGGTGGGGAGAAGGCCGTGATGGCGTGGAGGAGGCCGTGATGGCGTGGAGGCCATGATGGCGTGGAGGAGGCCATGATGGCGTGGAGGAGGCCGTGATGGCGTGGAGGAGGCCGTGATGGCGTGGAGGAGGCCATGATGGTGGGGAGAAGGCCGTGATGGCGTGGAGGAGGCCGTGATGGCGTGGAGGAGGCCGTGATGGTGTGGAGGAGGTCGTGATGGCGTGGAGGAGGCCGTGATGGCGTGGAGGAGGCCGTGATGGCGTGGAGGAGGCCGTGATGGTGTGGAGGAGGCCGTGATGGTGTGGAGGAGGTCGTGATGGCGTGGAGGAGGCCGTGATGGCGTGGAGGAGGCCGTGATGGCGTGGAGGAGGCCGTGATGGCGTGGAGGAGGCCGTGATGGCGTGGAGGCCATGATGGCGTGGAGGAGGCCATGATGGCGTGGAGGAGGCCGTGATGGCGTGGAGGAGGCCATGATGGCGTGGAGGAGGCCGTGATGGCGTGGAGGAGGCCGTGATGGCATGGTTGAGGCCATGATGGCGGGGAGGAGGCCGTGATGGCGTGGAGGAGGCCATGATGGCGTGGAGGAGGCCGTGATGGCGTGGAGGAGGCCGTGATGGCGTAGAGGTTATGATGGCGGGGAGGAGGCTGTGATGGCGTGGAGGAGGCCGTGATGGCATGGTTGAGGCCATGATGGCGGGGAGGAGGCCGTGATGGCGGGGAGGAGGCCGTGATGGCGTGGAGAAGGCCGTGATGGCGGGGAGGAGGCCGTGATGGCGGGGAGGAGGCCGTGATGGCGGGGAGGAGGCCGTGATGGCGGGGAGGAGGCTGTGATGGCGTGGAGGAGGTCGTGATGGCGGGGAGGAGGCCGTGATGGCGTGGAGGAGGCTGTGATGGCGTGGAGAAGGCCGTGATGGCGGGGAGGAGGTTATGATGGCGGGGAGGAGGTTGTGATGGCGTGGAGGAGGCCGTGATGGCATGGCTGAGGCCGTGATGGCGGGGAGGAGGCCGTGATGGTGTGGAGGAGGCCGTGATGGCGGGGAGGAGGCTGTGATGGCATGGCTGAGGCCGTGATACACTCACTCATCTTACACTCACTCACACAACCACTGACCCATTCACTCATCATACACTGATTCACTCATCATACACTAACTCACACTACCACTGACTCACTTACACATACACTGGGAGTGTCATGCTGCCAGCTATGGCTGCAAGTTTGGTCGTACGTGCTATGTATATCGTTTATTGTTAAATTTGAATCACAGTTCCTATGATTACTGTTTTTACATTGTTTTCATAGCTTTATTTTGGTGATTTCGAAAACATATGGTTAAGCCATGTTTCTTGCGGAAGTGCGGAGATGGCCTGATAACTTAAATCTAAATTGTCTTATGGTTATTGTTTGACTTGCATCACACTGGGATTTTTGCACACAGCGTTGTAATACGGTGTCTGGAAGATTTGCTGGTTTATCCAGGATGTTTATGTTGGGCGTCGTCGCTTTAAGTTGTTCTCTGTTCTTATTGTTTGTTGCGGTTGCACCTGACTCAAGAGCCGCATGGCTCACAGGGCTATACCTAATAAATGAAACTTGAAACATGTAAACACCTCATTATTTGGCCGATAACACCTTGAGTCATGGTGTGTCCAGAAGCTGAATGAATAGCCTGAAGCTGTGCTAAAGATATGGTCATGTATTAGAGTGCACGCTTTCAAACTTGCAGGCATCATTGCCAAGTATGTGTGCTAGATATGTGACATTTTGAAGAAAATCCGAGGTCACATCATCTGAGCAAAGATCAAGGAAGAAGAATGTAAACATTTGCCCTCAATTTGTCTCAGTCTTTTCCGCATGAAAAACACAGATCTGTTCAAGTATAAATTACACCGTCTCCCCTTTCTACATCAACCATGAGAGAAGTTACGATTCCTGGAAAGTCTACCTTCAATGATCTATATAGGTGGGGGGAATGGAAGATTAGATTAACCTATTCTCTTTGGTTCTTTCGGTAAAGTCACGTAGGTAGAAAAATAAAACCAAAAACAATTGTATTTTTCTACCTACGTGACTTTACCGAAAGAACCAAAGAGTATGGATTCCTGCAGTCACGAAAGCTTCCAATCAAGATAGATTAACCTTATACTACATTTGAACGTATTGGCGGTACACGGTATACAAAAAGCACTTTATCCGCAATTTTTTTTTATTTTCTTCCGACAATTCACCAACACCGGTCAGAAAAATATTGCGGTGTCAACATGAGTTATCGTGATGTCCAAGCAGTTGAAATGCGAACGTTATTGAGCAGCTGAACACGAAGCTTCACCGCGTGTCGCTGTTTCGCAACCCCCAGCCTGATCACGATTGACGCTGTGTTTTGACTCGCAGCCCGAGATTTGGTCGCACGGTCAGCGTTTAGGTTTAGAGAAATACGAGCAACTGACCTTTCATGAAAAAATACTGCCTACATTTGGAAAATAAACACCTTGTCCTTAAATAGCATTCGCTCGTTCCCGAGAGACTTTTTTTATTTTTGACCTAATGTATTGTTGCCATCGCAATAACCCCATCCCTAGCGATGTCAGCGCTCTACCTTGGCCTTAAAAAGATACAATATGTATAGCAGACGATGTTTTGTGCAATAGTAGCGGAGAAGGGCCACTGGCCGAAAGGAGGTCGCCCTACACCGCCCTACGGGATCCGTTCTCTTTAGAGACCGCGGCGTCGGTAGCGACTGAGTTCAGATGGCGGCGAACTGCGCGCGACGGTAATCGGCGTGCGCTGTAAATCGCCGCGGTCCCTGCGCTGCCCCCGGCAAACTCGACTGGTTGCGCGGCCTCCACGCGGCCTCGCAGGAGACCTCGCAGGTATATAGCGTGGCGTCGTGGCGGGTTTAGCGCGGTGCACAGCTTCTTAGCGATCTCAGAACGTCCTCACGGCGTTCCGCCACTCGACGGTGGCGTCTCTTAAACAGTTCTCCAGCGTTATCGTGTGCGCTACAATCCTTCTAGCGCTGCCGCTGTGCTAGCTCAGCGCTGTAGCTTTGTTCTAGCGCTCACTCTTCAAGCTCCCAGTGCTGTAGCTGTGTTCTAGGGCTCACTGTTCAAGCTCAGTGCTGTAACTGAGTTCTAGCGCTCACTGTTCAAGCGCTCAGCGCTGTAGCTGTGTTCTAGCGCTCAGGTGGCCGACTCAGATGGCTTGGTTTGTCCGGTCAGCACGCGCCGGGCCGGCTGCACTGCCGCAGCTGCGTGGGCCGCACTGACCCCGCGGCCTTGCGGCGCTGACGCAGAGAAACCGCCGCGCTGCTGGAGTCTGGTGACAAGTTTTGGGTTTATTTTGTTCAACCCGTTGAAAACTACAACATGGGACCTTTTTTGCCAGTGTTATTGTATTAAAAAATAAGAATAGGTTTCGACCCGTTCTAGAAATAAAACAGGTGTTAAGATGTCCAAACACCAAATAGAAACATTTTGGAAGGAATCATGGCTACATTAACCACACGTACTTGTGGCGAACTTGCAACAAAAAAAACATGCTCTGAAGGCGACCAGTACAAAGACAATGCACTATCAGAGCACTTATAGGGTGAGCAGTGACAAAATATTGTCTTATTAAATAACTAAGAATACCAGTTTTTATTGATTACGAATACACATTTTTTAAAACATAAGAATAGGTTTTATTCTTTCTGGCAATAAAACAGGTGTTAAGATATTCAAACATGATATAGCTGCTCACCCCGAGAAATAAATGCTCTGATACGTGCATTGCCTTTGGCAATCTCTGGTTTGACACTGGTGAGACAAGGCCATCAAGAAGGATGTCTGGTGTAGGCCGATCACTTCCAAAGACAATGCATATATCATCGGAGCATGTTTTGTTTGCATGTTCACCACAAGTACGTGGTTAATGCAACATGATTCCTCGCTTAAGGTTTATATTTGGTGTTTGTACATCTTAACGCCTGTTTTATTGCAATAAAGGGTAAAACCCATTATTTTTTCATACCGGTGAATACTCAAGAGACAAGGATGAGTTTAATTTTCAAGGGTGACATGCGTTGACAGAATTACAAAGCTATAGCATAAAAACTAAGAACAACAATGAAGCAAAAATAAATCGACAAAAAAACAAAGAAATACAAATTATAGTAAAAAAACGGCGTTACTTGATGAGTCAAAAGTAGTGTGCATACATAATTAATGCTGAAGAATATATATTTCCAGCAACAGAAACTGGATTGTACAACACACTTAAAAACAACATGAATAGTAAAGTTAAGGCTAAGGAAACATCAAAATACATTTTGGCTGATCATTGCACGACTATGGAAACATACAAAAATATACGATATGTTAATTATGTCAAACATAAGCGACAGTCAAGTGACATCTTCAGGGAACAATCCCAGCGGAGGAAGACATAGAACACTGGACGCAAGGGCATCGTTTGGCCGGAATACGTCGGTGAGACAGAATGGCAGTTTCTGTCTTGGCCTGCGGGATACAAACGTGGCACTGTATTTGTCCCTGAGTGCTCAATTGGCTAAAGAACCTGGGATACACGGCACAATTTTAACAACTCAAGAATGGTTATACTAGAGCACACAACCAATAGACATTGCTGAGGGTGTATGGAATAACGTATTTGAAGACAGACAATGACCGATTAACTAAATATACATGTGAGATTCCTCATCACTACCTGGCTACCATGCACACACTTTGGGAAAACAATCTGCAGTGATCCAGATAACCACAACAGCTTCAATTTTGTAACAATACTGCCCATTAATGTCCATGATTTCCATCCTACAGCAACTGAATACACATCTAGGACTACACCATCATCCATAAACCCTCGATGCTGATTTGCATAGCTATCTGCTATATATTGTTTTTTTTTATAAAACTGCTGGAATAATATCTTGGTTGTTTACACACCTTTTCTTTCAGCGTTAAACCCATTCTGACTGGGATATTTTGGACAGATGAAGACTACAATCCCCTCACTGCAGTCGAAATGTGTCATTAAAATATCGGCTGGTGGTGCCCAAATATATTGTCAAAAGTATAACGCACAAATGTAAAAAAAATATTAATTGTACAAACAAAACAAAGACCCGGTAAAGCCTGTATTCACCTCACTGTAATGATGAAATCGTTTTATTGGCTCAGTATTGATGGATCAAACAAATAATGGCTTGCCTTGTTTTACAAGTTGGAAATTTGGGTTGTGGCTTGCAGCACCCACTCACATGATGATGTGAGTGCTGTACGGGAGAGCCCAGACTCATTCTATAAACTATGTTAAGCTAAACTTTTAAATTTTACCAGGTTAGGCCCACTGAGCTATATCACTCTTTTTCAGAAGTGACCTGGCCATAAATGATAGCTCAATGAAGTGGCTTATCAAGTGGAAATGTATCAGCCAAATACTCTAGGCACATGTTTCTAAATGTGGAGGGAAAAACCAGAGGACCCGGAGTAAAATCTACACGACCATGGGGAAAACATGCAAACTCAAAATATACAGACATCGATTCCACGACCTCATGTATAGCAGGCGAGGCAGTTAACATCTCGCCACCGTGGTGCCCATTCACCACATAATGGGTGAGGAGAGGTAAATAAGGGGTCACCGTGCTATATTTTTCCTGGGCTCAGCCGAGTAAAGTACAATTTATACACTATATTCAGAAACACCACAATGATAAAAAAAAATCCAAATATTAATTACTCCCAAACACAAATGTCGGTAGTGGCAGAATACGTGTGCCAACAAGGACTCTCAATTTATTTTGATAATGTTGAAGTTTTGTGCAAAACTAGTTACTACTCGGCAAGACTAATTAGATAATCTATTATTAACCTTTCTGAAAGATACAGGCTCAGTGCTGCTTGGAAGAATATTATCAAGTAATACACTGTTTAACCGCATGCCTATGCAGGTCACCATACGCCTAAAAAATTAACCCGTAAAAACAAAGTTTTTCACTATAAATCCTTTATATGCGTGGCATTGGTTTTATTTTATTATTCATTTCTGTTTTTCTTGAGTAAGAGTTTCATTTTTATCACATTGGTATTTTAATTTAAATATGAATTGTTTTTTTTCCTAAAAAGTGGAAAATGTTTGAAAAATTTTTCACGAAAATAAATTGTCACGCACAACGAGCCTGTGTGCAAAATGTCAGCTCGATTGGATCACGGGAAGTGGGTTAAACAACGACCGAAAGATTTGCACGGTCGTAAGCGCGCAAGCAAGCAAGTGAACTTAATATAAAAGATTTAAAAAGGAGACTTGGGCTGGTGTACTTCAACTTCTCAATTCCGTTGTCACTGCTCGTACACCGCAGCAACGCTCATCGCCAAACCCACCCTGTTCATTCGTTTTCCAGTCCCTTTTAAACCTCTCCGCCCTCCAACAATCAACTTTTTCAAATTTCCCGCTCTTCCACGATTTGCTCTCTGCACCAATCCGATCCGTGTCATCCACTCACCCATCGGATTGCGTGTCTTGCATGTCAGTGCTCACACCCCCAATGTCTATTCCCTGCCCGAGCGTGCTGTGTGTGCATGACGTGAGTGGCCCCTGACCCCTGACCTCCAACCCTTCTCTGGTGCATCCCCCGTGTGCATGATTGATGTGTGTGGTGTGTGTGATATCGAGTGTGGATGGTATGCATGTTGTTTGTGTGGTGCGGCTGTGTGAAGATGGGTGGGTTATCCTCGACACGTCCATGGTGATTAACTGTGAGCAGCTAATAACAAGTATTGCGATTTCTTGCACCCACCAAAACGGCTGGATGTGCAAGCATGGTGTACATACATAACGTGCATGCAATATGCACGTTGTTGCATGCACATTTTGTATGTTGATTACCCTATGAATAACCCAACCAGAAATGGATATCCATTGTAAATTATATTCATACATTAACCCTCCTCCCTCTGGTCTTCGCACCTGATTTTCTCACAAGTGACAACATCACATTTATCCCTCTATTTTAAACCAAAACAGGATTTTTCCACAACTGGTTGTCGCCTGATGATGCTGGTTGTAATTACCAGTGAAACGTCAAACTCGGAATTGTTGTGGTTTTACTCTCCAACACACCGGGTGTGCCGAACTAGTAACGAATTGGAATGCTTTGTTTACGTGCCAAACCTAATTGGCTGTGTTGGCTGGTGGCGGGTTTAACGACACATTTATATTTATGTAGTGGTAATAACTACTCGCTGTTCGGCGATCTGCGAGAGAGCGGATCGAAAACACAATTTTCCCGCTCGGTAAACGGTCAGGGTCAAATGAGGTAATGTAGGATCCAAACGCCAGATTGGGAAGGACCAATCAGAAGGTTCCACAAAATGGCCTGGGATTGGACGAGCCCAGCCACGAACCAGTATAAAGGCCAGAGCGCTGAGAGCTCTGGGCAGTTCTGCCTACACGAAGACTCAAGCTGGCTGAAGACAGCTAGGACCCTGGACCAAGCCTTCCAGCCCTTGTAAGGGCTGAGGCTCTGTGTAACCAGTGGTCAAGGGAGAATAGGTCTTGGATAGGCAGGACCCTGGCTCCCACCCTTCCCGCCCTTGTAAGGGCGAAGGTCCTGAGCGACCAGAGGTCGGGGACCCACCGGGCCAGCGGTGGGTCAGTGAGCCTCCCCTAGGTCCCAGCCGGAGGAAGCTAGGTTAGCAGGGAGATTGAGATAGCTCCTGCCAAAGTCCGGAGGCTGTACCTCCTTGGGATAGGAGATAGACTTGAGTGTTAAGCTTTGCTAAGTCCGGAGGCTGTACCTCCTCAGGGTAACGGGTAAGGGACTATGTTAAGGAAACAAAAAACAGTGTGTGCCTTAAGGAAGGAGTTTATTCGTCCGTCATTTACAACACTACATTTACGTAATCTAACCAAAAAACTTAAATTATGGTTAATATTTTTGTGTAGAATGAAAAATTCTGATTTGAGAACAGCAGCTAATCTGAATGCGACTGCGTGGTTCTGGGTAGGTGTCACAGGGCTGTGTCTCGCTTCCTGTGGAGGACATTATGAGCCGTGCAGCACCGAGGCCAAAGGATGCAATTCAGGCCCTGTGCCGGCTGCTCTCCAGCCTCGGGCTTGGCACGGTCAGCCCAGAACAATTTCGGCAAGCCAAGTACGACCGACCAGAGAGTGTACGTCCCTCTCCTCCTCACTTTGTTTTACAATAACCATCACCTATTTTACAATGATAACTTTTTTTGTAATAATCATCTCTTGGACATTAACCACCATTTTCTAGTTTTTGTTGTTGCAAAATAACACCAGTTTTAACAATAATCCTTATTCCCTGTTTTACAACAACAATCGTCGTCTATTTTACAGTAACCATCATGGCCATTTTTACAATAACCATCATAGTCTGTTTTACAATAACTGTGGTGGTGTTCACTATAGTCATGGTGGTGAATGTGTGACTTGCACGTGTCACTACTCATGCTGGGAGCAGGTACCTGTATTCTGGTTTCTCCTGTCCCGGGTGCTTGTGTGCACCACGGGAGATGCTGCTGCTGCTGCTCCGGTGGTGGAGGAGAAGGGGAATGTGGAAGTGACAGCTCTGGACCGAAAGACACCTGATGGTACGGGGACACGGGCATGGGGACATAGGAGACTTGAGAGACTTGGGTCATGTGGGGATGCAGGGAGTTTAGATTTGAAGCCAAGTCGAGAGCAGAGGACAGACTGGAATGAGTGAAATTATGTATACATTTACTTAATGGAACTAAATACAATAAATTCCAGTTTTTTTAAATATAGAAAAGCATCACATAGTCATATGACTGGGGTTTCCTGCAAAAGGATGTGAGGCAAACACATTTTTTGTGAAAAAATAGACATGTAATTCCAGATAAATGTGTCCCAATGGCATACATTTAAAAATGAATCCTTGGTGTGATGCACAATGTCTATAATACAACAAATTAAAATTACTCCCTACAAAAGCACCATGCCGATGGATTCTAGAATCCATTGTACTCACATCTTGCCGCATTGCAGCCCATACGAACTACACTTGGTGTTCCTAGACAGTCTCTCCAATAGGAACCAAGTATTACCCTGATTATATTTTTTAAGTGGAAGAGGCCGGGTGCATTCAGGGTGATCCATACCGCGAAAGGGCATTTGGGCAATGAGGCTCAGTAAAGTTAAAACTCAAAGTATTTCTTGTTTAAACCAATCCTACTGGGAAATGTTTGTCAGGAATGATATGTTAATACGATCTGGTCTGTCTGCATAATAGACTGACAGACCAGCCTCTGATGGGGCCTCTAGACAACAGACTGGTGCCTGGCATGGTTTCCCTCTATGCGTAGATGTCATCTCCACTGTGAAGGCTGGGCTGCTGCATCATGGTTACGTGGCCCCTGAGATCTTCCAGCCGGGGGGAGCCCAGCAGCTGGGTTCTCTGGAGCTGCTCCTCGCATTCTCATGGCTTCTTCACACCACCCACTTCCCGGTTCGCCACCTGACCCAGGGTGCTCTGCAACTTGACGATGGTGCCATGAAATTGTTTCCTGTGAGTGCATAACATACCTTTATGCTCATCATTAGATACATCCTCTAAGTGTGAAAATGTCACTTAGGCCATACAAATAATTCATAATCATACATTTCCTCATTGTGTTATATTCAAGGTCTAGAGTTGTCAGCAAATATTGCACAGCACCATTGCTTTCTTCTGCTATCTCACTCGGCTATTACAGTAAATACATGACGTCAAAGGTTTATTCGAACCATCTCCATAATAGAGGTTTTTGGGTTAGATCGCGTAAATATATAAATGTGTCATTAAAACCCGTCACCACCCGACACAGCCAACTAGTAAGGGTTGTCACGTAAACAGAACATGCCAACTCGTCACTAGTACAGCACACCTGTGTGTTGGAGAGCCAAGCCACAGCATTTACAATCTGAGTACGACGTTTCATCAGTAATTACAACTAGCTTCACAATGAGACCTTTACCAGTGACAAAATATAGTAATAGGTTTTTACCCTTTCAACTGGTACAAAAACTGACACCTTTATGCAAGGCATCATGTTTGCAATTGTACCAGTTGAAAGAGTAAAAACCAATTACTATATTTTGCCACTGGTAAAGGAGGTCTTATAGTGTAAATGCTTACCCCGAGCTCTCAATACTCTGATAGTGCGCTGTCTTTGAGTTGTACGCCTTTTGGCGTCATCTGGTCCAACACCAATGGAGACTAGGCTCTAAGAAAAGCTGTCTTCGGGTGTGGACCAATCAACTTCAAGGGCAGTGCATATCATTATCATCTTCAGAGTTGTTTCTTTTTGTTTGCATTTTGACTGCTTGTGTTGTGGTTATTGCAAACACGATGCCTTGTATAAAGGTGTCAGTTTTTGTACCAGTTGAAAGGGTAAAAACCTATTACTACAACTAGCTTCATCAGGCGACAGGCAAATTTGTGGAGAAGTCTAACTGTTTATTGGTGTGGTTACATGTCGTTGCATCATTACGTTGCCTCAGTAATCCCCCCCCCCCCCCACATTGTGCAAGAGCGCAGAAGCGTGGTCAATACATCTACGCCTCTATATAAGGAACGCAGTTTGAGGTTGAGCACAGTGTGGATGAGATTAAAGAGTCTAATAGACCGAGTTATTAACTTTGGTGGAGGAATCAAGGATTGATGTCCACAGAAAAACAGTAATCATGATAGTAGTTCGCGCTCCATCAACGTAGGAATAGCAAAATGGACAAACTCTCAAAGTCCCGTCGTGGCTAGCAGACGTCGGCATTTAGCTGCTGAAAATTTTGCCGAATGCAAGAATAAAATCATACTGACTGCTGTCCAGTGAATTTTCGAGCTTTCTTAACGTGTTCTGCTTTAACTACTTTCACGTTAACTAGAGCGGTGCTTTCTTGAGGCTCTGACTGGGGGAATGCTTCTCACTGCCTCTCAAACAGGAGCTCGCAAACGGTGAGCTGCCTGGTGAGGAGCAGTGGCACCTGCGCCCCGTTGATGGCGCCCCCTTGCCCAAGGATGGCGTGCACTACGCACTGTGGCTCATGGGGAAGCTGCGTATGCGAGTGCGGGCACTGCACAGTGCGCGCCAGCAGCTCTGCACCCTGCTGCACCGTGTACACTCCACATGCAGGCAGCCACACCAACCTGGCAAACACCTCTCCGGCACCGAGGCATACCTGCTGAGACACCCGAATAGACTGACGCAGGTGAGACCAGTCACGTGGACTCGCACAGGTTTACAAGCACACAGATTTACACAGGTATGGCCTGTCTTGCATGGATTCACACAGGCTCATACTGGCTCTCACAGATTTACACAGACTGATACAGGCCCACACAATCTCACACAGGCTCACAGACTTGCACAAGTCTGACATTGACTCATATGGGTACGGTCAAGCCTGGAACCAGGGCTTTGCAACCAGGGACCCATAACTAGGAATCTAACACAGGGAAATGAATCGCAGACACAGGACAATAAATATGAGATGTAAAAAACTTACCATTAAACTTTGTTTAAAGAAACAATTGTAACTCATCACCTTTTCACCACCAACTCCCTGACCTTGCCTGGTTTCTGCTATGTGCAGGTGTAATCTCTATGGTCATTGACGGAGGGAGTGGTTTATGGGACAGTGTCTCATTTCCCAGGTCCTACAGCAGCTTGGAGAGGAAAATGCCAGACTGGAGGCCTTCATTGAGTGGAGGAATATGGAGCCTGCTTTCTGGCAGTGGATGGTGAGCATGACACCAGCTGTAGTGACACATCAGGGCACAAGATGTTTTCTGAGTGAGCGCCTAGAAGCCTTGTGTAGAGTGTCCTGTGTGACCTGAGTTCTATTTCAATTATGGCTACATCAGTGGTGATATCTTAACTGGTGCTGGTGTTCCCCTTCACCAACCCACACTAACCAGCATCGTGTAGTATGGCTAAACAATCATGACTGAAACGGCATGGGGAGACCTTTATTGAGCAGTGGACTGATAAGAGGCTCTAACATTTTTTAGTAATATGCATTTGTGGACTTTTCGGCTAATGTAACAAACATGACAGACAAAGCAGATTGATAAATGAACATAACAGTTCATTTTAAAGGAACACACATTACAAATTAAATATCATATATAGGTGTTAAAAGACTCTATAAATGTCATCGTGGCCAAAGCTGTTGATGCCACCAGACTTCACCAAAACTTTCTGCCTTTTGCCAGATCCCGCAGCTGCTGCACAGTAGACACATGACCTCCAAAATCTTCCCTAACAGTCACCTATTATAGGGCCTTAGACTTACATAGACTAACAGAGGCCCATAGACTTACACAAACACTCATATGTGTGCCCTAATTGTCTATTTCCACCATCTGCTCTTAGGTCTCCCTCTTGGTCGCAGGACTTGTGGAGACAACTCCAATGCCTGTCTCTGCGATCGGCCCACACACTGTGCACACGTCCTACTCAGCACAACCATTTTTTGTCTAATCACATTTAAGAAAGACAAGATGCAAGAATCAAATGTTGACCTTGAATGACATAAGCCACTTCGTTGAGCTATAATTTGTGTCCAGGTAGCTTCTGAAAAAGAGTGAATGGTAAACAAAAATAGTTTTATAAAAGAGTTGTACGGATTCACGGAATTTTGGAGAGAACGAAAATTACCACATACCATCTATAATGGTTGCTGTGCTGTGCTGGTTTCTAGGAGAGTGTTGTGGAAGTGAAGCTGATTCAGCAAGAGCATCGGGGTCGTTGCCCCAGCTTAGCTATGCCATGTCACCGGGGGACGGAGGGGGTGCAGGACATGTCCCTCGATTCTCGGCTCGGCTCGGTGGGCAAGAGTCTCGCGAGGATTGAAAGGGACGTGCACTGCGCGCTGTGGCGCAGTCACGCTACATGGCTCAGTGAGGTGCGGCACGACCCCACGGCACTGTCATGGTCTTACATAATGGAGTTAGGGGTTAGTAGGGTCGCCGGAATGTGACAACACGATACACCATATGATACAAGATCCACTATAATCTGCGTATCGTCCGTTTTACTGAATGTCGCATCGTGACCATCATGGGTCATTTTATTTTTATACAATCTTATTTCTTGACAAAATATTAAATGATAATTAGATCTCTAAATAAATAGTTCCATTTAAACTCGTGCTTTGAAAAATAGTTTTCTTTTTATTACACGCTTTTATTTAACTCGCTCCGTCTGTTGTCGTATCCTTAAAAAATATTGTAACTCAATTTTTACCCACTTCCCAATGTGCTATCGACTGCAAACTTGGTATACTTATGTCATACTGATGAGAAGACTATATTCTATCATAAAAAATAAATATGTTTAAACATTTTACACGCTTTTATTTAACTCTGTCTGTTGTCGTATCCTCAAATCTTGTAACTCAATTTCAACCGTCTTCTTAATGCCGTATTGACTGCAAACTTGGTATAGCTATGTCATACTGATGACAATACTATATTCTATCATTACAAATTTTAAATATATATTTTTAAACATTTAACACGCTTTTATTTAACTCACTGTCTGTTGTCATATCCTAAAATCTTGTAACTCTATTTCAACCGTCTTCCCAATGTCGTATCGACTGAAAACTTGGTATAGGTATGTCATACTGATGACAATACTATATTCTATCATTTAAAATAAAAAAAATATTTTTAAACAATCTTTTTTACGGCTCTAATTGTCCACGCTCAACTCACATTGCCTCTAAATCACCACGGTCCCTTATGCTGTGGCAAGCTGCGGGGCCACTTCCTGGAGTCGTGGAGTTCTGCCATTACGAGTACGGTACATTTCATTAAAGCGTGTTTAAAAAAAGTATTTTTGAATATTTTATTTTAAATGCAGTTTCTGAGCACATGGCAAAATAGCCAAATCATTAAGTGGCTAGCAACAAACAGCACTATCAAAGTAGTAATAGATAACAGTTAACACTTGTTTTTATCAGCATGGCAATTATGTAATGTTGTAATTCTTGCATTTTATACAAATAATTAATTCACTATTGTTTAACTTTGGAGTATGTGTAGATTGTAAAGTTGCAGTGATTACAATAATTATAATTATGGCAGGCTTGTTGATTGAACAGCATTTAACTATTAGTAATTTTAATTTCTACTGATACTTTTTATTCTCAAGTACTGCAAAACACAAAATTTATAGTACACATGTTAAATACAGTTGCAGAGTTGAGGGAAACTGATATCCCGATTATCGTTTTATCATGAAAATTTATATTGTAACTAGCGTATTGTGAAAAATGACATTACGGGAATCCCAGGGATTAGTAAGGAATGTCCGGGATCTCACACGACCATACATACATTACACCAGCGATGCGTTACCGATTTCGTGGATTAATCATGAATATAGGAAAATCTGAGCAACAAATTGTATATGATTTGAGATGCAATTTCCATGAATGGCACTATATATTGTCATAAAAGCACACTTCAGATATAAACACACCTGGTCCTACTCACAAGGAGTGTCATATCCATCTGTATATGTTTTTACATGATATTACGGAGTTTCCCATAATATCGTGCTGCCTGTTTACTCGTTCTGTTCCGCTCTGCATCTGTTATTGGCATAACTACTTCACCCGCAGGAGCGGCGACTGCTGCAGTGCGGCTCTGCACCATCAGCTGTGCGAGATCTCGCCGAGTCAGCACAGCAGGAGGCGAGCATGGTGGTGCGATCTCTGCAGGCTCCAGCCCAGCGGCTCGCTGCCACCTTGCTGCTTCTGCACCTGCCCTTCCACCTACATCTGAAGCAGCAGCAGAGGCAGCACCGGGGCGGGCACCAGCAGGAGAGAGAAAGCGGCGCGGTGGGGACGCCAGAGTTGGCGCTGTGGGAGGCAACGCGTGAGCTGGGCGGGCATCTCGCCCGCCTGCGTGCCTCGCTGAGGCAGCAGCACGGGTGTTGGCGGGCGAGGCTGGAGGCCATGCTGGACGGCAAGGAGAGCATCGTGTGCCTCCCGCCGCCCCACTCACACCACCGGTAAGGTGGCTGGTACTGCTGTCGACGAGAAGATGGACTCGGACTCATTGTTTCTACAGAGCCACGACGCCGGTGTAGTGGATTTCACTATTACGATGAAAAGGAAGTGAAATTTCACGGTTAAAATCCTACATGAAAAGCTCCATTCGTGCCCTCCTATGCTGCATTGGGGGACAAAGTGATTGCCAGAATTTAGTAATATTTTGAATTCTAAGGGTTCAGTATTCCAAACTTTAGATCATTTAGTAAACCACTGTATAATACAGGTTTTTTGGGGTTGGCGTAAATATTTAAATGTGTCGTTAAACCCGCCACCACCCGACACAGCCAACTAGTAAGGTTTGTCACTTAAACAGAACGTGGCCAATTCGTCACTAGTGCAGCACTAACCGGTGTGTTGGAGAGCCAAGCCACAACATTTACAATCTGAGTACGACGTTTCACCAGTAATTACAACTAGCTTTATCAGGCGACAGCCACATTTGGCTTGGCTCTCCAACACACCGGTGTGCTGTACGTGTAACGAATTGACATGTTCTGCTGAGAATAAATAAGGGGGAGATGTACACCTCCATTTCCGCTGCACTGCTGTTTGGACGTAGCATGTGGACGTAGGCAATGTGAAACTAAATCAGAACCACAGACTAAAGACCTCCATATTCATGGTTCTTTCAGTGAGGTGTCACGATCAGAGATAACTATTCAATTCAAGTCTTTTGCACCACCACCTTAGTTAAATGCTAAATTTATTTTTCCTTCCCGGTCCTCCTTGACTGCTGTTTAGGGACGTCATCTGCACATCCACTCTATATTCTATCAAATCCTCGCTCGCCCCTTACAACCAAAATAAATGGAAAATAAACCATGTGTATATTTCTGACACGTTTAATTATATGCGAGTTTAAGAAACGTATTTTATTCAGCTTATTAATTTCTGTATGAAAATTCCATGTTGCCAGCAGCGATTCGCCGACTTTTGAATGTGGAATCGATCCAATCCGCACGTCGCAATACAGATTCTGGTACAGTATAAGAAACGATCCGATCCGTAGGTTCGCGATTCAGACGAGTAGAATCGATCTACGATCATTATCAGTCGTGTTGGAATCCGTTCTTGACTGGTGTCTGTGATGTGAGTGTTTTCTTGTCGCGGAACTTTTGCCTCTGCGCCAATTTTTCAATATATATGACCGCAGAATTTCCCGTATCGCCGCAATGACCGCTTGTCACGACTTGCGCCGGGTTTCCTATCTTCGAGATCGGGGAGAGCGAGCGGCTAGGCCCAAGCCTCGGCCTTTCCACAAAAAATCATTCGGCCGCGGAGCCCGAGCCCGCAGCCGATCGCGGTTCGACTTCGTGATGTACCGGTTATTTTTTATAATACAAAAAGGTGTATTTTTAATACGTAAATAAGTAGTGATTAGACTTCCGCTTTGATATATATGACATCCGTAGTGCGGATCAGCATAGTTTAGATAGGTACGTGGCGTAGTGTATATATGCGATTAGAATTGCCCAGACAAGTATATACATTTAGGATGTATAGTCTAAATAAGTGTATTTGACTTGAATAGTATACATACAGATACTTAACACTGCATGGATTACATGGCGAACATCGTAATGGTCTACCCGCTGCCGAGTGTTGTGGCTGGGTGAGAGAGTGGGGTGGTGAGTTGAGTGGATGGGACAATGAGTTGGTGGTTGTCTTTTTTAAATCCTTTATATTAAGGTCACTTGCTTGCTTGCGCGCTTACGACCGTGCAAATCTTTCGGTCGTTTTTTAACCCACTTCCCGTGATCCAATCGAGCTGACATTTTGCACACAGAATCGTTGTGCGTGACAATTTATTTTCGTGAAAAAATTTTTTCTAAATTTTCCACTTTTTAGGAAAAAGAAAATTTAATATTTAATTTAAAATACCAATGTGATAAAAATGAAACTCTTACTCAAGAAAAACAGAAATGAATAATAAAATAAAACCGATGCCACGCATATAAAGGATTTATAGTGAAAAACTTTTGTTTTTATGGGTTAATTTTTCTGTGTAAGTTTGCACGTATAGGTTTCCATAGGTGTGCGTTTAATTGTTACACGGATTATCCCATTTAGCACAGCGACGTCTAAACAATACAAACAAGTAAACCCGTAAAAACAAAGTTTTTCACTATAAATCCTTTATATGCGTGGCATCGGGGCGGCAAGAGTCCTCTCGTCCTCTGGCTTGAGATGGCTGCCAACTATGGGTCAGATGATTGGCAGCATTAAACAAGCGGTAATTGAATATTTATTTATTTTTCCCTAAACAGTGTAAAATTTAGGATTTTTTTCAAGAAAATGCATTGTCACGCACAACGAGTCTGTGTGCAAAATGTCAGCTCGATTAGATCACGGGAAGTGGGTTAAAAAACGACCGAAAGATTTGCACGGTCCTAAGCAAGCAAGCAAACTTAATATAAAGGATTTAAAAACATCAATATTGCAGAGAACAAGTACAGGGTCCGAGGGATGTTGCACAACTATCACACGAGGTATTTAACGGTCGTAAACGATACACGCAAATAAAACTGCAACTATATTAGAGGAAGGGAAGCTAGAATAAGTAATATAAAAAAAAAACTTTTTAAAAACACGCTTTCATGAAATGTACGAGTAATGGAAGAACTCGACGACTCCAGGAAGTGGCCCCGAGGCTTGCCACAGCGTAAGGGACCGTGGTGATTTACATCCAACGTGAGTTGAGCGTGGACAATGAGAGCCAAGCCGAACATCTCTTTATCTCCATCTCCATATATATATAAAAGGCAAAGTTGTGATTATGTGTGTCTGTTCAAAATATTTAGCGTACTTCCCGACAGGCTTTTGTATTTTTTTTAGGGGGGGGGGGGGCTCAATAATGAAAATTATTTTGCACGGAAGTGAGCTGTGACGTCACATCTGTCATGTGACCCGCGCGTGTGGAAGCGTAACGCATTGTAGTGTCGTGGTTAGCGCTACGCTGCGTTACGAACCTGGCGACCCGAGTTCGATTCCCGCTCACGGCCACCACCGGTGACGATTATTTGAACCGGTCCTGGGCCTCCCCTAGGTCGACTCGGCCTCAAACAAGTAACTGGTGTGGTGTGTGAACATCGCCACTGGGGAGACAAAGGCGGCCGGGCGTGGTGAATCCAAGTCCCGGGTGAAGCCAGGTAGTAAAGCTAGTAACATATAAAAAATAATGTTTTAAAATATATTTTTATGATAGAATATAGTATTGGCATCAGTCTGACATAAGTATACCAAGTTTGCAGTCGATACCACATTGGGAAGTGGGTTACAAGATTTGAGGATACAACAACGACAACAACAACAGACAGTTAAATAAAAGTGTGTAAAAAGGGACATAAAGAGGGAGTGTGAAAGGAGGGAACCAAGCTATGGATGAGCAGCAAGGGTATTCCAGGAATGAGGAGCAACAACGCCAAAACATTTTTTTATTACTAAAGTTTTAGCATGTGCAATTTCTAGTCGATAGAAGGCATTTCTGAATATCGGGGATAGATTCTAGATTTGAAGCTTTCGTTACTGCAAGGATTCATACTCTTAGGTTTTTTCGGTAAAGCCACCGAAAAAACCTAAGAGTACCGAAAAAACATAAGAGTATCGGGAATAGAGTTAGAGGAACTATTAATTTAGGTTATTGGAAGATTAGTCATGGTGTCTCTGGATGTCCAGGATGGACAGATTTGAGTTAATGTACATGTTGCAATGATGAGTTCTAGATTCACACGCTAGGTGGTAGATGGTATCACAATAATAAAATATGGGCAGAATAAATTGTGTGAGTGCAGTGTGTGTATCGTGTCTGTTAGTATACTATGTGGGAGTAAACTGTGTTGTGTGTGATTGCATAGTTGGTGAGAGTGTAAATTCTTTGTTGTGTATGAATGTGCTGTGTACAGAAATACCTCGGTTTACTTCTGGGATGCGTTCCGGAAATGTGCGACGAATATCGAAAAAACGTAAATCAAAGTAATTTACAGGATAGGTAGAGGCGAAGGCTGAGGGACGAAGATGAGAAAGGACAGATGCTGTCAGCAACGTAAGTGTTGGTTGAGGCAATGCAAATGAGGTAGTGGTATTAATACATTGACGACGTATTTTGCGAAATGATGTAAAAGATAGAAAATAATAATCGGGGTATTCCTGTATTTGCAAAGTGCAGAACACACTGCCATTATATGTTGTGCCGATTCCCATTAGTGCGAAATAATTGCAGCACTTGGCCTAAAAGCCGATGTAACTTATTAGGGGATATTTTGTGTTTTTGTGCGAATGTTTACGTGCGTATGTTTACGTGCGTATGTTTACGTGCGTCTGTATGAGTATACTTTGGAGAGCAGTCGTGTATGTTGAACTTCTTTCACACCGTATGTAGCCAACCATGTTAATCGGAGGTGCGGTGGAAGGACAACAAAAAGTGTAATGGATTGCGCGCTGCTCTATAATCCTGGCCACCCATGTTCGGTTCCTGCTCATGACCAACTCTGACGAATATCTGAACTGATCCAGAGCCTCCCCTAGGTCGACTCACCCTTAAATGTGTAGCTGGTGCAGTGTGTAAACATCAGCACTGGGAGACAAAGGTAGCCGGGCGTGGTGCTGACCACCCACTCCCTTGTGCGCCATTCCGGCCTTCATAGGTGCTTGCTAAAAAACTTGCCATAACAGTATCTTACAGGCTATTTGGAGAATCTTTGTTCATATATGTGTGCATACCCGTGCATGTCTGTGCCTTATGTTGATGGAGGTTGAGTGGATATTGCTGTTTTCTGTCTGCAGCTACCAGTGCCTCTGCTCTGCAGGATCAATGACATGGAGCAGAGACACCCGGCGCAATCCGGCACTAAGAGACACAAATTCTAGATTTGAAGCTTTCGTGACTGCAAGGATTCATATTCTTAGGTTATTTCGGTAAAGTCACGTAGGTAAAACATTAAAATTAATGAAAGTAAAATAAAATAAAAATCACGACGTTTCAGAGGCAACACAAGTCTCCGTCATCAGGTGGGACCGTCACAGCCAGATTTGCTGCATCAAGTGAGGCAATGATTCAAGATGTAATCCCTTAAAAGCAAGTTGAGGGGGAAGGAGAGGGGGAGGGAGCTTATCAGAATGTGGTAGCCAATGAATGGAACGTATCGGGAGGGAGGGGGGCGGGGCTCAAAGACGGCACGACGTGCCACGTAGAACGCATCGGGAGGGGGCGGGGCCAAAAGAATGCACGACGTGGTACAAGTCGGCGGCGTTGACATGGTTGTGCGCAAGCAACTACTGCTGCACACGCCAACGCATTGGACAGAGAGGGGGAGGGGAGGCCAAAAGAGAGTGTGGTGCAAGTGTACGTGGACATGTGTGTGTACAAGCACCTGTTGATACACATGATAGAAAATAACGAAAATGCCCATGTTTATACCAGTGCTGGCTGAACAATGAAGAGAGTACTGTTAAACACTGGGGATGTTAACACTCGGTAAAGTAAAGTAAAATAGTGCCTGTCAGATAAGATGGTCCAAAAATGTGTAATTAAGTCTTTTTTGCGTGGTTGATAACATCTTTCCAATGATTACTAAGTTTGTACCCATCATCACGGTTTAAATTATGTCTGTGTTTTTATATTTGTATGGCTTCGTGTACAAACCTTTGATGGTAGCCAGGAGGTTTGCAGAGAACCTTGGTCTCGGAAAAGACAATTTCATGAGAGCCCACCGAGTTGTAGCAATGATCGGCAACGGCCAGTGTTCATATAGCACGGATCACTCTGGCAACATGAAGAATCACCAGCGAACACACACGGGCGAGAAACCATTTCAATGCACTGTGTGTGGGAAGGCATTTTCACAGCCATCAGCTCTTCACAATCACCAGAGAACACACACAGGAGAGAAGCCCTTCAAGTGCACTGTGTGTGGGAAGGAATTTGCACGGTTATCACATCTTCACAGACACCAGAGTACACGCACGGATGAGAAGCGCTTCGAGTGCACTGTGTGTGGGAAGGCATTTACACGATCAGGAGATCTTCGCAGACACGAGAAAACACACAGGCAAGAAGTTATTGAAGTGCACTGTGGATGGGGAGGCATTTACACAGTCATATATTCACAATCAGCAGAAAATGTACACGGGTGAGAAGCCATTCAAGTGCACTCTGTGTGGGAAGACATATACACGGTCAACACTTCTACACAATCACCAGAGACAACACACAGGAGTGAAACCTTTCAAGTGCACCAAGTGTGGGAAGGCATTTACAATGTCAGAAAATCTTCACAGGCACCAGAAAACACACAGGTGAGAAGCCATTTAAGTGCACTGTGTGTGGGGAGGCATTTGCATGGTCATCGGTCCGAAACAAGCATCAGAAGATCCACAAAGAGAGGAAGGTGAAATCGAAATGTAAAAGTCAAGGTTGTGCAATGACCTCATCTTTTGTAAAACAACTAGAAGAAATTACCAGCTTCATAACCTGGCCAGGCGTGGAGGTGAAATGTTAAGATGATTTGACTGTTGTGAAAAAAGAGCCAGAAGAACATTCCAGCTTCTCAACCTAGCCAGGAGTGGAGGTAAAATGTGAAGATGATTCAACTCGTGAAAAAAGAAACCGAAAATAATTCAAGCCTCACAAACTGGCAAGGAGTGGAGGTGAAATATGAAGAAGTTTAGACTCCCAAAAGAAAACGTTGAGAAGGCGTCACTGCAGATTTTGACAATTCAATCCAGCCGTATAGCCTGGCAGCTCCTTTGGAACCTAGGTACCTCAAAACGAACAGCACAGATCGCAAAAGATCAGCGAATGCTGCCTTCCGAGATGCTGTCCTGCTCAAAAGCATCGATGGACAAGCTCGCCAAACAAGCTGTATGGAAACACCTCACCCATCACCTTCAGCCAACTGCAAGCAACAAATCCAGCCAACTATCACAATGAGTGGAAGCAGGCCTCAGGGCCATAACATCCAACAAGGCTCTGGGATATGATGGTTTGGGTCCTGAAATCCAAAAGAACCTGGGACTTGGGATAGCAATGGTTTGCAAACCTCTTCACCATCATACACAGGACAGGCAAAGTTCCAAAAGCATGGAAGCCAAAGTCATGGCCATCCTAAAACCTGGAAAGCCGCAATAATTGCCCTCCAGCTACAGGCCAGTATCCCTCTTGTCCACCTCTAAGCTGAGAGTGCTTGCCAAACTTTCCCCCATTATCGGTGAATGTGTGTTTTTTGTCGACTATGCACGAGCATTAACATCAAGTGATTCGTTACATGACGAAGTGTCGCCCTCTGGCGGACATGCGGTACCAGCACCGCCGTATGTTAAGAGGTCTGGTTAACTTGTGAATGCCATTTTACTGCCCTACATTCCTGACAAAAGTCTGAAAAATAAAATATTCAATATTGCTATGAAACTACATTAAATGAAACTAGAAGAATATGGTTTGTCTGAATAGTCATAAAGGTATGTTTTCAGTGACAGCCTGTCCTGCCGGCTGAACTATCAGTTAAAATGTGAGGCAAGTGGCCTGTCTTTTTTTCTCGTCATCACAGATCAAGACAAGGCCACGGACCGACATGTAACGGGAGCTCTTGAGTTTATGGGTTTGGGTGCTAGTCTGTGGTTCTCTCTTGAGTATCTGAGTTTCTAAGTTTATGGGTTTCTGTATGAGTATATTGGATCTGTTTCAGTCTGGGTCTCCATTAATCTGTGGGTCTGTGTCTGGATCTGTATGGGTTAGAGTGAGCTGTTCTGTGGTTACAAGTCACCCTCTGGTGGACATGTGTACTGGACATCTCTGAAAAAGCTTTATAGCGCATTGGATTCCTCCGTATAAATATTCTGATTCTACTACACAATAAACGGGGCTAGTTGCGCTTTTATGTAAATGCACATCTACAACTACTAAAATAACTGTACATGTGAGGATAAATCCTATTCCAATGGTGACTTTGTGTAAAGGCTCTCATAGGCATAAATTCGCAGTGCACACCGGGAGCTGAACACAAACGCCTCAAGGTAGGCATGGGGGAGTCAGAATTAGTTTAGTTCCCCAGCAAAGCCCATTCAGCGAAGACGTTTTTTTCAATAGAGACTTAGCCAGGATAATTCACGTTTATATTGAGGTTTGAGTTGGGGGTTAGGTTTAGAGGGTTGGGTTTAAGGTTAGGGGGTTCGGTTGTGTTGGGGAAGACAAGTGTGGATTATGGGTTAGGTTTAAGAGTAGTACTGGCCACCAAGCGGAGTCACAAAACCATCATGCAAACTCCGGTCATCGCACCAACTTTTGCAAGCCATTGAACAAAGATGGTCACCGCATCGCACGCTTTCAGATTCGCTTCTGCGGCCGTAAGGAATGCTCTTCCAATATTAGGAAGCCACTGGAGCTATGCACTTTTAAATCTAAACTGAAAACTCATTGCTTTAAAGCAGTTTTTTGTGTAAGTTGTCCTTCCCCCGCATCTCCCAATTAGCTCGGCTGTCTATGGTGCGAAAGAAGTTCAACATACAATGTAATGTATAACTTGTAATACTGCATATGGCCACCATTGGGCAGTACGTAGCCATGTACAGGGTGCTTCAATTTTTTTGTTAACACTTATATGGGATTTGAGGTTTTCGTGACTGCAGGGATCCATACTCTTTAGTTCTTTCGGTAAAGTCACGTAGGTATAAATTAAATCACGACGTTTCGGACGCAACAAGCGTCCGTCATTCCCCTTACCCCACACCCCCACCCTCTTATCTCTCCCTGGCTCCTCCCCCCATCTCTTACCTCTATAGCCTCTTGTCACGGCACTCCTTTTGCCCACTTCAGCGATTGGTTCTTGCTGTGATTGCCCCACCTGATGACGAACACTTGTGTTGCGCCCGAAACGTGATTTATTTAATTGTATACCTACGTGACTTTACCGAAAGAACCAAAGAGTACTAACATCGTTTTTAATGGAAAAATAACGGATAATACACTGTAACATGATAACAAATGTATGTTAATAGCTTCAAAAAGTCAAAGAGTCTCCACTTGTTCGACATCATTGTCAACTTCTTGGTTCTTTCGGTAAAGTCACGTAGAAGGGAAATAATAAAAATAAAACATAAAATAATTCTCACGACGTTTCGGCCACAACGCAAGCAGCCGTCCTCAGGTGAAGAACAGGTCTATCGGAAAGACAGCGTCTGAATGAAACACCACCAGGCTTGGAGCGTATATTTAAGCTGGGTTGGAGGGGGAAGAGCGCCTTGACAAAATAATTTGCATATCAAGAGGAATTTAGCATATTTATGGGAAATGCAGATATGGGATTAGTCATTACTTGTGGAATGCGTAGGAGGTGGGCGGGGGGTTTCAAAGTCATAATATGCCCGTGCATTATGCAGGATTAGCAGCATCAAAGGGAGGGAGTAAGGTTAGCATTAATAAAGGGAAGGAATGTTAATAGTATGGAGCTGCAGCGACTAATATGCTTATAGACTATACATTGTAATATTACACTATTATTCTACCCACCCTGCTGTATATTCACTTTACAATTACGATACTATAACCTTATACATTGTATTAAACATTACACTTTTATACTATTTATTATTATACAATCTGCTATACACTATACCATTGACCGTCGCGTGAAAGGTACTAAGAGGAAGCAACGAAATATGTCAATGGGAGAGTGGTGGTAGGAGACTTGCAGCGGAGCAAAGAATCCATTCCCTGCGGAGAATAAAATATATATAGTCAACTAGCGGAAGTACCCGGCTTTGCCCGGTTGAAAAATATATTTCTTAAAAACCTTACATATATACACAGATACTAAGGTATTGTCAAAGCCCGATGGGCTGTTTGTACATTTCTCCACCAACAAATATATAAGAGGCTTTCACAAGTCCAAAAAGTTGTAGAAAGTGTAGGGTAAATAGTTGATGTCAAAATGTTTCCGAAAATTGTGGTCTCCCCCCCCCCCCCCCCCCTCAAAAAATATCTTTACCCCTCGTAGGTATATATACTAACAACACCTTACATACAACAGAGGAAGTGGTATCTATTGACTCTGTAGTAGTATCTACTGACTGTACCTTAGTATCTACTGAGCCAGTAGTAGCTACAGACTGTGTAGTAGTATTTAGTGACTGTAATAACTACTGACCATAGTAGTATTTACTGGGCCTACAGTAGTATCTACCGACTATATACTCGTAACGACTAACTGTATAGTATCTGCTGACTCTCTAGTAGTATCCACTGACTATAGTACTAACTATCTACTCACTCTATAATAGTATCTACTGACTCTAGTAGCTACTCACCGTGGTAATATGTACTGACTGTATAGTAGTACTAGCTGTACTACCCGGCTTCGCCCGGGACTTGTATCCACCACGGCCGGCCGCCTTTGTCTCCCCAGTGGCGATGTTAATACGCCACAGCAGTTACTCGTTTGAGGCAGAGTCGACCTAGGGGAGGTTCAAATAATGGTCACCGGTGGTGGCCGTGAGCGGGAATCGAACTGGGTTCGCCGGGTTGGTAGCGCAGCGTAGCGTTAAGCACTACACCCACCGATCCTCACACACCACACACACACAGACACACGCAGACACACACAGACAGACACACACACAGACAGCACGCTAAGCAGTACACTACCGCTCCCCACACACCACACACGCACACACACAGACACACACACAGACACAGACAGCACGCTAAGCACTACACTACCGTTCCCCCTACACAACACACGCGCGCGCGTCCATAGGTACACATACACGCGCTTGCTGCAGACACACACGACTTTCAGGGAGCGGCAATGCTGCGCAAGGAACGCCTTAGACCTGCAACACATTTGTGTAATGCGAGCATAAACACAAACACAATACACACACACATACATGCAGACACACAGACACACACATAACACACATACATACACACACATACACAGAAACACATACACACATACATAGACACACACATACATACACACAAACACATGCACACGCGTCATACACACATACATACAGACACGCAGACATACACATAAAGACATACAAAAAAACGCACATACATACACACACATACACACAAACACATACACACACATACATACACACATACATACAGACACACAGACATACACATAAACACATACACAAATAGACATGACCCGGCTTCGCCCGGGACTTGGATCCACGATGCCCGGCCGCCTTTGTCTCCCCAGTGACGATGTTCACACACGACAGCAGTTGCGCGTTTGAGGCTGAGTCGACCTAGGGGAGGCCCGGGTCCGTTTCAAATAATCGTCAGCGGTGGTGGGCGTGAGTTGGAATCGAACTGGGGGCGCTCAACCAGCTTAATGACTATTTGTACAAAGAACATATAAAGAATCGATTATAATAAGCAGGCAACAGTCCACATTATAGACTGCCAGTACACGCACTCAGCTTCATAAGCAGGCTAGAGTGTACATGATAGAGTGGCAGTACGCTCGCCGAGCTTAATAAGCAGGCTACAGTCTACATGATAGACTGGCAGTACGCTGACCCAGCTTAATGACTATTTGTACAGTGAACATTTAAGTAATCGATTGTTGGCGCGTTGGGTTTAAAAGTAATATTAATTGCACACATTGTGGTGGGGGTGGAGTGAAGAGTACGAAAAACTTTGATGAATTTACCTCAGAGTGGCGTGGTGGGTGTTGAGGCCTAGTAGCGTGCAGAGCCTGCGGCCTCGCCAAAATTGGGCACCTGGCAGAGGCAGGGTACGGGTGGCGTTCCTTCCCCCCCCCCCCTCAGCGCTCCAACAATACTGTGTAATGACTATTATTTAATTAATTACGGAGCCTATGAAAGTGGCGAAGGCGTGGCTAGCCGTTGGCAGGGGCAACCGCCGTCCAATGAAAGTGCAGCCCTTAGCGAAGGCGTCGCTAGCCGTTGCCAGGTCCAATGAAAGCGGCGAAGGCGTCGCTAGCCGTTGGCAGGGGCAACCGGCGTCCAATGAAAGTGCGTCCGGAGACACACAGACACACAGACAGACAGATAGACAGACAGATTCGCGATTTTATATATATAGATAATATATACTGACTGTAGCAGTATTGACTGACTGTAGTGGTATATACTGACTGTTTTAGTATTTACTATAGCGGTATCTACCAACTCGATAGTATCTACTATCACTACAGCAGTGTATACCGACTGAGGTACCTACTATCACTACAGCAGTGCATACTGCTGTGTTGGTACCTGCTATGATTACAGCAGTGCATACTGCTGTGGTGGTATCTGCTATGATGAGAGGAGTACATATTGTGGTGGTGGTACCTGGTATAACAGCAGTGCATATTGACTGTACTCATCATTCACCCTCACCATTCACCACTCACAACTCACCCTTACCACTCATCCTCACCACTCACCACTCCCACTCACTATTCACCATTCACCCTCACAACTCACCACTCACCAACCTCCCTCACCAATCTCCCTCACCACTCACCCTCACCACTCACTCTCACCACTAACCCTCACCACTAACCCTCACCACTCACTCACCACTCTCCCTCACCACTCACCACTCACTCTCACCATTCACCCTCACCATTCAGCCTCACACCACTCACCGTCACAACCACCACTCACCCTCACCACTCAACTTCACCCTCACTACTCACCATTCATCCTCACCAATCACCACTGACCAATCACCACTCACCACTAACCCTCACCACTCAACCTCACCACTCACCCTCAAAACTAACCACTCTCTCACCACTCAGCACTCACCCTCACCACTCACCCTCACCACTCACCCCTCACCGCTCACCACTCACCCATCACCACTCACAACCGCCACTCACCCTCACCACTCACCCTGACCACTCGCCACTCATCCTCACCAATCACACCCTCACCAATCACACCCTCACCAATCACCACTCACCCGCACTGCTCACCCTCACCACTCACGCTCACCCTCACCACTCACCCCTCACTAATCACCACTCATAACCGCCACTCACCCTCACCACTCACCCTCAACACTCACCCTCACTACTCACCACTCATCCTCACCAATCACACCCTCAACAATCACCACTCACCCTCACCACTCACCCTCACCACTCACTCTCACCACTCACCCTCACAACAACCACTCACCCTCACCGCTCAGCACTCACTACTCACCCTCACCACTAATCCTCACCAATCACACCCTCACCAATCACCACTCACCCTCACCACTTGCCACTCACCCTCACCACTCACCCTCATCATTCACCCTCACCACTCTCCCTCACCAGTCACGCTCACCACTCACCCTCACTACTCACCACTCACCCTCAACACTCACCCTCACCTCTCACCACTCACCCTCACCACTCACCCTCACCACTCACCCTGACCACTCACCACTCATCCTCACCAATCACACCCTCAACAATCACCACTCACGCTCACCACTCACTCTCACCACTAACCCTCACCACTAACCCTCACCACTAACCCTCACCACTCTCACTCACCACTCTCCCTCACCACTCACTCTCACCATTCACCCTCACCATTCAGCCTCACCACTCACCCTCACCACTCACCCTCACCACTCACCGTCACAACCACCACTCACCCTCACCACTCAACTTCACCCTCACTACTCACCATTCATCCTCACCAATCACCACTGACCAATCACCACTCACCACTAACCCTCACCACTCAACCTCACCACTCACCCTCAAAACTAACCACTCTCTCACCACTCAGCACTCACCCTCACCACTCACCCTCACCGCTCACCACTCACCCATCACCACTCACAACCGCCACTCACCCTCACCACTCATCCTCACCCTCAGAACAACCACTCACCCTCACCACTCACCCTGACCACTCACCACTCATCCTCACCAATCACACCCTCACCAATCACACCCTCACCAATCACCACTCACCCGCACTGCTCACCCTCACCACTCATGCTCACCCTCACCACTCACCCCTCACTAATCACCACTCATAACCGCCACTCACCCTCACCACTCACCCTCAACACTCACCCTCACCACTCACCGTCACCACTCACCCTCACTACTCACCACTCATCCTCACCAATCACACCCTCAACAATCACCACTCACCCTCACCACTCACTCTCACCACTCACCCTAACAACAACCACTCACCCTCACCGCTCAGCACTCACCCTCACTACTCACCCTCACCACTCACCACTAATCCTCACCAATCACACCCTCACCAATCACCACTCACCCTCACCACTTGCCACTCACCCTCACCACTCACCCTCACCATTCACCCTCACCACTCTCCCTCACCAGTCACGCTCACCACTCACCCTCAACACTCACCCTCACCTCTCACCACTCACCCTCACCACTCACCCTCACCACTCACCCTGACCACTCACCACTCATCCTCACCAATCACACCCTCACCAATCACCACTCACCCTCACCACTTGCCACTCACGCTCAACACTCACCCTCACCACTCATGCTCACCACTAACCCTCACCACTCACCCTCACCACTCACTAATCACCTCTCACAACCGTCACTCACCCTCACCACTCACTCTTACCACTCACCCTCATCACTCACCCGCACAACAACCACTCACCCTCACTACTCATCCTCACCAATCGCACCCTCATCAATCACCACTCACCCTCACTGCTCACCCTCACCGCTCACCACTCAACCTCACCCTCACCACTCATGCTCACCACTCACCTCTCACTAATCACCACTCACAACTGCCACTCACCCTCCCCACTCACCCTCACCACTCACCCTCACCAATCACCACTCACCCTCACCACTCAACCTCACCATTCACCCTCACCACTCACCCTCACCATTCACCCTCACCACTCTCCCTCACCAGTCACGCTCACCACTCACCCTCAACACTCACCCTCACCTCTCACCACTCACCCTCACCACTCACCCTCACCACTCACCCTGACCACTCACCACTCATCCTCACCAATCACACCCTCACCAATCACCACTCACCCTCACCACTTGCCACTCACGCTCAACACTCACCCTCACCACTCATGCTCACCACTAACCCTCACCACTCACCCTCACCACTCACTAATCACCTCTCACAACCGTCACTCACCCTCACCACTCACTCTTACCACTCACCCTCATCACTCACCCGCACAACAACCACTCACCCTCACTACTCATCCTCACCAATCGCACCCTCATCAATCACCACTCACCCTCACTGCTCACCCTCACCGCTCACCACTCAACCTCACCCTCACCACTCATGCTCACCACTCACCTCTCACTAATCACCACTCACAACTGCCACTCACCCTCCCCACTCACCCTCACCACTCACCCTCACCAATCACCACTCACCCTCACCACTCAACCTCACCATTCACCCTCACCACTCACCCTCACCATTCACCCTCACCACTTTCCCTCACCACTCTCCCTAACCACTCACCCTCACCACTCACCAGTCACGCTCACCACTCACCCTCACTACTCACCACTCACCCTCAACACTCACCCTCACCGCTCACCACTCACCCTCGACACTCACCACTCATCCCAACCAATCACATCCTCACCAATCACCACTCACCCTCACCGCTCACCCTCACCGCTCACCCTCACCACTCCCCCTCACCACTCACGCTCACCCTCACCACTCACCCCTCACTAATCACCACTCACAACCGCCACTCACCCTCACCACTAACCCTCACCACTCACCCTCACCACTCACTAATCACCTCTCACAACCGTCACTCACCCTCACCACTCACTCTTACCACTCACCCTCACCACGCACCCTCACAACAACCACTCACCCTCACAACAACCACTCACCCTCACTACTCACCCTCACCACTCATCCTCACCAATCACACCCTCACCAATCACCACTCACCCTCACTGCTCACCACTCAACCTCACCACTCACGCTCACCCTCACCACTCACCCCTCACTAATCACCACTAACAACCGCCACTCACCCTCCCCACTCACCCTCACCAATCACCACTCACCCTCACCACTTACCACTCACCCTCACCACTCACTACTCACCCTCACCACTCTCCCTCACCACTCCCCCTCACCACTCTCCCTCACCACTCTCCCTCACCACTCACCCTCACCAATCACCACTCACCCTCACCACTTACCACTCACCCTCACCACTCACTACTCTCCCTCACCACTCTCCCTCACCACTCTCCCTCACCACTCTCCCTCACCACTCTCCCTCACCAGTCACGCTCACCACTCACCACTCACGCTCACCACTCACCCTCACTACTCACCCTAACCACTCACCACTCACCCTCAACACTCACCCTCACCAATCATTCTCACCACTCACCCTGACCACTCACCACTCATCCTCACCAATCACACCCTCACCAATCACCACTCACCCTCACTGCTCACCCTCACCGCTCACCCTCACCACTCACCCTAACCGCTCACCCTCACCACTCACCCCTCACTAATCACCACTCACAACCGCCACTCACCCTCACCACTCACCCTCACCACTCACCCTCACTACTCACCACTCATCCTCACCAATCACACTCTCAACAATCACCACTCACCCTCACCACTCACGCTCAACACTCACCCTCACCACTCATGCTCACCACTAACCCTCACCACTCACCCTCATCACTCACTAATCACCTCTCACAACCGTCACTCACCCTCACCACTCACTCTTACCACTCACCCTCACCACTCACCCTCACAACAACCACTCACCCTCACAACAACCACTCACCCTCACTACTCACCCTCACCACTCATCCTCACCAATCACACCCTCACCAATCACCACTCACCCTCACTGCTCACCACTCAACCTCACCCTCACCACTCACGCTCACCCTCACCACTCATCCCTCACTAATCACCACTAACAACCGCCACTCACCCTCCCCACTCACCCTCACCAATCACCACTCACCGTCACCACTCACCCTCACCACTCAACCTCACCCTCACCACTCACCCTCACCACTCACACTCACTCTCCCTCACCACTTTCCCTCACCACTCTCCCTCAACACTTTCCCTCACCACTCTCCCTCACCACTCTCCCTCACCACTCTCCCTCACCACTCTCATGTTAAGGGCGATCCTAAAGGAATCTACAACCTTCGATGATTCCTTTGCGCGATTCAAAGAATCGATTCCTGGCGCATAGGAGGTTTCCATTTTTAATTACAGAGTTTTATTTTCATTCGTATGTTATGTTATAAAGTTTTCAGGAGTTTTTAATTATATTTTAGCCCCGGTCAACGCCGGATATTTCCCATTCGTAGCAGTTTATATCAACTCTATAACCAACTTATATTAAACGGAAATAAGGCGATTCTAAATTAATCTACAACCGTCGATTCCTTTTCGCGATTCAGAGAATCGATTCTTGGCGCGGTCGGGTTTAGAATTTTAATTACACAGTTGTATTTTCATTGGTATGTTATGTTTTAAAGTTTTCAGAAGATTTTAAATGTATTTTTCCCCCGGGCAACGCTGGGTATATCGAGTTTATACCACAAAGTGGTCGCCTGACAGAGTTGCGTGTCGAGGCCTAGTACCGTGCAGAGCCTCCGGCCTCGCCTAGATTGCCCACCCGGCTGAGGCTGGGTGCTGGGGCCGTTACCCCCCCCCCCCCCCGCGCTACAATAATACTGTCTAATCGCTATAATTTTATTATCTACCGACCCTATAATAATAATTGCACACATTGGGGTGGAAGGGGAGTGAAGAGGACGTGAAACTTTGATGAATTTACCTCAGAGTCGCGTGTTAATGCGTGCGCATATTTTTAACGGGAATTAAAAATGGCGTCCACCCCGCAGTGAAGTTGTTGCTACCCGTTGCCAGGGGCAACCGCCGTGGTCCGCGCCGGCCGGCAATATTAAATAAATAAATAAAGGCTTAAATAAATAACTAAAGAGAAATCGCACTAAATCGATAATCGGGCCGATTTAAAGTTTAGAGACGAAAAATCGGAAATGCCTAAGTTTATCGCGGGCCGGGGGCGTGCCCACCTGCAAAATTTAATCTCGGCGAACCCCACGGTCCGAGAGCTAAATCCCCCGGAAGGGAGCGTACGCAGACGGACGGACAGACAGACAGACAAAAAATGAATTATATAGGTTAGATGCCAGTGAGTGGACTGCGGTCTGAAAGTCACCGTAAACGTGAACACAATCAGTTAAGATCCGAAATGGTTTATTATGTCCTTCCAATGATTGCTGAGCCAGAATCCATCTTCTCGGTTGAAATTGTCTCTGTGTTTGAATATGTGGATCGCCTCATGAACGAATCTCTCATGATAGCCAGATGGCTTGCAGAGAACCTCTGTCTTGGAGAAGTCAATATCATGTGAGCCCACTGAATTGTAACAGTGATCTGCCACGGCTGAGGTGTTTGTCCTACCGTGTTTCAGGTCTGCTTTATGTTCACGGATGCGGTCCGAGACATGTCGTTTGGTTTCTCCAATGTAACTGCTACCACAGAGGCAACTTAGTTTGTATACGCCAGGGTACTGTATGTCTGGAACCACATCTTTTACAGACGGGACCAGATCACGGATTTTATGTACTGTGTTGAATCGGACCTGGATCTTGTGTTTAATCAGGATTTTCTAGATCTTTTTTGTAACCCCAGCAATGTAGGGTAAGGTGATGGTCTTGAAAGGCTCCTCAACAGGATCCTTCTTGATGGTTGGAGTGATGGCCTTGCAGATTGTGTAGTCGGAGTAACCATTAGCCTTAAGAGCTTGGCGTACGTGTTTGAGTTCACTGCCAATGTGTTCCTGGTCGGAAATGCATTGGGCTCTATAGTATAGAGTCTTGATGAGGGAATTCTTCTGGGATGGATGGTGGTGGGAATCCGGTTTTAGGTAAGCATCCGTATGGGTGGCTTTCCTGTAGACAGAGTGGCTCATTGAACCATCAGGTCTCCTTTTAATTAGGACACCCAAAAAGAGTAGCTTGCCATCTTTTTCGACTTCCATGGTGAATTTGATGGCTGGGTGTATGGAATTGATGTGGTCGAGAAATTGGTCTAGAGCAGGCCGGCCATGTGGCCAGATGACAAAAGTGTCATCTACGTACCTCTTCCATAAGGTCGGGCGTAGTGGTGATGGTGTTGATGATAATGATGGTTGTGATGATGTTGATGATAATGATGGTGGTGATGATGTTGATGATGACGGTGGTGGTGATGGTGGTGTTGATGATAATGATGGTGATGATGGTGATGGTGTTAATGATAATGATGGTGGTGATGGTGTTGATGATGGTGGTGATGGTGGTGGTGATGGTGGTGTTGATGATGGTTGTGTTAATGATAATGATGGTGTTGATGGTGGTGTTGATGGTGGTGTTGATGATAATGATGGTGGTGATGGTGTCTCTCAGTCCGTGAACAGCTCAAGGATTTGACTAAGCAGTATGACAAGTCCGAGAACGACCTCAAGGCTCTGCAGAGCGTGGGCCAGGTACAGACACAAGGCACTACCACCACTCGCTAAAGGACAGTCATTACTGCCTCGGGAGTCATTGAGTGAATGACCGTGTGGTTATTGAGTGAGTGTATCAAAGCGTGTCACTGAATGAGTGTTTGAGTGAGTGTCTGAGTGTGGCTATTGAGTGTCACAGAGTGTCACTGAATTAGTGTTTGAGTGAGTAACCGAGTGAGTATCTGAGTGTGACTTGAGTGTGTCACAGAGTGTCACTGAATGGGTGTTTTAGTGAGCGAGTGAGCGAGCGAGTGGCTGAGTGGTTATTGAGTGTGTCTATTGAGTGTATTGCAGTGTCACTGAGCGTTTTAGCGAGTGAGTGAATAACCGAGTGTCTGAGTGTGTCTAATGAGTGTGTCACAGTGCGCCACTTAATACGTATTTTAGTGAGTGAGCGAGTGAGTAGCTCAGTGTTTTTGATAGTGTCTATTGAGTGTGTCATTGTCACTGAATGAGTGAGTGCGTGCCTGATTTTGACTATTGAGTATGTTACAGAGTCACTGAATTAGTGTTTGAGTGAGTGAGTAACCGAGTGAGTATCTGAGTGTGACTATTGAGTGTGTCACAGTGTCACTGAATGAGTGTTTTAGTGAGTGAGTGAATAACCGAGTGTCTGAGTGTGTCTACTGAGTGTGTCACAGAGTGCCACTTAATAAGTATTTTAGTGAGTGAGCGAGCGAGTAGCTGAGTGTGTCTATTGAGTGTCTATTGAGTTTGTCCCAGTGTCACTGAATGAGTTTTTTAGCGAGTGAGTGAATAACCGAGTGGCTGAGTGTGACTATTGATTGTTTCACGTTGCGGGTGTTTCACCAACTGTTTTTGTGTTGCAGAATGTGGGAGAGGTTCTCAAACAGCTCACTGAGGACAAATGTAAGAACTGGCTCTGGAAATTACACATTCCTATGGCAGGGCCCAGTCTGTGGAGACCAACTCCAACAGATGGTGGTGATGGCAATTGTGGTGGTCATGATGGTGGTGATTGTGGTTGTGGGGAGCGGAAGTGTTGCGGTTAGAGCGCTGCACTACGAACCCGGCGACCCGAGCTCGATTCCTGCTCACAGCTAACACCAGTGACGATTATCTGATCAGGTCCTGAGCCTCCCCGAGGTCGACTCAGCCTCAAATGAGTACCTTGTGCGATGTGTAAACATCGCCACAAGGGGAGGCAATGGCGGCCGGGTGTGATGCTGGCCACCCACCCCCTCGTGTGCCGTGTCGGCCTACATAGGTGCTCGCTAACAGCACCTGCCCCAATAGTCTATTAATGCTATACGGGGGATCTTTATCTTTGGTGGTCGCGATGTTACTGTGTGTCATGCCTCTTGCTGCCTCTCCATGTCTGTGTAATTTGGGTAGCACTGCTCGGTAATTTAAACCCCCCCGCCACCTCCTCGGTGGTTGATTGTTGGTAATGCTGTGGTGGCTGTGAGCAATGCCAATCCGTTGATGCCCTCATGGCGATCACAGCCGCCACAGTGGCCAACGTGGGCTCTGGACTGGCGCGAGGGGCTTGTGACCCCTCCACCTTAAATTTAATTACCACTAAAACTACAAATAAAATATATCAACCGTTTCCCATTATGAGATGTCTGTAAGTTGCCGGGTCGTGGGTGTCCCCTTCACTGCTGAATCTCGGAAGGCGCGAGCGGTTCAGCGTCAATTTTATTTAGAGAGGTGTAGTAGCGACGTTTTTATGAAGACATCGTTACCACAGAGAACCGTAGCAACACGACCGCCGTACTCTACGATAGCTGGCGCCATACTGTGCCACACAACCCTCCATAATGGCCTTGTGGGGAGCCTTGGTACCGATAAAGTTATTTTATTTTAGTTTTAATTGGAATAAAAATCGATGACATACACAAACGCTGTCGGGAGATGGAGCAGTATTGCCTGGACCTCTGGATTACAAGAGGGTCCGGTGGATTGGTTCTTGCTCCTTGATGTGTGGACAGTCCTGCACACAGGGCAGGAAACTTACAAACAACAGGGAGTGGCTCTGCTTCTGAACAAAAGAATGAAGGGGGTTTGGGAGTGTGGAGGTGAGGTGTGGGAAGCTGTGAGTCCAAAGTGACTGTGGGCTTGCCTCCCCATCACCAGGATTTTAAGAATGGTGGTGGTGATTGGTTTACACCCCTAATGAAGATGAACATCATTGGAGGGATGTAGGCAAAGCTGATGAGTCGCATGCCTTCGATGACCTGTCACAGGTGCTAGCTAAAGTGGCTCTCGGGATAGTGACTATCAGGTGACTTCAATGCCTGTTTAGGATGCAGGTGATTGGAATGCATGGGCCAAATCAGCTCAATAACAACGGTAGGAGGCTGTTAGACTTCTGTGCAGCTTATAGGTTTGTAATCACCAACACGTTCCAGCATTGGCACATCCACACAACTACATGGATGCATGCCGGGTCTAAGCAAGAACATCTGCTGGACTAGATAGTGATACGAGAATTCGGGCCCATGTCTTTAACACCAGGATCTATCGTGATGCTGCTCTGCCCATTGACCATCAGCTTGCCATCTGGAAAATGCACCTGCCATTCTTCTACTCCGGTGGTAGGTGTCCATTTAGGACCCCATTCAAACCCAAAGTGACGTGCTCTCAGCTAGCTGATGAAAGTTGCAAGCGAGAATTTCATCATCGCTTGCAGCTGGGGTTGACATGCTTCCCCCTTCCTGATGCCGAGGGGAAATGGGTGAGGTTCAGGACTGTGGCTCATGCAGATTCTATTGGATTCATGAAGTACGTGGTCCAGACCTCCCCAGAGACCCTGGCTAACAAGAAATGTTCTGGCTAGCTGAGAAAAAGCAGTGTACCCGCTCCCACCATCTACAGGATCTCACATCAGAGAATGAGGAGGCTCAATGTGGCCTTTGCTTGGAGGTTCGGAGAGCCGTGTAGTCCTGTAAGGATAGAGTGGTGGTCACGGATTGTTATGGAGATGGAAAGTGCTTCAGTAGCTCGCGGTCACAAATCACTCTTTAATTCCATTAGCACCACACCTATCATGATCCTTAAGGATTTGCTGAGCAATTCTATGAGTAACTTGGGGGAAGGGAAATCCCTCAGCCCAGATAATATCGAGGCAAGGTAGGGATAACCCTGTGCTGGGACTGCTGTTTCCGCAAATATTGGAGATATTTGTCTACCATTATTTGGGGAAGTACAAAGAGCAATTTAGAGCCTGAGACCAGGTAAAGTGTCGGCCAGAGATGATCTCCCAAGTGAACCGCTGAGGGAGGGTGGCGTTTGTGTGCAGACTCTCCTATGTAATATCAATACAGCTGTCTGGACCACAGGATGGGTTCTGCAGATTGGAAGGATGCCCTGGTCGGCCCCCTCTTTAAGAAGGGGCACCACACAGACTGTAAAAACTCCAGGGGCATTTCCCTCCTCGGTGTGACGGGAATGGTCCTGGCAAGGATTATTTAACATCGCCTTGCCAGGCACGCTGAGGAGAGGCTTGCGGAGCCCCAATGTGGTTTCAGGCCAGGGCGGACTTGCACGCACGCCATTTTATGTGTCCGTCTGCTACAGCAGAGGTGAACGGAATATCAACAGGACCAGCATTTCCGCTTTATTAACCTGATCAAGGCCTATGATACCATCATAAGGCCAGGGCTCTAGATTCTCGTGCTGTTGGAGTCCCTAACTCTCTGCTCACAATCTGTAAGGGCCTTCATGATGGTTGGCAGGCATGGATAAAGCTGTGTAGCCTGGAGTCAGAGCCATTCCCTATTCACCTTGGGGTGTGACAGGGATGTACTCTGTCCCATGTTCTATTGAACATCATCTTTGACTATGTACCAGAGGAATTTCCATCTGGTACATATGTAGTATTCTTGAATAAGACAGAGACGTCGTAGAGGCCACACGCTTTTATTCCAATAACACTAGTCCTCAGGACTCACTGGGGGAACAGCCCAACCACACAACCTAGGGAGGTACAGCCTCCGGCTCTATTCTCATTACTCTCCTTCCCTAGCCTACAGCTACTCAATTACTCTCCTTCCCTAGCCTACAGCTAGTCAGCCCACTCAGTCCCAGCGGGGCGGCATCCTCGAGGCTTGGGGTCCAGGATCTCCGGCCGCACCTCCTTCAGCTTCTGGTGAGATGGCCCCCCTCCGCTCTCCAGGAGCCATCTTATATCCCTTCTCTCTGAGGGGCGGGGGTGTCTCGGGGCCCTGGCTCTCGCCAGCCCCCTCCCCTCAGAGTGGTTCCAACCACCTCTCGTCCCTGCCGGTCCAGACCGGTCCAGACCGGTACGTACCTCTCCCCTAGCTTGTGTGACCTGTGTGACCTGTGTCAACCTTGGTGTCAACCTTGACCACCACATCCCCCCCCCCCCCTATACAGCACGCAGCCGTCCCGGCTGCATCACTATCCACATCCCAACCCTAACTCGCGAAACAGGAATTCTGAACACAACAAGAACAATGTGTGAGCCTCAACACAACAATAACAACAACAGAACAACAAACACAACTATCCCCAATAATTTACCCCAACCCCCCTGTACACAAAACACTGCAGACACACCACACCAACGAACAAGGTGACTCGAACACCCAGGCCCCGCGAGGAGGCAGTGTATCTGCGACAGGTCTCAGGAGAACCTGAGACCCTTCGAACGAGTCCGTGTGGCGGGTCCATCGCCAGAGGCCAGCGTTTCTTGCGGAGGGTCAGGAGGGGCCAGATGACGGGCGTCCGGCACATCCCGAGGCCCCGGGGACAAAGCCCGCGAGTCGTCTTCCTGCTGGACAGGCGGCCGGCTCGGTTCCCGCTCCTCTGGTGAGGCCACCCGAAGTGGACTCACACCTGCAGCATCCGAAAGAGTGGCAGGGGGTTTCAGAACAACAAGGGGATCACGAGGCCCCTCCCCCAACCTGCCGAACACATCACGCGGCCGGCCCCTGCGAGATGAAGGTGTGTGAGTACGTGGTGCGACATAGGGCTTCAGGCGCGAGGGGTGCACATACCAAGAACGCCGTCCGCACGCGACCCTAACACACTGGTCCCGAACGACCCGAACAATGTCGACCGGCCCCCGCCAGGGCTGCAGCAATTTCGATGACGTTGACAGCGGCACCTGCGGGCAGTGCAGCCACGTCTTATCCCCTACCGCCCATTTATACACTGTAACCCGGTGATCATACAGACGCTCGTTGGCTCGTTGCCTTGCCCTGGAATTTTCCTGCGCGGCCACCCTTGAACTGAGAGTGTTCGGAGAGTTTCGAGCGAGACGCCGCCGTCTGGACCCGAAATTGCACCTCCATGGGGGGGTCGACATCCCTGCCGTACATTAAGTAGAAGGGCGAATAGCCCGTGGCCGCGTGAGGCGCCAACCTATATGCGGCCAGAACTCCGGGAATCCTCAGGTCCCAATCCAACTGTGTGTCGTCTACCTGATGACACAACATAGAGGTAATGGTCCGGTGTAGACGTTCGACCATACCATCGGTCTGCGGGTGGTAGAGGGAAAGTTCTTTCCCTGGTCGGTTAGCAGCCGTTCCGGGGCGCCCTTATCCAGGACGTAGCCCTGGAGAAACGCCTCCGCAATGGCTGCCGCCGACTGGTTGGGGAGGGGCCAGGCCATAGGCCAACGGGTGAAATATTCAACCCCAACCAGCAGGTACTTATTACCCCGAGCGGTGACAGGGAAGGGACCCAGAATGTCAAGAGCCACCAACTCGTTAACCCGGGACACCTGAATGGACTGAAGGGGTGGGCAAGCCGCCCTAGCCGGGTGTTTCCGCCGCGCACACTGCGTGCAACTATTCAAAAGGTCGGCGACATCGTGCGCCATTCTCGGCCAAAAAAAATCCAATTGCAGTGTAGCGAGCGTTTTGTGAATACCCAAATGCAGGATGCGTTCGTGCGCCGCCCACACGGCCCTGCCCCGCAGAGCGGTGGGGACGACGATTTTGTAACGCCCCGAGCTGGCGTCCCATGACATGAGGAGACCCTCCCGCAACCTGACAGTACCTACCCTTTCCTGACAATCTCCCCCTCTCTCCGCACGACGGCGTAACCTGAGGAGGGAATTGTCTTCCATCTGGAACCGTCCCCATTCGTCCAGAGGCAGATCGAGGAGCGAGTCGCGAGCGACCAACACCTGCGAGTCCCCCTCGGCGACAGGTTCCCCATCGACCACCCCTGCTGTCGCCGCCAAGGGAGAAGCCGAAGCGGTACTCGTGGCCGATTTGCATCTCCCCGAGCCCATAAAACACGTGCACCCATCACCCCGAGGAAGCCGTGACAAGCCATCCGCGTTTGAATGTTGTGTCCCCTTCCGGTACACAACCATGAACGTGTAGTCCTGTAGGACCTCAAGCCAACGTGACAGCTGGCCGGACGGCTGGTCTATTTTCAACGCATACTGTAGCGCGGCATGATCGGAACGAACTGTAAAATGCCTACCATACAGGTACGGTCGATATTGTTGAACAAACACGACAATAGCGAGCAGTTCACGGCGGGTGACGCAATAACGTTGTTCTGCCGGAGACAGGACTCTACTGCCGTAGGCAATGACCCGTTCGACCCCGTTGACAACCTGCGAAAGCACCACGCCGATGCCGGTATTTCTGGCATCGGTGTCCAGGATGAAGGGCAACGTGAAATCGGGATAGCATAAGGGAGGAGCTCGGACAAGGGCATCGCGAAGCGCCCTGAACGCCCTGTCTTCCTCTTCCCCCCAATGGAATTTAGCCCCCTTAGCCGTCAGAGCATGAAGGGGTTTGGCGATCGTCGCAAACTCCTCAACAAACCGGCTGTAATAGGAAGCAAAGCCTATAAAGCTGCGGACTTCCCCCACAGACGTTGGCGTAGGCCACGTTCTTACACAGTCAGTTTTTGCAGGATCGGTGGCTATACCCGTAGAACTGACAACGTGGCCGAGGTACCGCACCGATTCACGCAACAGGAAACATTTCTGAGGCTTAAATTTAAGGTTAGTCGATCGCACTCTGAGAAATACAGCCCGCAGTCTGTCCAGATGTTCCTCAAACGTACGGCTGAAAATAATCACGTCGTCCAGATATATAAGACAAGAGTCCCACTGCAGGCCAGCGAGGACCAGTTCCATCAATCTCTGGAACGTCGCTGGAGCTGAGTGCAATCCCATGGGCAACCGATTGAACTGATAAAGGCCCTGTGGCGTACGGAACGCGGTCTTAGGTTTGGAAGCCTCATCCAAGGGCAGTTGCCAAAACTCCGACAAAAGGTCCAAGGTTGAAAAATACCGCGCCACCGCCAAGGCATCGAGCGACTCGTCCATGCGAGGGAGCGGATACGCGTCCGCCAGCGAAACCTTGTTAAGCTTCCGAAAATCCACACAAAACCTCAAACTGCCATCATGTTTTTTAACAAGCACAATCGGCGCACCCCATGGGCTGTTGGAGGGAGCCACAATGTCTGCGGCAAGCATGTCATTCACTGCCAACGGACATGTTCCTTCTCTGCCGGACTCAATCGGAACGCATTTTGCCGAATGGGGGCGAAATCCCCCGTATCAATGTGGTGTTTAAATAGATTAGTGCACCCAACATCGAATTTGTGTTTGCTAAAAACATCGGGAAATTTACGAAGCAACATGCGCAGCTTTAATCTTTGTGACTCGGAAAAATTTTCAGCCCCTGAACAGAGAGCATCCATCCATACCTCATCGACACCCCCCTGTGTCCCGGACGCCGGCGCCTCACCGACATGAGCCGCGACGGAGTCAGTGTGCAGCGGCAGCGATGCATGTGCAATCACAGCCACTCGGTGCACGACCTTCGTCCGCAACCCCGCATTCAGCAATAGAATGAAGGGCTGTCCATCTCTAGGCACAAGCGTTTGTGCACCCACCAGGTCCAACGCTTGCTCGGTCGTATTGGAAGGAGACAACAAAACCCCCGACGTAGCGTCTTCCTCCAGTGGTTTGCGTAACTGAAGCGGTATTAGCATCTGCGCACCCGGCGGAATCCGCACGGTTTCAGACGCCATAGCCGGAACAGTCGCGCAAGCCGTGCGCAGCCGGTTTGGTGAGGGCAGAAATGCCATCCGGCGGCCCGAAGGAAGCTCGATGCAGCCTTTGTCAATTAAAATTTTGATGGGCATCCTCCCCAAGAAGTCCGTACCCAACAAACAGGGAACGGCCAAGGCATCGGAAACCAAAACGGGACCAGATAATTTAATGTCGCCAATACAAATTTGTGCAGTTATTTGGCCAATAATCCCCAGGGAACCCCCATTCGCCCCAAAACAAGGGACGGAGAACGGGGCGAGTGCCTGACATCTCTTTGGTAACACGTTGTATATGAGGTCGGAAATTATAGTAGCCGAAGCCCCCGTATCGACCAACAATCGAAATTGAATCCCCTCAATATCCCCGAGAATAACCGACGAGCCCGTCGCCGTGGCCACGACCCTGTGGGTCAACTCGGACCACTGAACCGCGCGAAGTGGCCCCCGAACATCAGCCCCGTTCCGCTCCCCACCCCTCAACGCAACGCGATTTAGTGGCGCGCCGATTCGTGGTGTATGAGATGCGGGCAGGCACCATGTGCGTGAGGTGTCGCGACATGCCTGGGGTTCTTGTGGAGCGGCCGGCGGATGGGCGGACGATGGTGGACGACCCGGAGCCCGGCGCCGGGGTGCTGGACAACCCGATGCCAGGTGACCCAGCTGGCCACAGTTGTAGCACGTGACGCGAGCCCACGCCCGCGGGGATCCGTGTCTCCGCCGGGGTTCCCCTTGGCGAGGCCGGTCGGCCCCCCTCCAACTGGCGGCCCGCTGCGACGCGAAGGCCTGGGTATCCGGGACCTCGTCAACTCTTGCAGCGGCGCACGCCGCCACCTGCCCATCCCGCTGGAGGAGCAACTCTGTGTGCAGGTAATGTGCCGCCCCCAGCGAGGAAAGGTTAGCTTCGTCGACTAGCCTACAGCTAGTCAGCCCACTCAGTCCCAGCGGGGCGGCATCCAGGATCTCCGGCCGCACCTCCTTCAGCTTCTGGTGAGATGGCCCCCCCCCTGCTCTTCGGGAGCCGTCTTATATCCCTTCTCTCTGAGGGGCGGGGGTGTCTCGGGGCCCTGGCTCTCGCCAGCCCCCTCCCCTCAGAGCGGTTCCAACCACCTCTCGTCTCTGCCGGTCCGGACCGGTCCAGACCGGTACGTACCTCTCCCCTAGCTTGTGTGACCTGTGTGACCTGTGTCAACCTTGGTGTCAACCTTGACCACCACACATATACAATGGGAGGCTGATCGATGCCCGGGTAAAGAGATGGCTCCCTATTAATTAACCATGTTACGTATGCTGATGATCTGTTGAGTCATCTTCCTGGTTCTTTCGGTAAAGTCACGTAGAAGGAAAATAATAATAAAATAATACGTGGCTTTACCGAAAGAACCAAGAATATGAATCCCTGCAGTCACGAAAGCTTTAAATCGAAAAGATCTGTTGATTATTGCTCACTCTGAGAAGGAGTTGGAGGCGCTGCTGTTGAACCTGGGGCCTTACCATCAGCCCCACCAAAACATAGCACTTGGCTGGGTGTTTTATACATTATCAAATACTCCCATCCCCATAACTCCCCATGAGTGGATGGGGCAGTTGTGGAGAGAGTGGAGTAGTTCCCGTACCTGGGCAGTGTGCTTATGACCAAATCTGGTTTGGCAACGGAGGTCTCACTCGGAATTCGTCTGGTGACATCTCTTCATTGGCTGCGTAACGCTGTGTGAAAGTTACCTGGCCTGTCGCTCCACATGAAGCTTCGGGTCTTTTCGGCCATTGTTATGCCCTCCCTTCTCTATGCTCGCGAAGCATTGAGACTTCTCCGTCAGAATCAGAATCTTTATTTAGACTGGAGGAATGGAACCTCTGCGCCGGTTTGAAACATTCAGGCTGGCCTGCCTACGATCCACCCTGGGTTTAACCCAGATGGAGGACGAAGGAGCAATACTCAGAAGAACGAGCAGAACTCCAGACGGCGGAAACGCAAGAAATTGGCTTAGTGGGAAGCATCTGTCGGTCATCTCAGTCGGTCAACCCATGTGGCACCTGGGTCCTGTCCTGTGACCTCCTGTCGGCGAGCCTTTGACACTGCACGTGGCCGGAAAGGGCACCTGGCCTGGCACAAGCACCGTGGTGATGATGTCACCACCACCTAGTGGTGTTGTTGTGGTGTATATGTGTATGTCTGTGAGTGAGAATGCCGGCCTGTATGTGTGTCCCAGGTATTGTGATGTTCATGATATTGACAATGATTTCTCTCCCTCTGTGTCTCAGTTATCGTGAAGGCTACCAATGGGCCTCGCTATGTGGTCGGATGTCGCAGACAGGTGACTATAAAACTATACATTATATTAATTTTACTAGGTAAGGCCCACTGAGCTATGTAGCTGTATTTAGAAGTGACTTGGCTATCACAAATGATAGCTCAACGAAGTGGATTATCACGTGGACATTTATAGCAGCCAAATACCCTTAAACGCGTGACGTTGATTCTAAATGTGGACGGAAAAACTGGAGGACCCGGAGAAAAATCCATGTGACCACGGGGTGAGAGAGACGCAGACTCCAAATATACAGCAGCAAGCATTGTCGGGGTTGTGATCGAACCCATGTCCTCCTGCATACCAGGCGAGGTAGTCAACATCTCGCCACCGCGGGACAGAGCACTCCACATGTGCTGTGTGTCCCCTGTGTGGCTCGTGTGTTCTTTGTATCTCTGTGTGTGCTGTATGTCTCCTTGTGTGCTGTGTGTCCCCGTGCGTGCTGTGTGTGCTTTGTGTCCCCATGTGTGCTGTGTGTCCCATGTGTGCTGTGTGTCCCGTGTAGGCTGTATCCCATGTGTGCTGTGTGTCCCGTGTAGGCTGTGTCCTATGTGTGCTGTGTGTCCCCGTGCGTGCTGTGTGTGCTTTGTGTCCCCATGTGTGCTGTGTGTCCCATGTGTGCTGTGTGTCCCATGTGTGCTGTGTGTCCCGTGTAGGCTGTGTCCCATGTGTGCTGTGTGTCCCGTGTAGGCTGTGTCCCGTGTGTGCTGTGTGTCCCATGTGTGCTGTGTGTCCCGTGTAGGCTGTGTGTGCTGTGTGTCCCGTGTAGGCTGTGTCCCATGTGTGCTGTGTGTCCCCGTGCGTGCTGTGTGTGCTTTGTGTCCCCATGTGTGCTGTGTGTCCGTGTAGACTGTGTCCCATGTGTGTTGTGTGTCCCATGTGTGCTGTGTGTCCCGTGTAGGCGGTGTCTCATGTGTGCTGTGTCCTCGTGCGTGATGTGTGTGCGTTGTGTCCCCATGTGTGCTGTGTGTCCCGTGTAGGCTGTGTCCCATGTGTGCTGTGTGTCCCGTGTAGGCTGTGTCCCATGTGTGCTGTGTGTCCCGTGTGTGCTGTGTGTCCCGTGTAGGCTGTGTCCCATGTGTGCTGTGTGTCCCGTGTAGGCTGTGTCCCATGTGTGCTGTGTGTCCCGTGTGTGCTGTGTGTCCCGTGTGTGCTGTGTCCCATGTGTGCTGTGTGTCCCGTGTAGGCTGTGTCCCATGTGTGCTGTGTGTCCTGTGTGTGCTGTGTGTCTCGTGTGTACTTTGTGTCCCGTGTGTGCTGTGTGTCCCGTGTGTGCTGTGTGTCCCATGTGTGCTGTGTGTCCCGTGTGTGCTGTGTGTCTCGTGTGTACTGTGTGTCCCGTGTGTGCTGTGTGTCCCGTGTGTGCTGTGTGTCCCATGTGTGCTGTGTGTCCCGTGTAGGCTGTGTGTGCTGTGTGTCCCGTGTAGGCTGTGTCCCATGTGTGCTGTGTGTCCCGTGTAGGCTGTGTCCCATGTGTGCTGTGTGTCCCGTGTGTGCTGTGTGTCTCGTGTGTACTGTGTGTCCCGTGTAGGCTGTGTCCCGTGTGTGCTGTGCGTCCCGTGTAGACTGTGTGTGCTGTGTGTCCCGTGTAGGCTATGTGTGCTGTGTGTCCCGTGTAGGCTGTGTCCCATGTGTGCTGTGTCCCGTGTAGGCTGTGTCCCATGTGTGCTGTGTGTACCGTGTAGGCTGTGTGTGCTGTGTGTACCGTGTAGGCTGTGTGTACTGTGTGTCCCGTGTAGGCTGTGTGTGCTGCGTGTCCCGTGTAGCGTGTGTGTGCTGTGTGTCCCGTGTAGGCTATGTGTGCTGTGTGTCCCGTGTAGGCTGTGTCCCATGTGTGCTGTGTGTCCCGTGTAGGCTGTGTGTGCTGTGTGTCCCGTGTAGGCTGTGTGTGCTGTGTGTCCCGTGTATGCTGTGTGTGCTGTGTGTGCTGTGTGTCCCGTGTAGGCTGTGTGTGCTGTGTGTCCCGTGTAGGCTGTGTGTCCCGTGTAGGCTGTGTGTGCTGTGTGTCCCGTGTAGGCTGTGTGTGCTGTGTGTCCCGTGTATGCTGTGTGTGCTGTGTGTCCCGTGTAGGCTGTGTGTGCTGTGTGTCCCGTGTATGCTGTGTGTGCTGTGTGTCCCGTGTAGGCTGTGTGTCCCGTGTGTGCTGTGTGTCTCGTGTGTACTGTGTGTCCCGTGTAGGCTGTGTCCCGTGTGTGCTGTGCGTCCCGTGTAGACTGTGTGTGCTGTGTGTCCCGTGTAGGCTATGTGTGCTGTGTGTCCCGTGTAGGCTGTGTCCCATGTGTGCTGTGTCCCGTGTAGGCTGTGTCCCATGTGTGCTGTGTGTACCGTGTAGGCTGTGTGTGCTGTGTGTACCGTGTAGGCTGTGTGTACTGTGTGTCCCGTGTAGGCTGTGTGTGCTGCGTGTCCCGTGTAGCGTGTGTGTGCTGTGTGTCCCGTGTAGGCTATGTGTGCTGTGTGTCCCGTGTAGGCTGTGTCCCATGTGTGCTGTGTGTCCCGTGTAGGCTGTGTGTGCTGTGTGTCCCGTGTAGGCTGTGTGTGCTGTGTGTCCCGTGTATGCTGTGTGTGCTGTGTGTGCTGTGTGTCCCGTGTAGGCTGTGTGTGCTGTGTGTCCCGTGTAGGCTGTGTGTCCCGTGTAGGCTGTGTGTGCTGTGTGTCCCGTGTAGGCTGTGTGTGCTGTGTGTCCCGTGTATGCTGTGTGTGCTGTGTGTCCCGTGTAGGCTGTGTGTGCTGTGTGTCCCGTGTATGCTGTGTGTGCTGTGTGTCCCGTGTAGGCTGTGTGTGCTGTGTGTCCCGTGTAGGCTGTGTGTCCCGTGTATGCTGTGTGTGCTGTGTGTCCCGTGTAGGCTGTGTGTGCTGTGTGTCCCGTGTAGGCTGTGTGTCCCGTGTAGGCTGTGTGTGCTGTGTGTCCCGTGTAGGCTGTGTATCCCGTGTAGGCTGTGTGTGCTGTGTGTGTCTTTAGGGGAGCTGTGGCGCAGCGGTTAGCACTGTGCTGCGCTGCGAACCCCAGCAGAGACCCAAAGTTCGATTCCCGCTCACGACCGCCACCAACACCATCAGTGATAGCGATTAATCAAACCGGTCCTGGGCCTCCCCTAGGTCCACTCAGCCCTCAAGTGATTATCCGAAGGAGTGGTGTGTCGTCAACGTTACCACTGGGAGACGAAGGCGACCGGGCGTGGTGCAGGCCACTCACCCCCTCGCGTGCCACAGAGCCGGCCTTCATAGGCGCTGCTCCTCACTAACAGCACTTGCCCCAACAGTCTGTTATAGGCTGTGCGGGGCACCTTTGTCTTTGTGTTGGGTAGTGGTGGTGCAGTGGATAGTGACTGCAAATATCAGTACCAGTCGTGGGCCTCCTCTAGGTAGACTTGGCCTCAAAATAAGCGCCTTCAGTGTGTTAAACGTCAGCACTGGGAGGCAAAGGTGGCCAGGTACGGTGCTGGTGACACCACTCCCTCATGTGCTTCTATATCTGTACCTCTCACTGTATCTGCGTATCTATCTTCATGTCTGTCTCTGTATCTGTGTGGATCTTTTTCTCAGTATATCATTTATCTCAGTTTTTGTCTATCTCTGTGTCTATATATATGTCTACATATTTCCGTCGCTCTCGATATCTATGTATGTCTCAGTGTGACTAGATATATCTCTCAGTATCTGTCTCTTTGTAGATCTGTCTGTCTCTCTCTGTAGCTGGACAAGTCAAAGTTGAAGGCAGGAACCCGAGTGGCCCTGGACATGACCACGTTAACCATCATGAGGTGGGGTCACCCAGTGCTGCCCACTGTATCTCCTGCCCTTGCCATGTGAATGTGGAATTTCCTAGACAGGGTTAAAGCTGCTCTTCCACTGCATCATCATCATTGCAATCATCACAATCATCACAACCACCATCATCACCATCACCACCATGATCACTACCGCCACCATTAGCACACCACCATTAGAACCATCGTCATATCTGAGTGGCTGAGTGAGTGGGTGGTTGAGTGGTTGAGTGAGTGGCTGAGCGAGTGAGTGGGTGAGTGGGTGGGCGAGTTAGTGAGTGGGGGGGTGGTGTTGAGTGATTGGCTGAGTGAGTGAGTGGGTGAATGAGTGGGTGAGTTGGTGAGTAGGTGGCTGAGCGAGTGAGTGGGGGGGGGGGGGTGGTGGTTGAGTGGGTGGCTGAGCGAGTGAGTGGGGGGGTGAATGAGTGGGTGAGTTGGTGAGTGGTTGGGTGAGCGAAGCCCTGCCGTGATTCTCCCCAGGTACCTGCCCAGAGAGGTGGACCCGCTGGTGTACAACATGTCCCACGAAGACCCGGGCCAGGTCTCCTACTCGGAGATCGGGGGGCTCACCGAGCAGATCCGGGAACTCCGAGAGGTGAGCAACCCCCCCTCCACCTCACTCGCACAGAGACTCACAGAGACTCACACTGCCACAGACTCTCACTCAGACTCACTCAGTCACACAAGACTCACAGAGACACACACGGCCACAGACTCTCACTCAGTCACACAGAGACTCCCAATGACACACGTAGACCCTCACAGACTGACTCGGGCTCACTTGCTTACTCAGACTCCCAGATACACACACGCAGACTAAAGACTCATACAGACTCACACAGAGGCTCACAGAGACACATTCATCCTCACAGACTCTCACAGACTCACTCAGACTCCCAGAGACACACACGCAAACTCAGACTCACACAGAGACGCATAGAGACACACACAGACGCATGTAGATTCTCAATCTCACGTAGACTCACTCAGACACACCCACTCACATAGAGAGACACGCAAACTGTCAGTCTCAGACTCACAGATTCGGGCAGACTCATAGACTTGCACGCTCAGTGTCATGGGCGTGCGAGCGAGCAGGTGATCGAGCTGTAGACTCGCCACACGCAGACTCGCCACACACAGACTCCCACATTCACAGTTTCGCTTGCATGTGAGCGAACAACTGATTGAGCTGCAGACTCAAACCCAGACTCACCACATGTAGACTCAATACACGCACAACTCGCACACTCACACCCTTACACAGTGGCTCACATGCTCAGAGAGTCTCACATGCTCACAGTCTCACGTGCGTGTGAGTGAGCAGGTGATTGAGCTGCAAACTCACCACACGCAGGCTCATGCAGAGACTCACACACTCAGAGACTCACACACTCAGAGACTCGCACACTCACAGACTCGCACGCAGTGACTGGCACACTCACAGACTCACACACTCAGACTCACACACTCAGACTCGCACACGCAGAGACTCGCACACTCACAGACTCACGCACTCAGACTCACACGCAGAGACTCGCACACTCACAGACTCACACTCACAGACTCACACTCACAGACTCACACACTCACAGACTCGCACGCAGTGACTCGCACACTCACAGACTCGCACACTCACACTCACAGACTCACACACTCACAGACTCACACACTCACAGACTCGCACGCAGTGACTCGCACACTCACACTCACACACTCGCACACTCACAGACTCACACACTCACCGACTCACATACAGAGACTCGCACACTCAGACTCACATGCAGAGACTCACACACTCACAGACTCACACGCAGAGACTCGCACACTCATAGACTCGCACGCAGAGACTCGCACACTCACAGACTCGCACGCAGTGACTCGCACACTCACAGACTCACACACTCACAGACTCGCACACTCACACACTCGCACACTCACAGACTCACACACTCACAGACTCACACACTCACAGACTCGCACGCAGTGACTCGCACACTCACAGACTCACACACTCGCGCACTCACAGACTCACACACTCACCGACTCACACACAGAGACTCGCACACTCAGACTCACACGCAGAGACTCGCACACTCACAGACTCGCACGCAGAGACTCACACACTCACACGCAGAGACTCGCACACTCACAGACTCACACTCACAGACTCACATACTCACAGACTCACACGCAGAGACTCGCACACTCAGACTCACACGCAGAGAATCGCACACTCACAGACTCACACGCAGAGACTCGCACACTCACAGACTCACACGCAGAGACTCGCACACTCACAGACTCGCACGCAGAGACTCACACACTCACACGCTGAGACTCGCACACTCACAGACTCACACGCAGAGACTCGCACACTCACAGACTCGCACGCAGTGACTCGCACCCTCACAGACTCACACACTCACAGACTCGCACACGCAGAGACTCGCACACTCACAGACTCACGCACTCACAGACTCACACGCAGAGACTCGCACACTCACAGACTCACACTCACAGACTCGCACGCAGAGACTCGCACGCAGAGACTCGCACGCAGAGACTCGCACACTCACTGACTCACACGCAGAGACTCGCACACTCACAGACTCACACACTCGCACACTCACACACTCGCACACTCGCACACTCACAGACTCACACACTCACAGACTCGCACGCAGAGACTCGCACACTCACAGACTCACACGCAGAGACTCGCACGCAGAAACTCACACGCAGAGACTCGCACACTCACAGACTCACACGCAGAGACTCGCACACTCACAGACTCACACGCAGAGATTCGCACAATCACAGACTCACACACTCAGACTCGCACACGCAGAGACTCGCACACTCACAGACTCACGCACTCACAGACTCACACGCAGAGACTCGCACACTCACAGACTCACACGCAGACTCGCCACACACAGACTCCCACATTCACAGTTTCGCTTGCATGTGAGCGAACAACTGATTGAGCTGCAGACTCAAACGCAGACTCACCACATGTAGACTCAATACACGCACAACTCGCACACTCACACCCTTACACAGTGGCTCACATGCTCAGAGAGTCTCACATGCTCACAGTCTCACGTGCGTGTGAGTGAGCAGGTGATTGAGCTGCAAACTCACCACACGCAGGCTCATGCAGAGACTCACACACTCAGAGACTCACACACTCAGAGACTCGCACACTCACAGACTCGCACGCAGTGACTGGCACACTCACAGACTCACACACTCAGACTCACACACTCAGACTCGCACACGCAGAGACTCGCACACTCACAGACTCACGCACTCAGACTCACACGCAGAGACTCGCACACTCACAGACTCACACTCACAGACTCACACTCACAGACTCACACACTCACAGACTCGCACGCAGTGACTCGCACACTCACAGACTCGCACACTCACACTCACAGACTCACACACTCACAGACTCACACACTCACAGACTCGCACGCAGTGACTCGCACACTCACACTCACACACTCGCACACTCACAGACTCACACACTCCCCGACTCACATGCAGAGACTCGCACACTCAGACTCACATGCAGAGACTCACACACTCACAGACTCACACGCAGAGACTCGCACACTCATAGACTCGCACGCAGAGACTCGCACACTCACAGACTCGCACGCAGTGACTCGCACACTCACAGACTCACACACTCACAGACTCGCACACTCACACACTCGCACACTCACAGACTCACACACTCACAGACTCACACACTCACAGACTCGCACGCAGTGACTCGCACACTCACAGACTCACACACTCGCGCACTCACAGACTCACACACTCACCGACTCACACACAGAGACTCGCACACTCAGACTCACACGCAGAGACTCGCACACTCACAGACTCGCACGCAGATACTCACACACTCACACGCAGAGACTCGCACACTCACAGACTCACACTCACAGACTCACACACTCACAGACTCACACGCAGAGACTCGCACACTCAGACTCACACGCAAAGAATCGCACACTTACAGACTCACACGCAGAGACTCGCACACTCACAGACTCACACGCAGAGACTCGCACACTCACAGACTCGCACGCAGAGACTCACACACTCACACGCTGAGACTCGCACACTCACAGACTCACACGCAGAGACTCGCACACTCACAGACTCGCACGCAGTGACTCGCACACTCACAGACTCACACACTCACAGACTCGCACACGCAGAGACTCGCACACTCACAGACTCACGCACTCACAGACTCACACGCAGAGACTCGCACACTCACAGACTCACACTCACAGACTCGCACGCAGAGACTCGCATGCAGAGACTCGCACGCAGAGACTCGCACACTCACTGACTCACACGCAGAGACTCGCACACTCACAGACTCACACACTCGCACACTCACACACTCGCACACTCGCACACTCACAGACTCACACACTCACAGACTCGCACGCAGAGACTCGCACACTCACAGACTCACACGCAGAGACTCGCACGCAGAAACTCACACGCAGAGACTCGCACACTCACAGACTCACACGCAGAGACTCGCACACTCACAGACTCACACGCAGAGATTCGCACAATCACAGACTCACACACTCAGACTCGCACACGCAGAGACTCGCACACTCACAGACTCACGCACTCACAGACTCACACGCAGAGACTCGCACACTCACAGACTCACACGCAGACTCGCCACACACAGACTCCCACATTCACAGTTTCGCTTGCATGTGAGCGAACAACTGATTGAGCTGCAGACTCAAACGCAGACTCACCACATGTAGACTCAATACACGCACAACTCGCACACTCACACCCTTACACAGTGGCTCACATGCTCAGAGAGTCTCACATGCTCACAGTCTCACGTGCGTGTGAGTGAGCAGGTGATTGAGCTGCAAACTCACCACACGCAGGCTCATGCAGAGACTCACACACTCAGAGACTCACACACTCAGAGACTTGCACACTCACAGACTCGCACGCAGTGACTGGCACACTCACAGACTCACACACTCAGACTCACACACTCAGACTCGCACACGCAGAGACTCGCACACTCACAGACTCACGCACTCAGACTCACACGCAGAGACTCGCACACTCACAGACTCACACTCACAGACTCACACTCACAGACTCACACACTCACAGACTCGCACGCAGTGACTCGCACACTCACAGACTCGCACACTCACACGCACAGACTCACACACTCACAGACTCACACACTCACAGACTCGCACGCAATGACTCGCACACTCACACTCACACACTCGCACACTCACAGACTCACACACTCACCGACTCACATGCAGAGACTCGCACACTCAGACTCACACGCAGAGACTCACACACTCACAGACTCACACGCAGAGACTCGCACATTCATAGACTCGCACGCAGAGACTCGCACACTCACAGACTCGCACACAGTGACTCGCACACTCACAGACTCGCACACTCACACGCACAGACTCACACACTCACAGACTCACACACTCACAGACTCGCACGCAATGACTCGCACACTCACACTCACACACTCGCACACTCACAGACTCACACACTCACCGACTCACATGCAGAGACTCGCACACTCAGACTCACACGCAGAGACTCACACACTCACAGACTCACACGCAGAGACTCGCACACTCATAGACTCGAACGCAGAGACTCGCACACTCACAGACTCACACACTCGCACACTCACACACTCGCACACTCACAGACTCGCACACTCACACACTCGCACACTCACAGACTCACACACTCACAGACTCACACACTCACAGACTCGCACGCAGTGACTCGCACACTCACACTCACACACTCGCACACTCACAGACTCACACACTCACCGACTCACATGCAGAGACTCGCACACTCAGACTCACATGCAGAGACTCACACACTCACAGACTCACACGCAGAGACTCGCACACTCATAGACTCGCACGCAGAGACTCGCACACTCACAGACTCGCACGCAGTGACTCGCACACTCACAGACTCACACACTCACAGACTCGCACACTCACACACTCGCACACTCACAGACTCACACACTCACAGACTCACACACTCACAGACTCGCACGCAGTGACTCGCACACTCACAGACTCACACACTCGCGCACTCACAGACTCACACACTCACCGACTCACACACAGAGACTCGCACACTCAGACTCACACGCAGAGACTCGCACACTCACAGACTCGCACGCAGAGACTCACACACTCACACGCAGAGACTCGCACACTCACAGACTCACACTCACAGACTCACACACTCACAGACTCACACGCAGAGACTCGCACACTCAGACTCACACGCAGAGAATCGCACACTTACAGACTCACACGCAGAGACTCGCACACTCACAGACTCACACGCAGAGACTCGCACACTCACAGACTCACACACTCACAGACTCACACACTCACAGACTCGCACGCAGTGACTCGCACACTCACACTCACACACTCGCACACTCACAGACTCACACACTCACCGACTCACATGCAGACACTAGCACACTCAGACTCACACGCAGAGACTCACACACTCACAGACTCACACGCAGAGACTCGCACACTCATAGACTCGCACGCAGAGACTCGCACACTCACAGACTCGCACGCAGTGACTCGCACACTCACAGACTCACACACTCACAGACTCGCACACTCACACACTCGCACACTCACAGACTCACAAACTCACAGACTCACACACTCACAGACTCGCACGCAGTGACTCGCACACTCACAGACTCACACACTCGCACACTCACAGACTCACACACTCACCGACTCACACACAGAGACTCGCACACTCAGACTCACACGCAGAGACTCGTACACTCACAGACTCGCACGCAGAGACTCACACACTCACACGCAGAGACTCGCACACTCACAGACTCACACTCACAGACTCACACACTCACAGACTCACACGCAGAGACTCGCACACTCAGACTCACACGCAGAGAATCGCACACTCACAGACTCACACGCAGAGACTCGCACACTCACAGACTCACACGCAGAGACTCGCACACTCACAAACTCGCACGCAGAGACTCACACACTCACACGCTGAGACTCGCACACTCACAGACTCACACGCAGAGACTCGCACGCAGTGACTCGCACACTCACAGACTCACACACTCATAGACTCGCACACGCAGAGACTCGCACACTCACAGACTCACGCACTCACAGACTCACACGCAGAGACTCGCACACTCACAGACTCACACTCACAGACTCGGACGCAGAGACTCGCACACAGAAACTCACACGCAGAGACTCGCACACTCATAGACTCGCACGCAGAGACTCGCACACTCACAGACTCGCACGCAGTGACTCGCACACTCACAGACTCACACACTCACAGACTCGCACACTCACACACTCGCACACTCACAGACTCACACACTCACAGACTCACACACTCACAGACTCGCACGCAGTGACTCGCACACTCACACTCACACACTCGCACACTCACAGACTCACACACTCACCGACTCACATGCAGAGACTCGCACACTCAGACTCACATGCAGAGACTCACACACTCACAGACTCACACGCAGAGACTCGCACACTCATAGACTCGCACGCAGAGACTCGCACACTCACAGACTCGCACGCAGTGACTCGCACACTCACAGACTCACACACTCACAGACTCGCACACTCACACACTCGCACACTCACAGACTCACACACTCACAGACTCACACACTCACAGACTCGCACGCAGTGACTCGCACACTCACAGACTCACACACTCGCGCACTCACAGACTCACACACTCACCGACTCACACACAGAGACTCGCACACTCAGACTCACACGCAGAGACTCGCACACTCACAGACTCGCACGCAGAGACTCACACACTCACACGCAGAGACTCGCACACTCACAGACTCACACTCACAGACTCACACACTCACAGACTCACACGCAGAGACTCGCACACTCAGACTCACACGCAGAGAATCGCACACTTACAGACTCACACGCAGAGACTCGCACACTCACAGACTCACACGCAGAGACTCGCACACTCACAGACTCGCACGCAGAGACTCACACACTCACACGCTGAGACTCGCACACTCACAGACTCACACGCAGAGACTCGCACACTCACAGACTCGCACGCAGTGACTCGCACACTCACAGACTCACACACTCACAGACTCGCACACGCAGAGACTCGCACACTCACAGACTCACGCACTCACAGACTCACACGCAGAGACTCGCACACTCACAGACTCACACTCACAGACTCGCACGCAGAGACTCGCACGCAGAGACTCGCACGCAGAGACTCGCACACTCACTGACTCACACGCAGAGACTCGCACACTCACAGACTCACACACTCGCACACTCACACACTCGCACACTCGCACACTCACAGACTCACACACTCACAGACTCGCACGCAGAGACTCGCACACTCACAGACTCACACGCAGAGACTCGCACGCAGAAACTCACACGCAGAGACTCGCACACTCACAGACTCACACGCAGAGACTCGCACACTCACAGACTCACACGCAGAGATTCGCACAATCACAGACTCACACACTCAGACTCGCACACGCAGAGACTCGCACACTCACAGACTCACGCACTCACAGACTCACACGCAGAGACTCGCACACTCACAGACTCACACGCAGACTCGCCACACACAGACTCCCACATTCACAGTTTCGCTTGCATGTGAGCGAACAACTGATTGAGCTGCAGACTCAAACGCAGACTCACCACATGTAGACTCAATACACGCACAACTCGCACACTCACACCCTTACACAGTGGCTCACATGCTCAGAGAGTCTCACATGCTCACAGTCTCACGTGCGTGTGAGTGAGCAGGTGATTGAGCTGCAAACTCACCACACGCAGGCTCATGCAGAGACTCACACACTCAGAGACTCACACACTCAGAGACTTGCACACTCACAGACTCGCACGCAGTGACTGGCACACTCACAGACTCACACACTCAGACTCACACACTCAGACTCGCACACGCAGAGACTCGCACACTCACAGACTCACGCACTCAGACTCACACGCAGAGACTCGCACACTCACAGACTCACACTCACAGACTCACACTCACAGACTCACACACTCACAGACTCGCACGCAGTGACTCGCACACTCACAGACTCGCACACTCACACACACAGACTCACACACTCACAGACTCACACACTCACAGACTCGCACGCAATGACTCGCACACTCACACTCACACACTCACACACTCGCACACTCACAGACTCACACACTCACCGACTCACATGCAGAGACTCGCACACTCAGACTCACACGCAGAGACTCACACACTCACAGACTCACACGCAGAGACTCGCACATTCATAGACTCGCACGCAGAGACTCGCACACTCACAGACTCGCACGCAGTGACTCGCACACTCACAGACTCACACACTCACAGACTCGCACACTCACACACTCGCACACTCACAGACTCACACACTCACAGACTCACACACTCACAGACTCGCACGCAGTGACTCGCACACTCACAGACTCACACACTCGCACACTCACAGACTCACACACTCACCGACTCACACACAGAGACTCGCACACTCAGACTCACACGCAGAGACTCGCACACTCACAGACTCGCACGCAGAGACTCACACACTCACACGCAGAGACTCGCACACTCACAGACTCACACGCAGAGACTCGCACGCAGAAACTCACACGCATAGACTCGCACACTCACAGACTCACACGCAGAGACTCGCACACTCACAGACTCACACGCAGAGATTCGCACAATCACAGACTCACACACTCAGACTCGCACACGCAGAGACTCGCACACTCACAGACTCACGCACTCACAGACTCACAAGCAGAGACTCGCACACTCACAGACGCACACGCAGACTCGCCACACACAGACTCCCACATTCACAGTTTCGCTTGCATGTGAGCGAACAACTGATTGAGCTGCAGACTCAAACCCAGACTCACCACATGTAGAATCAATACACGCACAACTCGCACACTCACACCCTTACACAGTGGCTCACATGCTCAGAGAGTCTCACATGCTCACAGTCTCACGTGCGTGTGAGTGAGCAGGTGATTGAGCTGCAAACTCACCACACGCAGGCTCAAGCAGAGACTCACACACTCAGAGACTCACACACTCAGAGACTTGCACACTCACAGATTCGCACGCAGTGACTGGCACACTCACAGACTCACACACTCAGACTCACACACTCAGACTCACACACTCAGACTCGCACACGCAGAGACTCGCACACTCACAGACTCACGCACTCAGACTCACACGCAGAGACTCACACACTCACAGACTCACACTCACAGACTCACACTCACAGACTCACACACTCACAGACTCGCACGCAGTGACTCGCACGCAGTGACTCGCACACTCACAGACTCGCACACTCACACTCACAGACTCACACACTCACAGACTCACACACTCACAGACTCGCACGCAGTGACTCGCACACTCACACTCACACACTCGCACACTCACTTGCACGCACGCCATTTTATGTGTCCGTCTGCTACAGCAGAGGTGAACGGAATATCAACAGGACCAGCATTTCCGCTTTATTAACCTGATCAAGGCCTATGATACCATCATAAGGCCAGGGCTCTAGATTCTCGTGCTGTTGGAGTCCCTAACTCTCTGCTCACAATCTGTAAGGGCCTTCATGATGGTTGGCAGGCCTGGATAAAGCTGTGTAGCCTGGAGTCAGAGCCATTCCCTATTCACCTTGGGGTGTGACAGGGATGTACTCTGTCCCATGTTCTATTGAACATCATCTTTGACTATGTACCAGAGGAATTTCCATCTGGTACATATGTAGTATTCTTGAATAAGACAGAGACGTCGTAGAGGCCACACGCTTTTATTCCAATAACACTAGTCCTCAGGACTCACTGGGGGAACAGCCCAACCACACAACCTAGGGAGGTACAGCCTCCGGCTCTATTCTCATTACTCTCCTTCCCTAGCCTACAGCTACTCAATTACTCTCCTTCCCTAGCCTACAGCTAGTCAGCCCACTCAGTCCCAGCGGGGCGGCATCCTCGAGGCTTGGGGTCCAGGATCTCCGGCCGCACCTCCTTCAGCTTCTGGTGAGATGGCCCCCCTCCGCTCTCCAGGAGCCATCTTATATCCCTTCTCTCTGAGGGGCGGGGGTGTCTCGGGGCCCTGGCTCTCGCCAGCCCCCTCCCCTCAGAGCGGTTCCAACCACCTCTCGTCCCTGCCGGTCCAGACCGGTCCAGACCGGTACGTACCTCTCCCCTAGCTTGTGTGACCTGTGTGACCTGTGTCAACCTTGGTGTCAACCTTGACCACCACATCACCCCCCCCCCCCCCTATACAGCACGCAGCCGTCCCGGCTGCATCACTATCCACATCCCAACCCTAACTCGCGAAACAGGAATTCTGAACACAACAAGAACAATGTGTGAGCCTCAACACAACAATAACAACAACAGAACAACAAACACAACTATCCCCAATAATTTACCCCAACCCCCCTGTACACAAAACACTGCAGACACACCACACCAACGAACAAGGTGACTCGAACACCCAGGCCCCGCGAGGAGGCAGTGTATCTGCGACAGGTCTCAGGAGAACCTGAGACCCTTCGAACGAGTCCGTGTGGCGGGTCCATCGCCAGAGGCCAGCGTTTCTTGCGGAGGGTCAGGAGGGGCCAGATGACGGGCGTCCGGCACATCCCGAGGCCCCGGGGACAAAGCCCGCGAGTCGTCTTCCTGCTGGACAGGCGGCCGGCTCGGTTCCCGCTCCTCTGGTGAGGCCACCCGAAGTGGACTCACACCTGCAGCATCCGAAAGAGTGGCAGGGGGTTTCAGAACAACAAGGGGATCACGAGGCCCCTCCCCCAACCTGCCGAACACATCACGCGGCCGGCCCCTGCGAGATGAAGGTGTGTGAGTACGTGGTGCGACATAGGGCTTCAGGCGCGAGGGGTGCACATACCAAGAACGCCGTCCGCACGCGACCCTAACACACTGGTCCCGAACGACCCGAACAATGTCGACCGGCCCCCGCCAGGGCTGCAGCAATTTCGATGACGTTGACAGCGGCACCTGCGGGCAGTGCAGCCACGTCTTATCCCCTACCGCCCATTTATACACTGTAACCCGGCGATCATACAGACGCTCGTTGGCTCGTTGCCTTGCCCTGGAATTTTCCTGCGCGGCCACCCTTGAACTGAGAGTGTTCGGAGAGTTTCGAGCGAGACGCCGCCGTCTGGACCCGAAATTGCACCTCCATGGGGGGGTCGACATCCCTGCCGTACATTAAGTAGAAGGGCGAATAGCCCGTGGCCGCGTGAGGCGCCAACCTATATGCGGCCAGAACTCCGGGAATCCTCAGGTCCCAATCCAACTGTGTGTCGTCTACCTGATGACACAACATAGAGGTAATGGTCCGGTGTAGACGTTCGACCATACCATCGGTCTGCGGGTGGTAGGGGGAAAGTTCTTTCCCTGGTCGGTTAGCAGCCGTTCCGGGGCGCCCTTATCCAGGACGTAGCCCTGGAGAAACGCCTCCGCAATGGCTGCCGCCGACTGGTTGGGGAGGGGCCAGGCCATAGGCCAACGGGTGAAATATTCAACCCCAACCAGCAGGTACTTATTACCCCGAGCGGTGACAGGGAAGGGACCCAGAATGTCAAGAGCCACCAACTCGTTAACCCGGGACACCTGAATGGACTGAAGGGGTGGGCAAGCCGCCCTAGCCGGGTGTTTCCGCCGCGCACACTGCGTGCAACTATTCAAAAGGTCGGCGACATCGTGCGCCATTCTCGGCCAAAAAAAATCCAATTGCAGTGTAGCGAGCGTTTTGTGAATACCCAAATGCAGGATGCGTTCGTGCGCCGCCCACACGGCCCTGCCCCGCAGAGCGGTGGGGACGACGATTTTGTAACGCCCCGAGCTGGCGTCCCATGACATGAGGAGACCCTCCCGCAACCTGACAGTACCTACCCTTTCCTGACAATCTCCCCCTCTCTCCGCACGACGGCGTAACCTGAGGAGGGAATTGTCTTCCATCTGGAACCGTCCCCATTCGTCCAGAGGCAGATCGAGGAGCGAGTCGCGAGCGACCAACACCTGCGAGTCCCCCTCGGCGACAGGTTCCCCATCGACCACCCCTGCTGTCGCCGCCAAGGGAGAAGCCGAAGCGGTACTCGTGGCCGATTTGCATCTCCCCGAGCCCATAAAACACGTGCACCCATCACCCCGAGGAAGCCGTGACAAGCCATCCGCGTTTGAATGTTGTGTCCCCTTCCGGTACACAACCATGAACGTGTAGTCCTGTAGGACCTCAAGCCAACGTGACAGCTGGCCGGACGGCTGGTCTATTTTCAACGCATACTGTAGCGCGGCATGATCGGAACGAACTGTAAAATGCCTACCATACAGGTACGGTCGATATTGTTGAACAAACACGACAATAGCGAGCAGTTCACGGCGGGTGACGCAATAACGTTGTTCTGCCGGAGACAGGACTCTACTGCCGTAGGCAATGACCCGTTCGACCCCGTTGACAACCTGCGAAAGCACCACGCCGATGCCGGTATTTCTGGCATCGGTGTCCAGGATGAAGGGCAACGTGAAATCGGGATAGCATAAGGGAGGAGCTCGGACAAGGGCATCGCGAAGCGCCCTGAACGCCCTGTCTTCCTCTTCCCCCCAATGGAATTTAGCCCCCTTAGCCGTCAGAGCATGAAGGGGTTTGGCGATCGTCGCAAACTCCTCAACAAACCGGCTGTAATAGGAAGCAAAGCCTATAAAGCTGCGGACTTCCCCCACAGACGTTGGCGTAGGCCACGTTCTTACACAGTCAGTTTTTGCAGGATCGGTGGCTATACCCGTAGAACTGACAACGTGGCCGAGGTACCGCACCGATTCACGCAACAGGAAACATTTCTGAGGCTTAAATTTAAGGTTAGTCGATCGCACTCTGAGAAATACAGCCCGCAGTCTGTCCAGATGTTCCTCAAACGTACGGCTGAAAATAATCACGTCGTCCAGATATATAAGACAAGAGTCCCACTGCAGGCCAGCGAGGACCAGTTCCATCAATCTCTGGAACGTCGCTGGAGCTGAGTGCAATCCCATGGGCAACCGATTGAACTGATAAAGGCCCTGTGGCGTACGGAACGCGGTCTTAGGTTTGGAAGCCTCATCCAAGGGCAGTTGCCAAAACTCCGACAAAAGGTCCAAGGTTGAAAAATACCGCGCCACCGCCAAGGCATCGAGCGACTCGTCCATGCGAGGGAGCGGATACGCGTCCGCCAGCGAAACCTTGTTAAGCTTCCGAAAATCCACACAAAACCTCAAACTGCCATCATGTTTTTTAACAAGCACAATCGGCGCACCCCATGGGCTGTTGGAGGGAGCCACAATGTCTGCGGCAAGCATGTCATTCACTGCCAACGGACATGTTCCTTCTCTGCCGGACTCAATCGGAACGCATTTTGCCGAATGGGGGCGAAATCCCCCGTATCAATGTGGTGTTTAAATAGATTAGTGCACCCAACATCGAATTTGTGTTTGCTAAAAACATCGGGAAATTTACGAAGCAACATGCGCAGCTTTAATCTTTGTGACTCGGAAAAATTTTCAGCCCCTGAACAGAGAGCATCCATCCATACCTCATCGACACCCCCCTGTGTCCCGGACGCCGGCGCCTCACCGACATGAGCCGCGACGGAGTCAGTGTGCAGCGGCAGCGATGCATATGCAATCACAGCCACTCGGTGCACGACCTTCGTCCGCAACCCCGCATTCAGCAATAGAATGAAGGGCTGTCCATCTCTAGGCACAAGCGTTTGTGCACCCACCAGGTCCAACGCTTGCTCGGTCGTATTGGAAGGAGACAACAAAACCCCCGACGTAGCGTCTTCCTCCAGTGGTTTGCGTAACTGAAGCGGTATTAGCATCTGCGCACCCGGCGGAATCCGCACGGTTTCAGACGCCATAGCCGGAACAGTCGCGCAAGCCGTGCGCAGCCGGTTTGGTGAGGGCAGAAATGCCATCCGGCGGCCCGAAGGAAGCTCGATGCAGCCTTTGTCAATTAAAATTTTGATGGGCATCCTCCCCAAGAAGTCCGTACCCAACAAACAGGGAACGGCCAAGGCATCGGAAACCAAAACGGGACCAGATAATTTAATGTCGCCAATACAAATTTGTGCAGTTATTTGGCCAATAATCCCCAGGGAACCCCCATTCGCCCCAAAACAAGGGACGGAGAACGGGGCGAGTGCCTGACATCTCTTTGGTAACACGTTGTATATGAGGTCGGAAATTATAGTAGCCGAAGCCCCCGTATCGACCAACAATCGAAATTGAATCCCCTCAATATCCCCGAGAATAACCGACGAGCCCGTCGCCGTGGCCACGACCCTGTGGGTCAACTCGGACCACTGAACCGCGCGAAGTGGCCCCCGAACATCAGCCCCGTTCCGCTCCCCACCCCTCAACGCAACGCGATTTAGTGGCGCGCCGATTCGTGGTGTATGAGATGCGGGCAGGCACCATGTGCGTGAGGTGTCGCGACATGCCTGGGGTTCTTGTGGAGCGGCCGGCGGATGGGCGGACGATGGTGGACGACCCGGAGCCCGGCGCCGGGGTGCTGGACAACCCGATGCCAGGTGACCCAGCTGGCCACAGTTGTAGCACGTGACGCGAGCCCACGCCCGCGGGGATCCGTGTCTCCGCCGGGGTTCCCCTTGGCGAGGCCGGTCGGCCCCCCTCCAACTGGCGGCCCGCTGCGACGCGAAGGCCTGGGTATCCGGGACCTCGTCAACTCTTGCAGCGGCGCACGCCGCCACCTGCCCATCCCGCTGGAGGAGCAACTCTGTGTGCAGGTAATGTGCCGCCCCCAGCGAGGAAAGGTTAGCTTCGTCGACTAGCCTACAGCTAGTCAGCCCACTCAGTCCCAGCGGGGCGGCATCCAGGATCTCCGGCCGCACCTCCTTCAGCTTCTGGTGAGATGGCCCCCCCCCTGCTCTTCGGGAGCCGTCTTATATCCCTTCTCTCTGAGGGGCGGGGGTGTCTCGGGGCCCTGGCTCTCGCCAGCCCCCTCCCCTCAGAGCGGTTCCAACCACCTCTCGTCTCTGCCGGTCCGGACCGGTCCAGACCGGTACGTACCTCTCCCCTAGCTTGTGTGACCTGTGTGACCTGTGTCAACCTTGGTGTCAACCTTGACCACCACACATATACAATGGGAGGCTGATCGATGCCCGGGTAAAGAGATGGCTCCCTATTAATTAACCATGTTACGTATGCTGATGATCTGTTGAGTCATCTTCCTGGTTCTTTCGGTAAAGTCACGTAGAAGGAAAATAATAATAAAATAATACGTGGCTTTACCGAAAGAACCAAGAATATGAATCCCTGCAGTCACGAAAGCTTTAAATCGAAAAAGATCTGTTGATTATTGCTCACTCTGAGAAGGAGTTGGAGGCGCTGCTGTTGAACCTGGGGCCTTACCATCAGCCCCACCAAAACATAGCACTTGGCTGGGTGTTTTATACATTATCAAATACTCCCATCCCCATAACTCCCCATGAGTGGATGGGGCAGTTGTGGAGAGAGTGGAGTAGTTCCCGTACCTGGGCAGTGTGCTTATGACCAAATCTGGTTTGGCAACGGAGGTCTCACTCGGAATTCGTCTGGTGACATCTCTTCATTGGCTGCGTAACGCTGTGTGAAAGTTACCTGGCCTGTCGCTCCACATGAAGCTTCGGGTCTTTTCGGCCATTGTTATGCCCTCCCTTCTCTATGCTCGCGAAGCATTGAGACTTCTCCGTCAGAATCAGAATCTTTATTTAGACTGGAGGAATGGAACCTCTGCGCCGGTTTGAAACATTCAGGCTGGCCTGCCTACGATCCACCCTGGGTTTAACCCAGATGGAGGACGAAGGAGCAATACTCAGAAGAACGAGCAGAACTCCAGACGGCGGAAACGCAAGAAATTGGCTTAGTGGGAAGCATCTGTCGGTCATCTCAGTCGGTCAACCCATGTGGCACCTGGGTCCTGTCCTGTGACCTCCTGTCGGCGAGCCTTTGACACTGCACGTGGCCGGAAAGGGCACCTGGCCTGGCACAAGCACCGTGGTGATGATGTCACCACCACCTAGTGGTGTTGTTGTGGTGTATATGTGTATGTCTGTGAGTGAGAATGCCGGCCTGTATGTGTGTCCCAGGTATTGTGATGTTCATGATATTGACAATGATTTCTCTCCCTCTGTGTCTCAGTTATCGTGAAGGCTACCAATGGGCCTCGCTATGTGGTCGGATGTCGCAGACAGGTGACTATAAAACTATACATTATATTAATTTTACTAGGTAAGGCCCACTGAGCTATGTAGCTGTATTTAGAAGTGACTTGGCTATCACAAATGATAGCTCAACGAAGTGGATTATCACGTGGACATTTATAGCAGCCAAATACCCTTAAACGCGTGACGTTGATTCTAAATGTGGACGGAAAAACTGGAGGACCCGGAGAAAAATCCATGTGACCACGGGGTGAGAGAGACGCAGACTCCAAATATACAGCAGCAAGCATTGTCGGGGTTGTGATCGAACCCATGTCCTCCTGCATACCAGGCGAGGTAGTCAACATCTCGCCACCGCGGGACAGAGCACTCCACATGTGCTGTGTGTCCCCTGTGTGGCTCGTGTGTTCTTTGTATCTCTGTGTGTGCTGTATGTCTCCTTGTGTGCTGTGTGTCCCCGTGCGTGCTGTGTGTGCTTTGTGTCCCCATGTGTGCTGTGTGTCCCATGTGTGCTGTGTGTCCCGTGTAGGCTGTATCCCATGTGTGCTGTGTGTCCCGTGTAGGCTGTGTCCTATGTGTGCTGTGTGTCCCCGTGCGTGCTGTGTGTGCTTTGTGTCCCCATGTGTGCTGTGTGTCCCATGTGTGCTGTGTGTCCCATGTGTGCTGTGTGTCCCGTGTAGGCTGTGTCCCATGTGTGCTGTGTGTCCCGTGTAGGCTGTGTCCCGTGTGTGCTGTGTGTCCCATGTGTGCTGTGTGTCCCGTGTAGGCTGTGTGTGCTGTGTGTCCCGTGTAGGCTGTGTCCCATGTGTGCTGTGTGTCCCCGTGCGTGCTGTGTGTGCTTTGTGTCCCCATGTGTGCTGTGTGTCCGTGTAGACTGTGTCCCATGTGTGTTGTGTGTCCCATGTGTGCTGTGTGTCCCGTGTAGGCGGTGTCTCATGTGTGCTGTGTCCTCGTGCGTGATGTGTGTGCGTTGTGTCCCCATGTGTGCTGTGTGTCCCGTGTAGGCTGTGTCCCATGTGTGCTGTGTGTCCCGTGTAGGCTGTGTCCCATGTGTGCTGTGTGTCCCGTGTGTGCTGTGTGTCCCGTGTAGGCTGTGTCCCATGTGTGCTGTGTGTCCCGTGTAGGCTGTGTCCCATGTGTGCTGTGTGTCCCGTGTGTGCTGTGTGTCCCGTGTGTGCTGTGTCCCATGTGTGCTGTGTGTCCCGTGTAGGCTGTGTCCCATGTGTGCTGTGTGTCCTGTGTGTGCTGTGTGTCTCGTGTGTACTTTGTGTCCCGTGTGTGCTGTGTGTCCCGTGTGTGCTGTGTGTCCCATGTGTGCTGTGTGTCCCGTGTGTGCTGTGTGTCTCGTGTGTACTGTGTGTCCCGTGTGTGCTGTGTGTCCCGTGTGTGCTGTGTGTCCCATGTGTGCTGTGTGTCCCGTGTAGGCTGTGTGTGCTGTGTGTCCCGTGTAGGCTGTGTCCCATGTGTGCTGTGTGTCCCGTGTAGGCTGTGTCCCATGTGTGCTGTGTGTCCCGTGTGTGCTGTGTGTCTCGTGTGTACTGTGTGTCCCGTGTAGGCTGTGTCCCGTGTGTGCTGTGCGTCCCGTGTAGACTGTGTGTGCTGTGTGTCCCGTGTAGGCTATGTGTGCTGTGTGTCCCGTGTAGGCTGTGTCCCATGTGTGCTGTGTCCCGTGTAGGCTGTGTCCCATGTGTGCTGTGTGTACCGTGTAGGCTGTGTGTGCTGTGTGTACCGTGTAGGCTGTGTGTACTGTGTGTCCCGTGTAGGCTGTGTGTGCTGCGTGTCCCGTGTAGCGTGTGTGTGCTGTGTGTCCCGTGTAGGCTATGTGTGCTGTGTGTCCCGTGTAGGCTGTGTCCCATGTGTGCTGTGTGTCCCGTGTAGGCTGTGTGTGCTGTGTGTCCCGTGTAGGCTGTGTGTGCTGTGTGTCCCGTGTATGCTGTGTGTGCTGTGTGTGCTGTGTGTCCCGTGTAGGCTGTGTGTGCTGTGTGTCCCGTGTAGGCTGTGTGTCCCGTGTAGGCTGTGTGTGCTGTGTGTCCCGTGTAGGCTGTGTGTGCTGTGTGTCCCGTGTATGCTGTGTGTGCTGTGTGTCCCGTGTAGGCTGTGTGTGCTGTGTGTCCCGTGTATGCTGTGTGTGCTGTGTGTCCCGTGTAGGCTGTGTGTCCCGTGTGTGCTGTGTGTCTCGTGTGTACTGTGTGTCCCGTGTAGGCTGTGTCCCGTGTGTGCTGTGCGTCCCGTGTAGACTGTGTGTGCTGTGTGTCCCGTGTAGGCTATGTGTGCTGTGTGTCCCGTGTAGGCTGTGTCCCATGTGTGCTGTGTCCCGTGTAGGCTGTGTCCCATGTGTGCTGTGTGTACCGTGTAGGCTGTGTGTGCTGTGTGTACCGTGTAGGCTGTGTGTACTGTGTGTCCCGTGTAGGCTGTGTGTGCTGCGTGTCCCGTGTAGCGTGTGTGTGCTGTGTGTCCCGTGTAGGCTATGTGTGCTGTGTGTCCCGTGTAGGCTGTGTCCCATGTGTGCTGTGTGTCCCGTGTAGGCTGTGTGTGCTGTGTGTCCCGTGTAGGCTGTGTGTGCTGTGTGTCCCGTGTATGCTGTGTGTGCTGTGTGTGCTGTGTGTCCCGTGTAGGCTGTGTGTGCTGTGTGTCCCGTGTAGGCTGTGTGTCCCGTGTAGGCTGTGTGTGCTGTGTGTCCCGTGTAGGCTGTGTGTGCTGTGTGTCCCGTGTATGCTGTGTGTGCTGTGTGTCCCGTGTAGGCTGTGTGTGCTGTGTGTCCCGTGTATGCTGTGTGTGCTGTGTGTCCCGTGTAGGCTGTGTGTGCTGTGTGTCCCGTGTAGGCTGTGTGTCCCGTGTATGCTGTGTGTGCTGTGTGTCCCGTGTAGGCTGTGTGTGCTGTGTGTCCCGTGTAGGCTGTGTGTCCCGTGTAGGCTGTGTGTGCTGTGTGTCCCGTGTAGGCTGTGTATCCCGTGTAGGCTGTGTGTGCTGTGTGTGTCTTTAGGGGAGCTGTGGCGCAGCGGTTAGCACTGTGCTGCGCTGCGAACCCCAGCAGAGACCCAAAGTTCGATTCTGGCTCACGACCGCCACCAACACCATCAGTGATAGCGATTAATCAAACCGGTCCTGGGCCTCCCCTAGGTCCACTCAGCCCTCAAGTGATTATCCGAAGGAGTGGTGTGTCGTCAACGTTACCACTGGGAGACGAAGGCGACCGGGCGTGGTGCAGGCCACTCACCCCCTCGCGTGCCACAGAGCCGGCCTTCATAGGCGCTGCTCCTCACTAACAGCACTTGCCCCAACAGTCTGTTATAGGCTGTGCGGGGCACCTTTGTCTTTGTGTTGGGTAGTGGTGGTGCAGTGGATAGTGACTGCAAATATCAGTACCAGTCGTGGGCCTCCTCTAGGTAGACTTGGCCTCAAAATAAGCGCCTTCAGTGTGTTAAACGTCAGCACTGGGAGGCAAAGGTGGCCAGGTACGGTGCTGGTGACACCACTCCCTCATGTGCTTCTATATCTGTACCTCTCACTGTATCTGCGTATCTATCTTCATGTCTGTCTCTGTATCTGTGTGGATCTTTTTCTCAGTATATCATTTATCTCAGTTTTTGTCTATCTCTGTGTCTATATATATGTCTACATATTTCCGTCGCTCTCGATATCTATGTATGTCTCAGTGTGACTAGATATATCTCTCAGTATCTGTCTCTTTGTAGATCTGTCTGTCTCTCTCTGTAGCTGGACAAGTCAAAGTTGAAGGCAGGAACCCGAGTGGCCCTGGACATGACCACGTTAACCATCATGAGGTGGGGTCACCCAGTGCTGCCCACTGTATCTCCTGCCCTTGCCATGTGAATGTGGAATTTCCTAGACAGGGTTAAAGCTGCTCTTCCACTGCATCATCATCATTGCAATCATCACAATCATCACAACCACCATCATCACCATCACCACCATGATCACTACCGCCACCATTAGCACACCACCATTAGAACCATCGTCATATCTGAGTGGCTGAGTGAGTGGGTGGTTGAGTGGTTGAGTGAGTGGCTGAGCGAGTGAGTGGGTGAGTGGGTGGGCGAGTTAGTGAGTGGGGGGGTGGTGTTGAGTGATTGGCTGAGTGAGTGAGTGGGTGAATGAGTGGGTGAGTTGGTGAGTAGGTGGCTGAGCGAGTGAGTGGGGGGGGGGGGGTGGTGGTTGAGTGGGTGGCTGAGCGAGTGAGGGGGGGGGTGAATGAGTGGGTGAGTTGGTGAGTGGTTGGGTGAGCGAGGCCCTGCCGTGATTCTCCCCAGGTACCTGCCCAGAGAGGTGGACCCGCTGGTGTACAACATGTCCCACGAAGACCCGGGCCAGGTCTCCTACTCGGAGATCGGGGGGCTCACCGAGCAGATCCGGGAACTCCGAGAGGTGAGCAACCCCCCCTCCACCTCACTCGCACAGAGACTCACAGAGACTCACACTGCCACAGACTCTCACTCAGACTCACTCAGTCACACAAGACTCACAGAGACACACACGGCCACAGACTCTCACTCAGTCACACAGAGACTCCCAATGACACACGTAGACCCTCACAGACTGACTCGGGCTCACTTGCTTACTCAGACTCCCAGATACACACACGCAGACTAAAGACTCATACAGACTCACACAGAGGCTCACAGAGACACATTCATCCTCACAGACTCTCACAGACTCACTCAGACTCCCAGAGACACACACGCAAACTCAGACTCACACAGAGACGCATAGAGACACACACAGACGCATGTAGATTCTCAATCTCACGTAGACTCACTCAGACACACCCACTCACATAGAGAGACACGCAAACTGTCAGTCTCAGACTCACAGATTCGGGCAGACTCATAGACTTGCACGCTCAGTGTCATGGGCGTGCGAGCGAGCAGGTGATCGAGCTGTAGACTCGCCACACGCAGACTCGCCACACACAGACTCCCACATTCACAGTTTCGCTTGCATGTGAGCGAACAACTGATTGAGCTGCAGACTCAAACCCAGACTCACCACATGTAGACTCAATACACGCACAACTCGCACACTCACACCCTTACACAGTGGCTCACATGCTCAGAGAGTCTCACATGCTCACAGTCTCACGTGCGTGTGAGTGAGCAGGTGATTGAGCTGCAAACTCACCACACGCAGGCTCATGCAGAGACTCACACACTCAGAGACTCACACACTCAGAGACTCGCACACTCACAGACTCACACGCAGTGACTGGCACACTCACAGACTCACACACTCAGACTCACACACTCAGACTCGCACACGCAGAGACTCGCACACTCACAGACTCACGCACTCAGACTCACACGCAGAGACTCGCACACTCACAGACTCACACTCACAGACTCACACTCACAGACTCACACACTCACAGACTCGCACGCAGTGACTCGCACACTCACAGACTCGCACACTCACACTCACAGACTCACACACTCACAGACTCACACACTCACAGACTCGCACGCAGTGACTCGCACACTCACACTCACACACTCGCACACTCACAGACTCACACACTCACCGACTCACATACAGAGACTCGCACACTCAGACTCACATGCAGAGACTCACACACTCACAGACTCACACGCAGAGACTCGCACACTCATAGACTCGCACGCAGAGACTCGCACACTCACAGACTCGCACGCAGTGACTCGCACACTCACAGACTCACACACTCACAGACTCGCACACTCACACACTCGCACACTCACAGACTCACACACTCACAGACTCACACACTCACAGACTCGCACGCAGTGACTCGCACACTCACAGACTCACACACTCGCGCACTCACAGACTCACACACTCACCGACTCACACACAGAGACTCGCACACTCAGACTCACACGCAGAGACTCGCACACTCACAGACTCACACTCACAGACTCACATACTCACAGACTCACACGCAGAGACTCGCACACTCAGACTCACACGCAGAGAATCGCACACTCACAGACTCACACGCAGAGACTCGCACACTCACAGACTCACACGCAGAGACTCGCACACTCACAGACTCGCACGCAGAGACTCACACACTCACACGCTGAGACTCGCACACTCACAGACTCACACGCAGAGACTCGCACACTCACAGACTCGCACGCAGTGACTCGCACCCTCACAGACTCACACACTCACAGACTCGCACACGCAGAGACTCGCACACTCACAGACTCACGCACTCACAGACTCACACGCAGAGACTCGCACACTCACAGACTCACACTCACAGACTCGCACGCAGAGACTCGCACGCAGAGACTCGCACGCAGAGACTCGCACACTCACTGACTCACACGCAGAGACTCGCACACTCACAGACTCACACACTCGCACACTCACACACTCGCACACTCGCACACTCACAGACTCACACACTCACAGACTCGCACGCAGAGACTCGCACACTCACAGACTCACACGCAGAGACTCGCACGCAGAAACTCACACGCAGAGACTCGCACACTCACAGACTCACACGCAGAGACTCGCACACTCACAGACTCACACGCAGAGATTCGCACAATCACAGACTCACACACTCAGACTCGCACACGCAGAGACTCGCACACTCACAGACTCACGCACTCACAGACTCACACGCAGAGACTCGCACACTCACAGACTCACATGCAGACTCGCCACACACAGACTCCCACATTCACAGTTTCGCTTGCATGTGAGCGAACAACTGATTGAGCTGCAGACTCAAACGCAGACTCACCACATGTAGACTCAATACACGCACAACTCGCACACTCACACCCTTACACAGTGGCTCACATGCTCAGAGAGTCTCACATGCTCACAGTCTCACGTGCGTGTGAGTGAGCAGGTGATTGAGCTGCAAACTCACCACACGCAGGCTCATGCAGAGACTCACACACTCAGAGACTCACACACTCAGAGACTCGCACACTCACAGACTCGCACGCAGTGACTGGCACACTCACAGACTCACACACTCAGACTCACACACTCAGACTCGCACACGCAGAGACTCGCACACTCACAGACTCACGCACTCAGACTCACACGCAGAGACTCGCACACTCACAGACTCACACTCACAGACTCACACTCACAGACTCACACACTCACAGACTCGCACGCAGTGACTCGCACACTCACAGACTCGCACACTCACACTCACAGACTCACACACTCACAGACTCACACACTCACAGACTCGCACGCAGTGACTCGCACACTCACACTCACACACTCGCACACTCACAGACTCACACACTCACCGACTCACATGCAGAGACTCGCACACTCAGACTCACATGCAGAGACTCACACACTCACAGACTCACACGCAGAGACTCGCACACTCATAGACTCGCACGCAGAGACTCGCACACTCACAGACTCGCACACAGTGACTCGCACACTCACAGACTCGCACACTCACACGCACAGACTCACACACTCACAGACTCACACACTCACAGACTCGCACGCAATGACTCGCACACTCACACTCACACACTCGCACACTCACAGACTCACACACTCACCGACTCACATGCAGAGACTCGCACACTCAGACTCACACGCAGAGACTCACACACTCACAGACTCACACGCAGAGACTCGCACACTCATAGACTCGAACGCAGAGACTCGCACACTCACAGACTCACACACTCGCACACTCACACACTCGCACACTCACAGACTCGCACACTCACACACTCGCACACTCACAGACTCACACACTCACAGACTCACACACTCACAGACTCGCACGCAGTGACTCGCACACTCACACTCACAAACTCGCACACTCACAGACTCACACACTCACCGACTCACATGCAGAGACTCGCACACTCAGACTCACATGCAGAGACTCACACACTCACAGACTCACACGCAGAGACTCGCACACTCATAGACTCGCACGCAGAGACTCGCACACTCACAGACTCGCACGCAGTGACTCGCACACTCACAGACTCACACACTCACAGACTCGCACACTCACACACTCGCACACTCACAGACTCACACACTCACAGACTCACACACTCACAGACTCGCACGCAGTGACTCGCACACTCACAGACTCACACACTCGCGCACTCACAGACTCACACACTCACCGACTCACACACAGAGACTCGCACACTCAGACTCACACGCAGAGACTCGCACACTCACAGACTCGCACGCAGAGACTCACACACTCACACGCAGAGACTCGCACACTCACAGACTCACACTCACAGACTCACACACTCACAGACTCACACGCAGAGACTCGCACACTCAGACTCACACGCAGAGAATCGCACACTTACAGACTCACACGCAGAGACTCGCACACTCACAGACTCACACGCAGAGACTCGCACACTCACAGACTCACACACACACAGACTCACACACTCACAGACTCGCACGCAGTGACTCGCACACTCACACTCACACACTCGCACACTCACAGACTCACACACTCACCGACTCACATGCAGACACTCGCACACTCAGACTCACACGCAGAGACTCACACACTCACAGACTCACACGCAGAGACTCGCACACTCATAGACTCGCACGCAGAGACTCGCACACTCACAGACTCGCACGCAGTGACTCGCACACTCACAGACTCACACACTCACAGACTCGCACACTCACACACTCGCACACTCACAGACTCACAAACTCACAGACTCACACACTCACAGACTCGCACGCAGTGACTCGCACACTCACAGACTCACACACTCGCACACTCACAGACTCACACACTCACCGACTCACACACAGAGACTCGCACACTCAGACTCACACGCAGAGACTCGTACACTCACAGACTCGCACGCAGAGACTCACACACTCACACGCAGAGACTCGCACACTCACAGACTCACACTCACAGACTCACACACTCACAGACTCACACGCAGAGACTCGCACACTCAGACTCACACGCAGAGAATCGCACACTCACAGACTCACACGCAGAGACTCGCACACTCACAGACTCACACGCAGAGACTCGCACACTCACAAACTCGCACGCAGAGACTCACACACTCACACGCTGAGACTCGCACACTCACAGACTCACACGCAGAGACTCGCACGCAGTGACTCGCACACTCACAGACTCACACACTCATAGACTCGCACACGCAGAGACTCGCACACTCACAGACTCACGCACTCACAGACTCACACGCAGAGACTCGCACACTCACAGACTCACACTCACAGACTCGGACGCAGAGACTCGCACACAGAAACTCACACGCAGAGACTCGCACACTCATAGACTCGCACGCAGAGACTCGCACACTCACAGACTCGCACGCAGTGACTCGCACACTCACAGACTCACACACTCACAGACTCGCACACTCACACACTCGCACACTCACAGACTCACACACTCACAGACTCACACACTCACAGACTCGCACGCAGTGACTCGCACACTCACACTCACACACTCGCACACTCACAGACTCACACACTCACCGACTCACATGCAGAGACTCGCACACTCAGACTCACATGCAGAGACTCACACACTCACAGACTCACACGCAGAGACTCGCACACTCATAGACTCGCACGCAGAGACTCGCACACTCACAGACTCGCACGCAGTGACTCGCACACTCACAGACTCACACACTCACAGACTCGCACACTCACACACTCGCACACTCACAGACTCACACACTCACAGACTCACACACTCACAGACTCGCACGCAGTGACTCGCACACTCACAGACTCACACACTCGCGCACTCACAGACTCACACACTCACCGACTCACACACAGAGACTCGCACACTCAGACTCACACGCAGAGACTCGCACACTCACAGACTCGCACGCAGAGACTCACACACTCACACGCAGAGACTCGCACACTCACAGACTCACACTCACAGACTCACACACTCACAGACTCACACGCAGAGACTCGCACACTCAGACTCACACGCAGAGAATCGCACACTTACAGACTCACACGCAGAGACTCGCACACTCACAGACTCACACGCAGAGACTCGCACACTCACAGACTCGCACGCAGAGACTCACACACTCACACGCTGAGACTCGCACACTCACAGACTCACACGCAGAGACTCGCACACTCACAGACTCGCACGCAGTGACTCGCACACTCACAGACTCACACACTCACAGACTCGCACACGCAGAGACTCGCACACTCACAGACTCACGCACTCACAGACTCACACGCAGAGACTCGCACACTCACAGACTCACACTCACAGACTCGCACGCAGAGACTCGCACGCAGAGACTCGCACGCAGAGACTCGCACACTCACTGACTCACACGCAGAGACTCGCACACTCACAGACTCACACACTCGCACACTCACACACTCGCACACTCGCACACTCACAGACTCACACACTCACAGACTCGCACGCAGAGACTCGCACACTCACAGACTCACACGCAGAGACTCGCACGCAGAAACTCACACGCAGAGACTCGCACACTCACAGACTCACACGCAGAGACTCGCACACTCACAGACTCACACGCAGAGATTCGCACAATCACAGACTCACACACTCAGACTCGCACACGCAGAGACTCGCACACTCACAGACTCACGCACTCACAGACTCACACGCAGAGACTCGCACACTCACAGACTCACACGCAGACTCGCCACACACAGACTCCCACATTCACAGTTTCGCTTGCATGTGAGCGAACAACTGATTGAGCTGCAGACTCAAACGCAGACTCACCACATGTAGACTCAATACACGCACAACTCGCACACTCACACCCTTACACAGTGGCTCACATGCTCAGAGAGTCTCACATGCTCACAGTCTCACGTGCGTGTGAGTGAGCAGGTGATTGAGCTGCAAACTCACCACACGCAGGCTCATGCAGAGACTCACACACTCAGAGACTCACACACTCAGAGACTTGCACACTCACAGACTCGCACGCAGTGACTGGCACACTCACAGACTCACACACTCAGACTCACACACTCAGACTCGCACACGCAGAGACTCGCACACTCACAGACTCACGCACTCAGACTCACACGCAGAGACTCGCACACTCACAGACTCACACTCACAGACTCACACTCACAGACTCACACACTCACAGACTCGCACGCAGTGACTCGCACACTCACAGACTCGCACACTCACACGCACAGACTCACACACTCACAGACTCACACACTCACAGACTCGCACGCAATGACTCGCACACTCACACTCACACACTCACACACTCGCACACTCACAGACTCACACACTCACCGACTCACATGCAGAGACTCGCACACTCAGACTCACACGCAGAGACTCACACACTCACAGACTCACACGCAGAGACTCGCACATTCATAGACTCGCACGCAGAGACTCGCACACTCACAGACTCGCACGCAGTGGCTCGCACACTCACAGACTCACACACTCACAGACTCGCACACTCACACACTCGCACACTCACAGACTCACACACTCACAGACTCACACACTCACAGACTCGCACGCAGTGACTCGCACACTCACAGACTCACACACTCGCACACTCACAGACTCACACACTCACCGACTCACACACAGAGACTCGCACACTCAGACTCACACGCAGAGACTCGCACACTCACAGACTCGCACGCAGAGACTCACACACTCACACGCAGAGACTCGCACACTCACAGACTCACACGCAGAGACTCGCACGCAGAAACTCACACGCATAGACTCGCACACTCACAGACTCACACGCAGAGACTCGCACACTCACAGACTCACACGCAGAGATTCGCACAATCACAGACTCACACACTCAGACTCGCACACGCAGAGACTCGCACACTCACAGACTCACGCACTCACAGACTCACAAGCAGAGACTCGCACACTCACAGACGCACACGCAGACTCGCCACACACAGACTCCCACATTCACAGTTTCGCTTGCATGTGAGCGAACAACTGATTGAGCTGCAGACTCAAACCCAGACTCACCACATGTAGAATCAATACACGCACAACTCGCACACTCACACCCTTACACAGTGGCTCACATGCTCAGAGAGTCTCACATGCTCACAGTCTCACGTGCGTGTGAGTGAGCAGGTGATTGAGCTGCAAACTCACCACACGCAGGCTCAAGCAGAGACTCACACACTCAGAGACTCACACACTCAGAGACTTGCACACTCACAGATTCGCACGCAGTGACTGGCACACTCACAGACTCACACACTCAGACTCACACACTCAGACTCACACACTCAGACTCGCACACGCAGAGACTCGCACACTCACAGACTCACGCACTCAGACTCACACGCAGAGACTCACACACTCACAGACTCACACTCACAGACTCACACTCACAGACTCACACACTCACAGACTCGCACGCAGTGACTCGCACGCAGTGACTCGCACACTCACAGACTCGCACACTCACACTCACAGACTCACACACTCACAGACTCACACACTCACAGACTCGCACGCAGTGACTCGCACACTCACACTCACACACTCGCACACTCACAGACTCACACACTCACCGACTCACATGCAGACACTCGCACACTCAGACTCACACGCAGAGACTCACACACTCACAGACTCACACGCAGAGACTCGCACACTCATAGACTCGCACGCAGAGACTCGCACACTCACAGACTCGCACGCAGTGACTCGCACACTCACAGACTCACACACTCACAGACTCGCACACTCACACACTCGCACACTCACAGACTCACAAACTCACAGACTCACACACTCACAGACTCGCACGCAGTGACTCGCACACTCACAGACTCACACACTCGCACACTCACAGACTCACACACTCACCGACTCACACACAGAGACTCGCACACTCAGACTCACACGCAGAGACTCGTACACTCACAGACTCGCACGCAGAGACTCACACACTCACACGCAGAGACTCGCACACTCACAGACTCACACTCACAGACTCACACACTCACAGACTCACACGCAGAGACTCGCACACTCAGACTCACACGCAGAGAATCGCACACTCACAGACTCACACGCAGAGACTCGCACACTCACAGACTCACACGCAGAGACTCGCACACTCACAAACTCGCACGCAGAGACTCACACACTCACACGCTGAGACTCGCACACTCACAGACTCACACGCAGAGACTCGCACGCAGTGACTCGCACACTCACAGACTCACACACTCATAGACTCGCACACGCAGAGACTCGCACACTCACAGACTCACGCACTCACAGACTCACACGCAGAGACTCGCACACTCACAGACTCACACTCACAGACTCGGACGCAGAGACTCGCACACAGAAACTCACACGCAGAGACTCGCACACTCACTGACTCGCACGCAGAGACTCGCACACTCACAGACTCACACACTCGCACACTCACACACTCGCACACTCACAGACTCACACACTCACAGACTCACACGCAGAGACTCGCACACTCACAGACTCACACGCAGAGACTCGCACACTTACAGACTCACACGCAGAGACTCGCACGTAGAAACTCACACGCAGAGACTCGAACACTCACAGACTCACATGCAGAGACTCGCACACTCACAGACTCACACACTCACAGACTCGCACGCAGTGACTCGCACGCAGTGACTCGCACACTCACAGACTCGCACACTCACACTCACAGACTCACACACTCACAGACTCACACACTCACAGACTCGCACGCAGTGACTCGCACACTCACACTCACACACTCGCACACTCACAGACTCACACACTCACCGACTCACATGCAGACACTCGCACACTCAGACTCACACGCAGAGACTCACACACTCACAGACTCACACGCAGAGACTCGCACACTCATAGACTCGCACGCAGAGACTCGCACACTCACAGACTCGCACGCAGTGACTCGCACACTCACAGACTCACACACTCACAGACTCGCACACTCACACACTCGCACACTCACAGACTCACAAACTCACAGACTCACACACTCACAGACTCGCACGCAGTGACTCGCACACTCACAGACTCACACACTCGCACACTCACAGACTCACACACTCACCGACTCACACACAGAGACTCGCACACTCAGACTCACACGCAGAGACTCGTACACTCACAGACTCGCACGCAGAGACTCACACACTCACACGCAGAGACTCGCACACTCACAGACTCACACTCACAGACTCACACACTCACAGACTCACACGCAGAGACTCGCACACTCAGACTCACACGCAGAGAATCGCACACTCACAGACTCACACGCAGAGACTCGCACACTCACAGACTCACACGCAGAGACTCGCACACTCACAAACTCGCACGCAGAGACTCACACACTCACACGCTGAGACTCGCACACTCACAGACTCACACGCAGAGACTCGCACGCAGTGACTCGCACACTCACAGACTCACACACTCATAGACTCGCACACGCAGAGACTCGCACACTCACAGACTCACGCACTCACAGACTCACACGCAGAGACTCGCACACTCACAGACTCACACTCACAGACTCGGACGCAGAGACTCGCACACAGAAACTCACACGCAGAGACTCGCACACTCACTGACTCGCACGCAGAGACTCGCACACTCACAGACTCACACACTCGCACACTCACACACTCGCACACTCACAGACTCACACACTCACAGACTCACACGCAGAGACTCGCACACTCACAGACTCACACGCAGAGACTCGCACACTTACAGACTCACACGCAGAGACTCGCACGTAGAAACTCACACGCAGAGACTCGAACACTCACAGACTCACATGCAGAGACTCGCACACTCACAGACTCACACGCAGAGATTCGCACACTCACAGACTCATACGCAGAGACTCGCACACTCACAGACTCGCACGCAGTGACTGGCACACTCACAGACTCACACACTCAGACTCGCACACTCAGACTCGCACACGCAGAGACTCACACGCAGACTCGCCACACACAGACTCCCACATTCACAGTCTCATGTGCGTGTGAGTGAGCAGGTGATTGAGCTGCAAACTCACAACACGCAGGCTCATGCAGAGACTCACACACTCACAGACTCGCACACTCACAGACTCGCACGCAGTGACTAGCAGACTCACAGACTCACACACTCAGAGACTCGCACACTCACAGACTCGCACGCAGTGACTCGCACACTCACACTCACAGACTCGCACACTCACAGACTCACACGCAGAGAATCGCACACTCACAGACTCACACGCAGAGACTCGCACACTCACAGACTCACACGCAGAGACTCGCACACTCACAGACTCGCACGCAGAGACTCACACACTCACACGCTGAGACTCGCACACTCACAGACTCACACGCAGAGACTCGCACGCAGTGACTCGCACACTCACAGACTCACACACTCATAGACTCGCACACGCAGAGACTCGCACACTCACAGACTCACGCACTCACAGACTCACACGCAGAGACTCGCACACTCACAGACTCACACTCACAGACTCGGACGCAGAGACTCGCACACAGAAACTCACACGCAGAGACTCGCACACTCACTGACTCACACGCAGAGACTCGCACACTCACAGACTCACACACTCGCACACTCACACACTCGCACACTCACAGACTCACACACTCACAGACTCACACGCAGAGACTCGCACACTCACAGACTCACACGCAGAGACTCGCACACTTACAGACTCACACGCAGAGACTCGCACGTAGAAACTCACACGCAGAGACTCGAACACTCACAGACTCACACGCAGAGACTCGCACACTCACAGACTCACACGCAGAGATTCGCACACTCACAGACTCATACGCAGAGACTCGCACACTCACAGACTCGCACGCAGTGACTGGCACACTCACAGACTCACACACTCAGACTCGCACACTCAGACTCGCACACGCAGAGACTCACACGCAGACTCGCCACACACAGACTCCCACATTCACAGTCTCATGTGCGTGTGAGTGAGCAGGTGATTGAGCTGCAAACTCACAACACGCAGGCTCATGCAGAGACTCACACACTCACAGACTCGCACACTCACAGACTCGCACGCAGTGACTAGCAGACTCACAGACTCACACACTCAGAGACTCGCACACTCACAGACTCGCACGCAGTGACTCGCACACTCACACTCACAGACTCGCACACTCACAGACTCACACACTCAGACTCACACGCACAGACTCGCACACTCACAGACTCACGCAGAGACTCGCACACTCACAGACTCGCACGCAGTGACTGGCACACTCACAGACTCACACACTCACAGACTCGCACACTCACACACTCGCACACTCACAGACTCACACACTCACAGACTCACACACTCACAGACTCGCACGCAGTGACTCGCACACTCACAGACTCACACACTCGCGCACTCACAGACTCACACACTCACCGACTCACACGAAGAGACTCGCACACTCAGACTCACACGCAGAGACTCGCACACTCACAGACTCACGCAGAGACTCGCACACTCACAGACTCGCACGCAGTGACTCGCACACTCACAGACTCACACACTCGCACACTCACAGACTCACACACTCACCGACTCACACACAGAGACTCGCACACTCAGACTCACACGCAGAGACTCGTACACTCACAGACTCGCACGCAGAGACTCACACACTCACACGCAGAGACTCGCACACTCACAGACTCACACTCACAGACTCACACACTCACAGACTCACACGCAGAGACTCGCACACTCAGACTCACACGCAGAGAATCGCACACTCACAGACTCACACGCAGAGACTCGCACACTCACAGACTCACACGCAGAGACTCGCACACTCACAAACTCGCACGCAGAGACTCACACACTCACACGCTGAGACTCGCACACTCACAGACTCACACGCAGAGACTCGCACGCAGTGACTCGCACACTCACAGACTCACACACTCATAGACTCGCACACGCAGAGACTCGCACACTCACAGACTCACGCACTCACAGACTCACACGCAGAGACTCGCACACTCACAGACTCACACTCACAGACTCGGACGCAGAGACTCGCACACAGAAACTCACACGCAGAGACTCGCACACTCACTGACTCGCACGCAGAGACTCGCACACTCACAGACTCACACACTCGCACACTCACACACTCGCACACTCACAGACTCACACACTCACAGACTCACACGCAGAGACTCGCACACTCACAGACTCACACGCAGAGACTCGCACACTTACAGACTCACACGCAGAGACTCGCACGTAGAAACTCACACGCAGAGACTCGAACACTCACAGACTCACATGCAGAGACTCGCACACTCACAGACTCACACGCAGAGATTCGCACACTCACAGACTCATACGCAGAGACTCGCACACTCACAGACTCGCACGCAGTGACTGGCACACTCACAGACTCACACACTCAGACTCGCACACTCAGACTCGCACACGCAGAGACTCACACGCAGACTCGCCACACACAGACTCCCACATTCACAGTCTCATGTGCGTGTGAGTGAGCAGGTGATTGAGCTGCAAACTCACAACACGCAGGCTCATGCAGAGACTCACACACTCACAGACTCGCACACTCACAGACTCGCACGCAGTGACTAGCAGACTCACAGACTCACACACTCAGAGACTCGCACACTCACAGACTCGCACGCAGTGACTCGCACACTCACACTCACAGACTCGCACACTCACAGACTCACACGCAGAGAATCGCACACTCACAGACTCACACGCAGAGACTCGCACACTCACAGACTCACACGCAGAGACTCGCACACTCACAGACTCGCACGCAGAGACTCACACACTCACACGCTGAGACTCGCACACTCACAGACTCACACGCAGAGACTCGCACGCAGTGACTCGCACACTCACAGACTCACACACTCATAGACTCGCACACGCAGAGACTCGCACACTCACAGACTCACGCACTCACAGACTCACACGCAGAGACTCGCACACTCACAGACTCACACTCACAGACTCGGACGCAGAGACTCGCACACAGAAACTCACACGCAGAGACTCGCACACTCACTGACTCACACGCAGAGACTCGCACACTCACAGACTCACACACTCGCACACTCACACACTCGCACACTCACAGACTCACACACTCACAGACTCACACGCAGAGACTCGCACACTCACAGACTCACACGCAGAGACTCGCACACTTACAGACTCACACGCAGAGACTCGCACGTAGAAACTCACACGCAGAGACTCGAACACTCACAGACTCACACGCAGAGACTCGCACACTCACAGACTCACACGCAGAGATTCGCACACTCACAGACTCATACGCAGAGACTCGCACACTCACAGACTCGCACGCAGTGACTGGCACACTCACAGACTCACACACTCAGACTCGCACACTCAGACTCGCACACGCAGAGACTCACACGCAGACTCGCCACACACAGACTCCCACATTCACAGTCTCATGTGCGTGTGAGTGAGCAGGTGATTGAGCTGCAAACTCACAACACGCAGGCTCATGCAGAGACTCACACACTCACAGACTCGCACACTCACAGACTCGCACGCAGTGACTAGCAGACTCACAGACTCACACACTCAGAGACTCGCACACTCACAGACTCGCACGCAGTGACTCGCACACTCACACTCACAGACTCGCACACTCACAGACTCACACACTCAGACTCACACGCACAGACTCGCACACTCACAGACTCACGCAGAGACTCGCACACTCACAGACTCGCACGCAGTGACTGGCACACTCACAGACTCACACACTCACAGACTCGCACACTCACACACTCGCACACTCACAGACTCACACACTCACAGACTCACACACTCACAGACTCGCACGCAGTGACTCGCACACTCACAGACTCACACACTCGCGCACTCACAGACTCACACACTCACCGACTCACACGAAGAGACTCGCACACTCAGACTCACACGCAGAGACTCGCACACTCACAGACTCACGCAGAGACTCGCACACTCACAGACTCGCACGCAGTGACTGGCACACTCACAGACTCACACACTCAGAGACTCGCACACTCACAGACTCGCACGCAGTGACTCGCACACTCACACTCACAGACTCGCACACTTACAGACTCACACACTCACAGACTCACACGCAGAGACTCGCACACTCACAGACTCGCACGCAGAGATTCACACACTCACACGCAGAGACTCGCACACTCACAGACTCACACGCAGTGACTCGCACACTCACAGACTCACACACTCACAGACTCGCACACTCACAGACTCACGCACTCACAGACTCACACGCAGAGACTCGCACACTCACAGACTCACACTCACAGACTCGCACGCAGAGACTCGCACGCAGAAACCCACACGCAGAGACTCACACGCAGAGACTCGCACACTCACAGACTCACACTCACAGACTCGCACACTCACAGACTCACGCACTCACAGACTCACACGCAGAGACTCGCACACTCACAGACTCACACTCACAGACTCACACGCAGAGACTCGCACGCAGAAACTCACACGCAGAGACTCGCACACTCACTGACTCACATGCAGAGACTCGCACACTCACAGACTCACACACTCAAACACTCACACACTCGCACAATCACAGACTCACACACTCACAGACTCACACGCAGAGACTCGCACACTCACAGACTCACACGCAGAGACTCGCACGCAGAAACTCACACGCAGAGACTCGCACACTCACAGACTCACACGCAGAGACTCGCACACTCACAGACTCACACGCAGAGATTCGCACATTCACAGACTCACATGCAGAGACTCACACACTCACAGACTCGCACGCAGTGACTGGCACACTCAGAGACTCACACACTCAGACTCACACACTCAGACTCGCACACGCAGAGACTCGCACACGCAGAGACTGGCACACTCACAGACTCACACTCACAGACTCACACACTCACAGACTCACACGCAGAGACTCGCACACTCACAGACTCACACGCAGAAACTCGCACGCAGAAACTCACACGCAGAGACTCGCAAACTCACAGACTCATGCACTCACAGACTCACACGCAGAGACTCGCACACTCACAGACTCACACTCACAAACTCGCACGCAGAGACTCGCACGCAGAAACTCACACGTAGAGACTCACATGCAGAGACTCGCACACTCACAGACTCACACGCAGAGACTCGCACACTCACAGACTCGCATGCGTGACTCGCACACTCTCAGACTCACACACTCACAGACTCGCACACGCAGAGACTCGCACACTCACAGACTCACGCACTCACAGACTCACACGCAGACACTCGCACACTCACAGACTCACACACTCACACACTCGCACACTCGCAGACTCGCACACTCACAGACTCACACACTCACAGACTTGCACGCAGAGACTCGCACACTCACAGACTCACACGCAGAGACTCGCACGCAGAAACTCACACGCAGAGACTCGCACACTCACAGACTCACACGCAGAGACTCGCACACTCAGACTCACATGCAGAGATTCGCACAATCACAGACTCGCACGCAGAGACTCGCACACTCAAAGACTCGCACGCAGTGACTGGCACACTCACAGACTCACACACTCAGACTCACACACTCAGACTCGCACACTCACAGACTCGCACGCAGTGACTGGCACACTCACAGACTCACACACTCAGAGACTCGCACACTCACAGACTCGCACGCAGTGACTCGCACACTCACAGACTCACACACTCACAGACTCGCACACGCAGAGACTCGCTCACTCACAGACTCACGCACTCACAGACTCACACGCAGAGACTCGCACACTCACAGACTCACACGCAGACTCGCCACACACAGACTCCCACATTCACAGTCTCATGTGCGTGTGAGTGAGCAGGTGATTGAGCTGCAAACTCACCACACGAAGGCTCATGCAGAGACTCACACACTCACAGACTCGCACACTCACAGACTCGCACGCAGTGACTGGCAGACTCACAGACTCACACACTCAGAGACTCGCACACTCACAGACTCGCACGCAGTGACTCGCACACTCACACTCACAGACTCACACACTCGCACACTCACAGACTCACACACTCACAGACTCACACGCAGAGACTCGCACACTCAGACTCACACGCAGAGACTCGCACACTCACAGACTCACGCAGAGACTCGCACACTCACAGACTCACACGCAGAGACTCGCACACTCACAGACTCGCACGCAGAGATTCACACACAGACTCACACTCACAGACTCGCACGCAGAGACTCGCACGCAGAAACTCACACGCAGAGACTCACACGCAGAGACTCGTACACTCACAGACTCACACTCACAGACTCGCACACGCAGAGACTCACACACTCACAGACTCACGCACTCACAGACTCACACGCAGAGACTCGCACACTCACAGACTCACACTCACAGACTCACACGCAGAGACTCGCATGCAGAAACTCACATGCAGAGACTCGCACACTCACTGACTCACATGCAGAGACTCGCACACTCACAGACTCACACACTCAAACACTCACACACTCGCACAATCACAGACTCACACACTCACAGACTCACACGCAGAGACTCGCACACTCACAGACTCGCACGCAGTGACTCACACACTCACAGACTCACACACTAACAGACTCACACTCTAAATGTGGAGTGAAATATACAAGCGTCAGGGTCGGGATCGAACCCACAACATTTCTGTATAGTAGGCGAGGTAGTTAACATCTTGCCACCGTGGCGCTAAATTCTTTGACTCACCCACTCAACTACTAAAGCCACCCACTAACCGACTCACAAACCCACTCACCCTGCCACGCACTCAATTTATAACCCACTCACTAAGCCACTCATCCTCGCACCTACCTGCACATGCACTCACTAACTCACTCACCCAACAACCCACCCATTAACTCACCCACCCACTCCCTGACCAACTCACGAACCAACCCACCCACTCACACTGTGACCTACTCCATATCTAACCCAACAACTCACTCACCCAGCCCCTCACCTACTAACCTAACCACCCACCAACTCACTCACCCACCTACGCACTCAAATACCCACTCACCCAACTGTAAACAATTTTTTTTTTACAAGGTAAGGCCCACAGAGCTGTACAGATCTTATTCAGAAGCAACGTGGCCACAAAAAACCCAGAGGTCTCGGAGAAAAATCCATGAACCACGAGGAGAACATGCAAACTCCAAATATACAGGCATCAAGATCGAGACCGAACCCACAACCTCCTGTACAAAAGGTAAGGTAGTTAACATCTCGCCACCATGGGGCTCCACTCTCTGACTCGCAGCCACCCACTCACCTACCCATTCAGCCACATACCCATTCAGCCACATACACACTAAAAGACCCATATCAGCATATAAGTGGTCTTGTATTCACTCAGTAAATGAAGTTTAATATAAAATTGTACACTCACAGGATCGAAATAAAGATGACATTGCACATCGGAGTAAACCGAGTCGCGGCTATGATAAAATTTTGCATTTGCATAACATTGATTTATTAGCATACAAAATGACTTTTTGCAGAGCGATTTAATACAAAAGTCTGATAGACTACAAAATAAAAGTACATACAAACCAGGCATCAACACCGTTGCTTTGTATGATCTGTGAAACGCAGAAAATTTCAGATAAAATCGGACATTTTGAGCTTGCTGCTGTATCGACTGAGTGGAATCAATACAATTAGTATCGATTCACAATCAACAAAGACCATATATGGGAAAATCTCTGATCGGTGATTTTGATTGCATAGTATTGCAGCGCCCCTTTGATGATGTTATAAAGCACTTGCCCCAACAGTCTGTTAAAGGCTACACGGGGATCTTTGTGTGCGAGTAGCTCACAGATCCTTGAGAGATCTGAACACTGTCCGATCATCAGCGAGCTCCTCCGGCAGGCGAGGCTGCGTTGGCGGTTGTCTGTGCATTCAGAGGTGTTAACTATCCCACGCAGAGAAGTCTGCTTACAGGACATAAGAGGTTCTTCACGTACCGTGCCCCGTGTCACCTGAATGTTAAATGGGGCTCCGGTAATTCAGTGTCCACCGCCGAATCATCTTTCACCATCACCACGCGTCCATTAAGGCCAATGTGACGAGGCCATAGATAGACAACGCGTTAAAACGGGGTGGGGAGGGGGGGGCAAGAAAAACGTCGTACTACGTGACATCACAACACCCTGCACGCAGCCATAGTGGCTGATTAGGGTGCGCATCATTTACGAATATGTGGTTTAAGTGGTTGAGAGTAGATTTTGGTGTAAATTGATCACGATGCTTTGCGCAGCCTGCATTTAAAATTTCATGCGTGGGTGCGTGAGCAGATATGAGTGGGTGAGTGCGTGAGTAAGCCGGTGAGTATGTGGGTGGATGGAGGGAGCTGGGCGGGCACGGCATGGGCTGGAGTGGAGGTGGACTGATGCGGTACGGGAGGATGTGGAGCTGAGTGGGCTTTGCCGACGACTGGTACCAGTGGTGTCGAGATCGGCCTCTGCAGGGAGGCTCGTGAAGGATGCTTCTACTTGGCAGTTGGCGACACTCGCCCTCCAACAACAACGGAGGAGTGACGCTCACAACAACGAGCAGAACACCGGATGATAAATATGCAGCAATTTGGCACAGTACGGGGTACAGGTGGTGCTGCCAGTCATCTCAGTCAGCCAACCCATGGCACCTGGGTCTGTTCCAGGACCTCCGGTCAGCGAGCCTTCGACACTTCACGTGGCTTCAAAGTGCACCTGGCCTGGCACAGTCGCTGTGGTGACGTCACTGTTACTTATTGGCGAATGGTGACGGTTGATAATGCAGCGGTGGTTGTGAGAGATGTCATTTTGGGGGGGGGGCGCCAACCCTGACCAGCTGTGAACCACCTCACGTCGCCCGCAGCCACCAGTGGCCACGGGGAGTTCTGGATGGGTGCGAGGGGCTGGTAGCGAGGGGGGAGGGGACATGGAAGGTGAGAATTATTTTATTATGCTTTATTTTTATTATTTTATTAATACCCTTCTACGTGACTTTACCGAAAGAACCAAGAAGATGAATCCCTGCAGTCACGAAAGCTTTAAATCGAGATGTAGAGGTGTTACATACTGGGGTGGAGCAAGCCATTACGTTGCGGTGTCTACATCACGGTCCGTGCGTGGGGTGTCTACATCAACGTCCGCATACAGCCCCGCCCCTCGGGGGGCAGTTGGCTATATAAGGCGGTGTGCGAGAGAGCTCGAGGCAGTCGTTGGAGCAGAAGAGCCGTTGGAGACTGAAAACCAGCTCGCAAGCCCTGGGACTACACTGAGTCGGTCTCCTGCAGGAGTGGAACCGAGCTGTGGGTGAGTGGTGGCTGTGTGAGTCTCTGTATGTGAGTCTCTCCGTGTGAGTCTGTGTGTGTGAGTCTGTCTGTGTGGAACAGTCATGGTGGGGGTATTGAGGGGGGGGCATGGGGGGTCTCGGGTGGGGGGCAGAGGAGGCATGGGGGGAGAAGCTCAGGTGGGGGGGAGGAGCTAATGGCTGTGACATCACGGGGGGGCGTGGTTAACTTGTACCGCCCCCGCGTCTCGCGCCACGTGCTTCCCACTGGCAGTTTGCCCGTTAGAGAGGCGCCGACAGACCCCAGAGCAGGTGAGGAGTTGAACGGAGCTGTGGGCGAGTGGTGGTGGTGGTGTTAGTCTCTCTATGTGAGTCTTGTGTGTGTGTGTGAGTCTCTCTGTGTGAGTCTGTGTGTGTGTGAGACTATCTGTGTGAGTCTGTGTGTGTGAGACTATCTGTGTGAGTCTGTGTGTGGAACGGTCGTGTAGCTGACAGCGCGCCGCGCTATTAACTGGGAGACCCCGAGGTGGATTCTCTCTCAAGGCCAACAGCAGTGACGATGATCTGAACCGGTGCTGGGCCTCCCCTAGGTCGACTCAACCTCGAATGAGTACCTGGTGCGGTGTGTAAAGGTCGCCACTAGGGAGACAAAGGCGGCCAGGCGTGGTGCTGGCAATCCAACCCCCTCGTGTGTAGTGCCAGCCTTCATACGTACTGCTGGCTAACAGCACTTTCCCCTACAGACTGTTAAGTCTCTATGGGGATCTTTATTTTTATTTCGATTTAAAGCTTTCGTGACTGCAGGGATTCATCTTCTTGGTTCTTTCGGTAAAGTCACGTAGAATGGAAATAATAAAATAATAAAAATAAAACATAATAAGATAATTCTCACAACGTTTCGGCCACAACGCAAGCAGCCGTCCTCAGGTGAAGACCAGGTCTGTCGGGGAGACAGCGTCTGAATGAAACACCACCACGCTTGGAGCGTATATTTTAGCTGGGTTGGAAGGGGGGAAGGGCGCCTTGACAAAATAATTTGCATATCAAGAGGAATTTAGCATATTTATGGGAAATGCAGGTATGTGATTAGTACCATTGTTGAAATGCGTAGGAAGTGGGCGGGGGGTTTCAAAGTCATATTATGCCCGTGCATTATGCAGGGTTAGCGATTAATTACGACTTTGTTAACGTCTAGCTTTTCAGTGTGTGGGTTCGGTCTCTTATTTGAGAGGCGGTTGAATTTGTAAATCAAGTTGTCCTTACATTTGGTCGACATAGCGGCAGCTGAAGAGGCAGTCATATTGTCTAAATGTTCCCAATCCGATGTGGAAATTGTTGCAGTCAAAGATAAGTGTGATTTGTAGAGTGTCTTGTCTAACTGATCTAGTTCGGTGCGCGTAAGTCTGATTTTCTCTGAGATAAGAGCTAAGCTAGTTCTAGACAGAATTCGTTTAGCATTAGAAGAAGTTACAGCAGCAGAGGTTAGTGTAAATGCGATTGGTATTACCTTAGAGTCGCGGCATCTCTTCAGAAAGGTGGGAGACTCGATTAGCTGAGCCTTCTTTGTCTTTGGTGTCCCATACTGGCAGGGGGAGGAGTGGTGGTGTTAATGTTGGTGGTAGTAGTGGGGGTGGTGCTTGTGATGGTGGTGGTGTTAGTTTTAGTGATGGTGGTGTTAGTGATTGTGGTTGTTATTAGTGGTGATAGTGGTGGTGTTACTGGTGTTAGTGATAGTGATGGTGGTGTTGGTGGTATTAGTGGTGGTGGTGTTAGTGAGGTGGCAGGATGCCCTGGTGGTCCCCATCTTTAAGAAGGGAGACCGCACAGACTGTAACAACTACAGGGGCATCTCACTCCTCGGTGTGCCGGGAAAGGTCCTGGCAAGGATTATTCAACACCGCCTTGCCAGGAATACTGAGGAAAGGCAGTTGTTGCTTTTTGTGTTTTTCGTATTATGGGTGACTGGTGAGGATGTGAGTCTGTGTTGATGATGAGAGTCCGCATTGTGAAGTGACGTGTGTTTAGACGTGGGCGTGTCACGCCCCTTCGACTCTGTGACCCTCGCCTCTGTCTCCCGCTCTCCACGCAGAGACCCGGACCGCGCGAGAGACACCGTGAGCTCTGAGCACCCTCGTCTGCAAGTTGCTACCATGGAGGTACATGTGGCTCCTCGACTTGTGTGGTGAAGTATGGGTGGACGTGTGTTCTCCCCTCTGCGTGTGCCTACCTGTGACCTGTATACCTGGATGTGCTTCTCCTTGCCCGCCTGAGTGTGTGTGCGTCTATCAGTGTCTCTCCGAGATCCTGTTGGTGTACATGCCCGTCTACGCGTGAGCATCTACAGCACTGTTATCTATCCACTGATGGATGAACGCCTCGCTCCCTGAGACCCTGCTACCCCTCACATCCTGTGATGGCATAATCCGCCAAGCGCCGGTTTCGTCGCACCATCTCTCTGGCCGCTCTCCTCTCTGATGTGTTCCGTTCCTTGGTTGTCGCTGTTATTATGCTTGACTGTCAGCCATTGTTGTCCATCCTGGCCATGGCTCGTCCTGCCCGAGTCCCACTCACTCCTCAAGCTCTAGTGGTGGACCTTTGTGTGTGTGTGTAGATCAGCCGAGCTGGAGAGGCTCGGAGTAACGGCGAGTCTTGCACCACGTGGAGTGCGCTGTCCTCAGCGCGCACCGCCTCCATCCGCAGCAAGTCGCCACAAGGTAAGAACAGAAATGAGTGACGTCAAGATGGCCACACTGAATGGTGGGACATCACGACGGTCATGTTTCAAGGGGGACGTGACAGTGACCATGATGCATGGGGGACTTCATGGTGGCCATGTTGCATGGGTGATGTACCGTTCGACTTTTGCCGTTCTCTGGTCTCACACCGGCGAGACAAGGCCATAAAGAAGGCTGTCTCTGGTGCAGGCCAGTCAATTTCAAAGACAATGCATATATTATCGGAGCATGTTTGTTTGCATATTTTTCCACAAGTACGTGTGGTAAATGCAGACGTGATGCCTTGCAAAAGGTATCTATTTGGTGTTTGAACATATTAACACCTGTTTTTGTGCCAGGAAGGGTAAAAGCTATTCTTATTTCATAAAATCCTTGGCATATCTGTGTTATATTTATCTAATTCATTAACCCCGTTGTCAAATCCAAGCAACCTAAGACGTCATCAAAGCTGCATATAGCTGGACATCGAACGAAGATGGTCACTGCATCGCACGTTTTCAGATGTGCTTCTGCAGTCATCTGGAATGCTCTTCCGACATTAGGAAGCCACTGGAGCGATGCTCTTTTAAATCTATAATTTTTGCGAACTTTTTAGTTTATTGTCCTTCCCCCTCACTTCTGATTAGCAGGGTTGCCGAAGCATGGTGCAAAATAAGTTCAACATACAGACATAACTGGAATTGGCCAAAACATCCAAGTCCCCTGCAAACTCCTCAAATTGGGATCACACAGCAGACGTAATGGCAGCAGCGTCACCCCCATTCTCTGTAAATCATCTGCAGGAACCTCCTGAAAAGGAATCAAAACAAATGATCACCGACAGCTGTTGTTGTTATTCTCTTGCCTGCAGCAATCCTGGCTCTCTTTGGCCCTCAGGAAGTATGGTACTCTGCGCTCCGCAACAGATCCCGGGGACCAAATAACGATGGATACGACGACCACGAACATCATTACATTCCGGTGAGACTCGCCACAAAGCCCCCGCCGTGGGGGCGGTCACAGGCGCAGCGGTCGCGAGGTTCGTGGCTTCTTGTCATTGCACCTGAAGTACCAACCAACCAGAGACAGCACAGATGCACTCTCCCACACACTTCACAATCAAGTTTATTTCCCAAGTTAAGCCCATTGAGCTAATGAGCTTTTTTAAGGGTGTCACAGCCAGCAGACAGAGCATTCCACAATTACAGATTTAAGAAAACCAAACACTTAATAAAACAATTATTTCGTAAAATAATGCTCACACTTCTTACATGTTGTGATTTTCAAAATATAGTCAGTCTAAATGATTGTAATTTGGTGCAGGTCCAGCATGAGCACCTCCACTACCGCTATGAGGTGCTGAAGAAGATTGGGGAAAGAGGTCAAGGCCAGGTGATCCGGTGCCTTGACCACATGAGGAACACCCTGGTGGCCGTAAAGATCTTGGTATCACCATTGAGGTAAGAATTCAGAGCGGTCTTGTCACAAGGACGACGTTGTTGTTCAGTCCTTTGCTGTGGGCGGCCGTGTGATGAGGTGGTGACAACTCGTGCCTCACAGAGGGTCCCCGGTTCGACTCCTGACTCGGGTGCCCTCCTGTGTGGAGTTTGTATGTTCTCCCCCTGTTCTGGATCAGTTCACTCTTACATTACATTAATTCTTCATTTCACCTGGGAGATGCATTCCTGAAAAGTGCCGCGTTAAGGGAAAGCACATTAAGCAAACATAATATCCCCATATATAATGTAACGATAAAGTTTTGCAAGATATAATACACGCACACAGTGATATGAAGAGACCAATAATGGAGGGTATGCTGTCACGTCACGTTATAATTCCGCATTCCGCCTACTGTATCATACCGCTCAGCCGTGCAGTTTCATAGCGGGCACATTCCACGTTATAATAGGCGCTTTCCTACATTAGAACAGATGCATTCCGGATTATAATGGGTGCGGTCCGCGTTATAACGGGAGCCTTCCACGTTATAATGGGCACGTTCCACGCTATAAAAGGCACGTTCCACGCAATAAAAGGCACGTTCCACGCAATAAAAGGCACGTTCCACGCTTTAATGAGGTTGTCCCATGTCACAACGGGCGCGTTCATGGGACCTCCTTTGCCAGTACCAAAGATATACTGGCAAAGGAGGTCCCATGATGTAGCTGCTCACCCCGAGCTCTCATTCCTCTGATAGTGCTTGTCTCTGTGCTGTACGCCTTTTGGCGTCCTCTGGTTTAACACCGTTTTGTGACTAGACTCAACAGAAAGCTGTCTGGTGTGGACCAATCAGTTTAAAAGACAATGCATATATTATCAGAGTATGTTTTTTGTTTGCATACTGACCACAAGTATTGTGGTTAATTCAGACATGATTTCTTGTAAAAGGTTTCAGTTTTTTGTTACATCTTAACACCTGTTTTGTTGCCAGGAAAAAGGGGAAAAATCTATTCTCATATTTTGGTATTGGCAAAGGAGGTCCCATGATGTTCCACGTTATAATGCCTTGCTTTGTGAGAGCCACATTCAGTCACGAATCAGCTATGGCTCAGTCTCTAAAACTCAGGCTCAGCTCCAGCTCAGCCGTGGTTTGGCTCAGGCTTGAGCCACTCAGCTGCTGATAAAGATACACGAGTGGCTCAGCAGTGGCTTGGCTCAGCTCCTGGAAATCCTGAGTGTGGCTGGGGCCATGCTCGGAGTCGGCTCAATTCACACATTAGGGAATCACTACGTTAAGTCAGCACCCCAAACCCCCTCTATCCCTTGCTTATTTTATCCTCTTCCCTATCCTTTCTGGAACCTTCCATGAGCGCGCTACTGGAACTTACAATGACATTACACTTGGGGAAGGTATAATTATTTAATTCTGAATATAATTGTTTCTGGTCATTTCTTAAGCAAGTCTAAGTCATGATTCATTTGTGGATTTTCTCTGCACAGCTCCAAGCGTGATAAATCTCAGAGAATGGAGATGAAGATGGCTCTGGAACTTCAGGGCAAGGGCAGTGATGAGGACTACAACGTCGTCAAAGTCCTGAACCATTTTGACTTCAGAGGACACCACTGCATTGACCTGGAGCTGTTGAAGTACGTACCATGTGTTCCCACCGCCCCCCCCCCCCCCTGGCGTGGTTAACTTTATTAGCTAAACAAAAACTATTTTATTTAGCAGGTAAAGCCCACTGCTCTATTAGTTATTTTTCACAAGCGGCCTGGCTACAAATGATAGCTCAAAAAAGTGGCTGATGTGGAAATGTATGGCAGCCAAACACTCTAAACACGTGTTTCTAAATGTGGAGAGAAAAACCAGAGGACCCGGAGAAAAATCCACGTGACCAGGGGGAGAACATGCAAACTCAGAATATACATGCGTCAGGGTCAGGATCAAAGCCCCGATCTCTTCCACACCAGGGGGGGTGATAACATCACACCACCGGGGCTAAATGTTACTTTTGGGATTCCCGTGCCAACCTCGCATTGCGATACTGTGGAGCTGGCATGTGCCCTAGGTGCACTAGAGGCCACTCCTCTTTTCTCAATCAGTGCCGCCCACTTTTATATAGCCACGCCTCCACTCGATCAGCAGGTTGGCTGCAGCGCAGTGGTGACGCTTGTGCCCCTCGGTGAAAATCCCTGAGTTTGATTCTCAACACGGACGCCTTTCTGCGTGGAGTTTGTATCTCCTAATAGATAACTCCACCACCCGGAAACAGAGCCAATGAAAGCAAGTGGTCAGATGTGCTAGCTGATTCGGTTTATCAGCAAACCAATGACCTAAACCCACTATGACTCATATTAGTCGTGAATGTGCAAATAGAATATTAATATTGTCGTTATCATAATCCACGCAGTATTGCAGGGTATGACACTGACACTGTGTCGTTGTTGTAATTGTTGTTGCTTCTGCCTCTTTCACAGGGAGAGCCTCCATGATGTGATTAAGGAAGCGGGGCTCCGGCAATTGCACATGGGGATGGTGAAAACTTACACCAGGGGCATCCTCAAGTTCCTTTGCCACACCAAGGCCAGGAGCATCATCCATGCGGACATTAAGCCAGTGAGTGGACACAGCATTCAGCGCGACTTTGTTCCGGAGTTGTGTCATTATTGGGGACTCGGACCATAGAGAAAACCGCCCACGTTGGTCACAGGGTCGATGTGTTAGCTCTGTCCGTCTATCTGGAAGGAGACAGGGTCACGTTACCTCTGGTGATGATCCGGTATGAATTAAACTGTCGTGTAGAGTCGTGTCGCTATTGGGGGACTCGCCACAGAGAAAACCAGCAATGTAGATCACAGCGTTGCCACGAACTTTGGCAAACACAAACCGGAGCTGAAAAGAATGATTTTCAAAACGTGCCAAACACGCGTTTGAACTGACAGGTGCCCATTGTCGGCTTCCATGCTGTGAATGGAAAACTTCCCAAATCGTCACTAAATCCGTGCGCCCTCGAGTGTGGTTTTTGGTTCGTAACTCGTTAACGGGCAGCTGTGAGCAACTAGGATAAGTTGTCTATAGAGCCGCACCCTCTTACTTAGATGGTGCTTCAGAGAGCTTTACATGTGATGAGCCTCGACGAACATGGCTCGTCTTGACGCATTTGAAAGGGGCACCCCCAGTGGCAGCTGTCAGAAAACAGGGAATGTTGCACTTGACTAAAGGTTGACGACGGCGCTACGCCTCACCTAGTTCCCCTGTTTAGTATGTACTGTGGTACGTGATTGATCCACTGCTGGCTGAATGCTATTGGCGTAACCTTCGAGTGTGAATTCCTTCTGCCTCTCTTGCTTTAGGAAAATGTTCTAATCAAGGACACCGTGACCGGCACCATCAGGGTCACGGACTTTGGCACCAGCTTTTTTGTGAAACGTCAACGTGAGTAACCTCACCTGGGTGTGAGTTTCTGCGTGTGGGTGTGTCTGTGTACCAGTGTGTGTGCAAGTCTCTTAGTGTCTGTACATGTGACAGTGTGTGATAACGATGCTGTTCATGACATAGTGAGTACACACATACATATTTGTTGTTGTGATTGTTGTGCAGCTCTGCATGTTGGTGGGACCCTGCCATTCCAATCTCCGGAGGTATTGCTGGGCTACAGATTGACCTGTGCAGTGGACATGTGGGCACTGGGCTGCACGGTGGCGGAGTTGGTGACCGGCAGGGAATTATTCCAGTCGGACAGCCGCGACGACCACCTCCCGTGCTGCATGGAGGTATTTCCAACTGGGCGTTCACCCAGTTGTAGGCTCTGGGGGGGGGGGGGGGGAGGAGAGGGGGGGGGCGATTGGGTACTTAGTGACCTGGCGAATGGCAGCCATCGTATGTTGTATGTGTGTACACGTGTATCTTGTACGTGTGGGGGAAGCAGTGGTGCAGCGGTTCACGTGCTCAGCTACAAACTCGGTAATGCGAGTTTGATTCCAAATCACGGCCAACATCAGTGAGGATTATCTGAACCGGTACTGGGCATCCCAGAGTTCGACTCAGCCTCAAATGAGTACCTGGTGCGGTGTACCTGCTTCAATATGGCCAACCATCCCCTCTCTGTGTGTGCCACAGTCCTGGCCCTCAACAGGTGCCGCTACTGTTGATGCTGTTTCTACTCACTACTATAAGCACTTGCCCCTAGTCTGCTGCAGCTACATGGGTGACCTTTGCCTTTATCTCAACCATGTGCAGATCCTTGGGTTGCCTCCAAGATGTATGATGGATGCAACTCCTGACGGAATACACTACTTTGGTGAGTTGACGGGTGGGGCGAGCAACCGACCGGATTCAGTGTTAGGGTGTGGCCTGGAGCTGTTGGGGTGGCCATTGGGGGGGGGCTCTTTGTATTTTCAATTCCTTGGGTGAGTGGGTGGGTGGGTAAATTGGTGTGTGGGAGAGTGGGTGGGTGGGTAAGTGGGCAAAGTGGTGGTTGGTGACTGTGTCTCTCCTGCTGTGCATGTCTCCTGCAAATCGTGTGGGCATGATGTTCTGCCCAGTCAAGAGAAGGGTGCCAGGGAGCTTGTCACTTCACGGGGCACTCAATAGCCAAGACCTGGAGTTTGTTGAATTCGTCAGCTCCTGCCTGCGGTAAGAATCATCCCCCTCCCCCCTCCCCATGAGGAATTTCCCCCACCAAGGTGATCAACGATCGCTCTCATCCGATCACCAGGAAGATTTGGAGCTGAGTGAATCTGCCGATGACCAGTACCACCGGTGTTAAGATCGCCCTCTTTGGAGGTTCATTAAAGATTCTACTCGGCAGTGCGAGGCTCAGGGCATTTTTAGAGTACTGCGTATTGAAGGATTGCCGCTGCCGTGCATTCCTGGACCTCGTGGGAGAAGGGAAGGAACATCAATGCTCTCACCACGCCTCTCTCACCATGTGCGCCGCGTGTGACCCCCGTGTGTCTCTCAACAGATAAGATCCGGATTGTCGCATGACGCCAGCGCAGGCGCTGGGTCACAGCTGGCTCCGGACCGCGGCCACCAGCACTACCAGCAACGCCACCACCACTGCTACTCCTGGCAGTGTACAGTGTTTTGGAGCTGCTGAGCGACGGTAAGCCACAATCTGCTTGTCAAATGTTCAAGACAGTCCATAGGGAGGTGTGGAGCCCGGGGCAAGTCACAATTAAACCGGAAGTATTACTAATAATACAGGTTTGTTTCGGTTAGATCGCGTAGATATACGTGTGTTGTTAACCCCACCATCACCCAACACAGCCAATTAGTAAGGTGTATCATGTAAACAAAATGTGACAATTAGTTACTAGATCAGCACACCAGTGTGTTGGAAAGTAAACCCACCACTTTTACAATTCGAGTACGACATTTTGCCAGGGATTGCAACCAGCCTCATAAGGTGACGGCCAGAATTATGGAGAAATACTCCCGTTTCGGTCTTAAATAGTGATAAATGTGATGTCATCATTTGTGAGCCAATCTGGTACGAAAGCCTACGTGTTAAAAAGACATTACGTCTGACACCGTGACATCGAAGCACAGGGCCGCCAGAAGCACGCTGCCCGGGGCGGTTTCCCCAGTACACCGTACCCGGCTCTATATTGATTACTACTACCCTTATTTAGCTAGCATGAGCCTCACTCAGTCTCAAGACTCTTTTTAATTAGAGTCCTGCCAAGTTGTTTGCAGTACAGAACAAATGTGCTTTTGCTACTGCTGCTATGCGATTCCTATTGAGTGATTTGGGGGTTCAATTTCTAACACTGCCGAGGATGTCCATCCAACACTGGTTGTGTGGCGTGTCAGGGTTCGGTTACGTGGAGGAAAATGCCAAACCCCAAGGAATGAAAGTTACATTTTAATGTACAATTTTATTGAGGGACTGTGTGTTGTGGTGAGGTCTGGGGCTGTTTTTGTTGATGTTTTGCTGCCTTGCCCAAGTTTGTATTTAGTGTTAAAAAACTGGCAGGATTTTACATACTTTGTGCTTATATGCTCAATTATTTTGTGACTTGCTTACATTTTTACACGTTGCACTCATTTTCTTTTGTTTGTTGTTGTAACTTGCTGACCCTGTGCCTCGACTGCATATCTGTGAAAGAAGAGCTTCATAGCTTATCGGATTCCTCTTCATCCAGTCTAAATAATTTATTCTGATTTTGGAAACCAATGCAGGATAAAACGGGGGGGGGGGGGTAGAACACACTCCACATTCCACACGGAGAAAGTGGCCCAAGTTTGGGCATCAAACCCAGGTCCCTCTGACTGAGTTCCAGCCCTGCTGCCTGCAAACGAACACATGTACAGTTCAAACCCCACGTGTACATTCGGTTATATACGGATGTATTTTTATAATTGGTTTCTGGGTGAGGACAAATAATGAAGCAGCCATATCTTGCCATGTAGCCTTTCATCCAGTGTGATATCGCAAGACTAATGCCCATTTTGTAACCAGACCCACGATGGGCAAAGGTATGCTGTGTTACTGCAGCATCGTTATTAACCTGGTTAATCTATTTCCGCACGATGGTGGGGGGGGGGGGGGGGGGAGTGCAATCTCTGTTGTAGCAGGAAGTTGAAACGGTGTCGTGCGCATCTCTTAACAGAGCGGAGCCGGCGCTGCCCCCATCCTCCACGCTCGCCCAGGCCTCTAAATGGCTGACGGTTGTTGTGGAGGAAGAGGAGACTCCGGTGGAGGAGCTGGTGGTGCAGGAGGAGGAGACCCTGGTGGAGGAGCTGGTGGTGCAGGAGGAGGAGGAGACCCTGGTGGAGGAGCTGTTGGTGCAGGAGGAGGAGACCCTGGTGGAGGAGCTGGTGGTGCAGGAGGAGGAGGAGACCCTGGTGGAGGAGCTGTTGGTGCAGGAGGAGGAGACCCTGGTGGAGGAGCTGGTGGTGCAGGAGGAGGAGGAGACCCTGGTGGAGGAGCTGGTGGTGCAGGAGGAGGAGACCCTGGTGGAGGAGCTGCTGGTGCAGGAGGAGGAGACCCTGGTGGAGGAGCTGGTGGTGCAGGAGGAGGAGACCCTGGTGGAGGAGCTGGTGGTGCAGGAGGAGGAGACCCTGGTGGAAGAGCTGGTGGTGCAGGAAGAAGAGGAGATGAGGGGGGAGACAGAGGAGGTATGGACGAAGGAGCAGGAGATGGTGGTGGAGGTGGAGGAGACATTGGTGGAGAAGATGGTGGAGAAGGAGATGACAAGGAAAGAGGATCAGGTGATGCAAGAGGAGAAGAGGAAGCCAGGGAGTCTGGCCCGCATAGGGAGAACCATCCGTTCACTCCTCCGACGCGTGCTGCTGTGTGGTGGCCGGTCCACCACACAGTAGAGGTGGTGGTGGTGGTCACGGATCGTTGTGAACCACGACCACTATCACCATACCCACCACACACACCCTGCACCCATTCACCCCCCTGTGATACCCACCACCCACCGCACACCACACACCACACACACCACACACACCCTGCACCCGCCCACCCCATGATCCCACCACATTCCACACAAAGGGTTTAGAGGGTTAGGGATTTATAAAGTTAGGGATTTATAAAGTTAAGGGTTTAGAGGTTTCGGGTTATTTCAGGGTTAAGGGGTTTAGATGTTTCGGGATTTCGAGGGTTATAGGGTTTAGGGGTTGAGAGTGTCAGGGGTTGAGGGGATTCGAGAGTTAGGGGTTTAGAGGGTTAGGGTTTTCAGGGTAAAGGGGTTTAGAGGGTTAGGTGTTTAGAGGATTAGGCTATTTGGGGTATAGGGGTTTAAAGGGCGAAGGGTTTAGAGGTTTAGGCTTTTAGAGGGTTAGGGTTTTCAGGGTACAGGGGTTTAAGGGTAAAGGGGTTCAGAGGGTTAGGGGTTTATAGGGTTTTGGGTTTACAGTGAGGGAAAAAAATATTTGATCCCCTGCTGATTTTGTACGTTTGCCCACTGACAAAGAAATGATCAGTCTATAATTTTAATGGTAGGTTCATTTGAACAGTGAAAGACAGAATAACAACAACAAAATCTTGAAAAACGCATGTCAAAAATGTTATAACTTGATTTGCATTTTAATGAGGGAAATAAGTATTTGACCCCTCTGCAAAACATGACTTAGTACTTGGTGGCAAATCCTTGTTGGCAATCACAGAGGTCAGACGTTTCTTGTAGTTGGCCACCAGGTTTGCACACATCTCAGGAGGGATTTTGTCCCACTCCTCTTTGCAGATATTCTCCAAGTCTTCTTTAGTTCTTGCGGTAAAGTCACGTAGAAGGAAAGTATTAAAATAATAAAAATAAAACATAATAAAACAATTCTCAGGACGTTTCGGCCACAACGCAAGCAGCCGTCCTCAGGTGAAAACCAGGTCTGTCGAGGAGACAGCGTCTGAATGAAACAGCACACGTGCTTGGAGCATATATATAAGCTGGGTTGGAAGGGGGGAAAAGGGCGCCTTGACAAAAGAATATGCATATCAAGAGGAATTTAGCATATTTATGGGAAATGCAGGTATGTGATTAGTACTACTTATGACCGTGCATTATGCAGGATTAGCAGCATCAAAGGGAAGGGATATGGGAAATGCAGGTATGTGATTAGTACTACTTATGCCCGTGCATTATGCAGGATTAGCAGCATCAAATGGAGGGGATATGGGAAATGCAGGTATGTGAATAGTTCTACTTATGTCCGTGCATTATGCAGGATTAGCAGCATCAAAGGGAGGGGATAGGGGTAGCATTAATAAAGGGAAGGAGTGTTAATAGTATGTAGCTGCAGTAACTAAAACCACCACGTAAACAACTAAAGTATAAACTACATAGTATCATCAGTATACTAAATATACTCTACAATAAGCTGAGTTACGAACAGTAAGTAATACATTACAATTCTACGTCGTAAAAAATATATAATATGCTTCCATCTAAACTTTATTCTCTTACATCACACGAGTCTACACCGTACTATATACTGCCATAGACAAACCCAACATTAAATTACATACTGTATTGCCTTATACATTGTAATATTACACTATGTATTATTCTACCCACCCTAATGTATATCACACTGCTGTATATTGACTATACAATTACGATACTATATTATTACTTTGTACATTGTATTAAGCATATAAATGTTATATTATTTGTTATTATACACTGTACCATTGACCGTCGTGTGAAAGATACTAAGAGGAAGCAACGAAATATGTCAATGGGTGAGTAGTGAGGGGGAAACTTGCAGCGGAGCAAAGAATTCATTCCCTGCGGAGAATACAATGCCAGTGAGTGGAACGCGGTCTGAAAGTCACCGTAAACGTGAACACAATCAGTTAAGATCCGAAATGGTTTACGTCCTTCCAATGATTGCTAAGCCAGAATCCATCTTCTCGGTTGAAATTGTCTCTGTATTTGTATATGTGGATCGCCTCATGAACGAATCTCTCATGGTAGCCAGATGGCTTGCAGAGAACCTCTGTCTTGGAGAAGTCAATATCATGTGAGCCCACTGAATTGTAACAGTAATCTGCCACGGCTGAGGTGTTTGTCCTACCGTGTTTTAAGTCTGCTTTATGTTCACGGATGCGGTCCGAGACATGTCGTTTGGTTTCTCCAATGTAACTGCTACCACAGAGGCAACTTAGTTTGTAGACGCCAGGGTACTGTATGTCTGGAACCACATCTTTTACAGACGGGACCAGATCACGGATTTTATGTACTGTGTTGAATCGGACCTGAATCTTGTGTTTTATCAGGATTTTGGAGACCTTTTTTGTGACCCCAGCAATGTAGGGTAAGGTGATGGTCTTGAAAGGCTCCTCAACAGGATCCTTCCTGATGGTTGGAGTGATGGCTTTGTGGATTGTGTAGTCGGAGTAACCATTAGCCTTAAGAGCTTGGCGTACGTGTTTGAGTTCACTGGCAATGTGTTCCTGGTCGGATATGCATTGGGCTCTATGGTATAGAGTCTTGATGAGGGAATTCTTCTGGGATGGATGGTGGTGGGAATCCGGTTTTAGGTAAGCATCCGTATGGTTGACTTTCCTGTAGACAGAGTGGCTCATTGAACCATCAGGTCTCCTTTTAATTAGGACATCCAAAAAGGGTAGCTTGCCATCTTTTTCGACTTCCATGATGAATCTGATGGCTGGGTGTATGGAATTGATGTGGTCGAGAAATTGGTCTAGTGCAGGCCGGCCATGTGGCCAGATGACAAAAGTCTCATCTACGTACCTCGTCCATAAGGTCGGGCGTCGAGTGGCAGTCTGGATGGCGTCAGTCTCAAATTTCTCCATGAACACGTTGGCTACAACCGGAGATAGGGGGGGGCCCATTGGGGTGCCCTCAGTTTGCTTGTAGAAAGTTCCATTCCAGGTGAAGTATGTATTGGTTAAGCAGTGTCTCACCAGGGGGGGGGGGGTACCCCAGCGTTCAGTCCTTGATGAACCAAGTCTTCAATGATTGCGAGGAACTTTGGTGAATAAGAAAACCACATCAAAACTGACAAGCAGGTCGTCTGGGGACAGGGAAATCCCCTTGATTGTCGATACCAGGTCAGTAGAGTTTAGTACCGCAGAGATGGTTTTTCCAGTGAAAGGCCGTAGGATTTCAGACAAAAAACGAGCCAGTTTGTAGGTGGGGGAATTGATAGTAGAGACAATGGGACGAAGAGGTGTATCTTCTTTATGTATCTTTGGCAAGCCATATAATCTTGGTGGCCTGGCTGCAGAAGGTTTCAACGAGAACTGTTTGGTCTGATCAATTAATGCGGTTGAAGCAGAAATGATTTTGTTGGTTTTAGAGACGAGGCTGTTGGTGGGGTCTCTTTTTATTTTTGTATAGCTGCCATCGTTGAGTAGTTCTTGAATTTTGTTGTATTCTATTTTGTCCATGATGACAGTGGCATTGCCTTTGTCGGCTGAGAGGATGACAATGTCATCCCTCTTTTTTATTTGAGCTAATTCAAACGCTCATCTTTGCTGATGTTGCTAGCTGGCATCTTAGCGTTTTTGAGGGTTGCAGAGATTTCAGATCTTGCTACGTCTGCAGCGATGTGACTCAGGCCCTTGAGAGCTACATCTACTCTAGCAATTATATCATTAACTGGTATGTGTCTAGGTGTGACTGCAAAGTTTAGTCCTTTAGCTAAAACGGATTTCAGACCTTCAGAAATAGTACTGTTATTGCGATTAATTACGACTTTATTATCGTCTAGCTTTTCAATGTGTGGGTCCGGTCTCTTTGAGAGGCGGTTGAATTTGGAAATCAAGTTGTCCTTACATTTGGTCGACATAGCGGCAGCTGAAGAGGCAGTCATTTTGTCTACATGTTCCCAATCCGATGTGGACATTGTTGCACTCAAAGATAAGTGTGATTTGTAGAGTGTCTTGTCTAACTGATCTAGATTGGTGCGCGTAAGTCTGATTTTCTCTGAGATAAGAGCTAAGCTAGTTCTAGACAGAATTCGTTTAGCATTATCTCAGATAAAATCAGACTTACGCGCACCGATCTAGATCAGTTAGACAAGACACTCTACAAATCACACTTATCTTTGAGTGCAACAATGTCCACATCGGATTGGGAACATGTAGACAAAATGACTGCCTCTTCAGCTGCCGCTATGTCGACCAAATGTAAGGACAACTTGATTTCCAAATTCAACCGCCTGTCAAAGAGACCGGACCCACACATTGAATAGCTAGACGTTAATAAAATCGTAATTAATCGCAATAACAGTCTATTTCTGAAGGTCTGAAATCCGTTTTAGCTAAAGGACTAAACTTTGCAGTCACACCTAGACACATACCAGTTAATGATATAATTGCTCGAGTAGATGTCGCTCTCAAGGGCCTGAGTCACATCGCTGCAGACTTAGCAAGATCTGAAATCTCTGCAACCCTCAAAAACGCTAAGATGCCAGCTAGCAACATCAGCAAAGATGAGCGTTTTGAATTAGCTCAATTAGAAAAGAGGGATGACATTGTCATCCTCTCAGCCGACAAAGGCAATGCCACTGTCATCATGGACAAAATAGAATACAACAACAAAATTCAAGAACTACTCAACGATGACAGCTATACAAAAATAAAAAGAGACCCCACCAACAGCCTCGTCTCTAAAACCAACAAAATCATTTCTGCTTCAACCGCATTAATTGATCAGACCAAACAGTTCTCGTTGAAACCTTCTGCAGCCAGGCCACCAAGATTATATGGCTTGCCAAAGATACGTAAAGAAGATACACCTCTTCGTCCCATTGTCTCTACTATCAATTCCCCCACCTACAAACTGGCTCGTTTTTTGTCTGAAATCCTACGGCCTTTCACTGGAAAAACCATCTCTGCGGTACTAAAATCTACTGACCTGGTATCGACAATCAAGGGGATTTCCCTGTCCCCAGACGACCTGCTTGTCAGTTTTGATGTGGTTTTCTGGTTCATCAAGGACAGAACGCTGGGGTACCCCCCCAGGTGAGACACTGCTTAACCAATACATACTTCACCTGGAATGGAACTTTCTACAAGCAAACTGAGGGCACCCCAATGGGCCCCCCCTATCTCCGGTTGTAGCCAACGTGTTCATGGAGAAATTTGAGACTGACGCCATCCAGACTGCCACTCTACGCCCAACCTTATGGAAGAGGTACGTCGATGACACTTTTGTCATCTGGCCACATGGCCGGCCTGCTCTTGACCAATTTCTCGACCACATCAATTCCATACACCCATCCATCAGATTCACCATGGAAGTCGAAAAAGATGGCAAGCTACCCTTTTTGGATGTCCTAATTAAAAGGAGACCTGATGGTTCAATGAGCCACTCTGTCTACAGGAAAGCCACCCATACGGATGCTTACCTAAAACCGGATTCCCACCACCATCCATCCCAGAAGAATTCCCTCATCAAGACTCTATACCATAGAGCCCAATGCATATCCGACCAGGAACACATTGCCAGTGAACTCAAACACGTACGCCAAGCTCTTAAGGCTAATGGTTACTCCGACTACACAATCCGCAAAGCCATCACTCCAACCATCAGGAAGGATCCTGTTGAGGAGCCTTTCAAGACCATCACCTTACCCTACATTGCTGGGGTCACAAAAAAGATCTCCAAAATCCTGATAAAACACAAGATCCAGGTCCGATTCAACACAGTACATAAAATCCGTGATCTGTTCCCGTCTGTAAAAGATGTGGTTCCAGACATACAGTACCCTGGCGTCTACAAACTAAGTTGCCTCTGTGGTAGCAGTTACATTGGAGAAACCAAACGACATGTCTCGGACCGCATCCGTGAACATAAAGCAGACTTGAAACACGGTCGGACAAACACCTCAGCCGTGGCAGATCACTATTACAATTCAGTGGGCTCACATGATATTGACTTCTCCAAGACAGAGGTTCTCTGCAAGCCATCTGGCTACCATGAGAGATTCGTTCATGAGGCGATCCACATATACAAACACAGAGACAATTTCAACCGAGAAGATGGATTCTGGCTTAGCAATCATTGGAAGGACGTAAACCATTTCGGATCTTAACTGATTGTGTTCACGTTTACGGTGACTTTCAGACCGCGTTCCAGTCACTGGCATTGTATTCTCCGCAGGGAATGAATTCTTTGCTCCGCTGCAAGTTTCCCCCTCACTACTCACCCATTGACATATTTCGTTGCTTCCTTAGTATCTTTCACACGACGGTCAATGGTACAGTGTATAATAACAAATAATATAACATTTATATGCTTAATACAATGTACAAAGTAATAATATAGTATCGTAATTGTATAGTCAATATACAGCAGTGTGATATACATTAGGGTGGGTAGAATAATACATAGTGTAATATTACAATGTATAAGGCAATACAGTATGTAATTTAATGTTGGGTTTGTCTATGGCAGTATATAGTACGGTGTAGACTCGTGTGATGTAAGAGAATAAAGTTTAGATGGAAGCATATTATATATTTTTTACGACGTAGAATTGTAATGTATTACTTACTGTTCGTAACTCAGCTTATTGTAGAGTATATTTAGTATACTGATGATACTATGTAGTTTATACTTTAGTTGTTTACGTGGTGGTTTTAGTTACTGCAGCTACATACTATTAACACTCCTTCCCTTTATTAATGCTACCCCTATCCCCTCCATTTGATGCTGCTAATCCTGCATAATGCACGGACATAAGTAGTACTATTCACATACCTGCATTTCCCATATCCCCTCCATTTAATGCTGCTAATCCTGCATAATGCACGGGCATAAGTAGTACTAATCACATACCTGCATTTCCCATATCCCTTCCCTTTGATGCTGCTAATCCTGCATAATGCACGGTCATTAGTACTAATCACATACCTGCATTTCCCATAAATATGCTAAATTCCTCTTGATATGCATATTCTTTCATCAAGGCACCCTTTTCCCCCCTTCCAACCCAGCTTATAAATATGCTCCAAACACGTGTGCTGTTTCATTCAGACGCTGTCGCCTCGACAGACCTGGTTTTCACCTGAGGACGGCTGCTTGCGTTGTGGCCGAAACGTCGTGAGAATTGTTTTATTAGGTTTTATTTTTATTTCATTACTTCCCTTCTACGTGACTTTACCGAAAGAACCAAGAAGATGAATCCCTGCAGTCACAAAAGCTTTAAATCGAAAAATTCTCCAAGTCATTAAGGTTTCGAGGCTGACGTTTGGCAACTCAAACCTTCAGCTCCCTCCACAGATTTTCTATGGGATTAAGGTCTGGAGGCTGGCTAGGCCAGTCCAGGACCTTAATGTGCTTCTTCTTGAGCCACTCCTTTGTTGCCTTGGCCGTGTGTTTTGGGTCATTGTCTTGCTGGAATACCCATCCACGACCCATTTTCAATGCCCTGGCTGAGGGAAGGAGGTTCTCACCCAAGATTTGATGGTACATGGCCCCGTCCATCGTCCCTTTGATGCGGTGAAGTTGTCCTGTCCCCTTAGCAGAAAAACACTCCCAGAGAAAAATGTTTCCACCTCCATGTTTGATGGTGGGGATGGTGTTCTTGGGGTCATAGGCAGCATTCCTCCTCCTCCAAACACGGCGAATTGAGTTGATGCCAAAGAGCTCCATTTTGGTCTCATCTGACCACAACACTTTCACCCAGTTGTCCTCTGAATCATTCAGATGTTCATTGGCAAACTTCAGACGGGCATGTATATGTGCTTTATTGAGCAGGGGGACCTTGCGGGCGCTGCAGGATTTCAATCCTTCACGGCGTAGTGTGTTAGCAACTGTTTTCTTGATGACTATGGTCCCCAGCTGCCTTGAGATCATTGACAAGATCCTCCTGTGTAGTTCTCACCTCCACGAGGTGAGATCTTGCATGGAGCCCCAGGCCGAGGGAGATTGACAGTTATTTTGTGTTTCTTCCATTTGCGAATAATCGCACCAACTGTTGTCACCTTATCGCCAAGCTGCTTGGCGATGGTCTTGTAGCCCATTCCAGCCTTGTGTAGATCTACAATCTTGTCCCTGACATCCTTGGAGAGCTCTTTAGTCTTGGCCTTGGTGGAGAGTTTGGAATCTGATTTCTTCTGTGAACAGGTGTCTTTTATACAGGTGTAGTAAGTATATGGAGGCTTGACGACAGGATCGGAGGCACACTTATTTATTACACCAACACAGTTATTACAGGTCACTTGGCTACAGGGATTTCTCGACAGCTAACCCCTCTAACCTATACCAATTCCTCCACTACGGGACTAGGGGAGGCTATCTGTCCCAGCTTGGTTGAGCTGGGATCCCGGCTCCCTGAGTCACCAGACCAGCTTCGTCTGGGCTCTCGGGGCCACGCCACCGGCTTGTCCTGGTCGGCCCTTATAAGGACAGCGAGCCAGGGGAGCTCTGGGGCCTACACTAGCAGGTCTTCCGTCTTCTCTGGTTAAAGCTGAGTCTCGACCTCGAGCCCTCGAGCTCATCACCTTTTATAGGACTCCCCCCGAGGGGGGGGCCCGTG